>NC_063162.1:88729879-89076379 GCF_023159225.1 Perognathus longimembris pacificus | reverse complement strand
TTTTCCCAATCTGTGGGATTTTTATCTTGCAAGCTATGTCCTTCACCCTGCAGAAGCGCTGCAGTTTGATGCAGTCCCATTTGTCCAACGTTCTTTGGTTTGTTGTGTTTCTAGGCTTTTATTAAGAAAGTTTCATCTTGTGCCAAGAAGCCCAAGCATTTCTCCTATTTCTTTTTTTTAATATTATTTTATTATTTTTTTATTATAAAACTGATGTACAGAGAGGTTACAGTTTCATACGTTAGGCATTGAATACTTTTCTTGTACTCTTTGTTACCTTGTCCCTCATACCCCCCTCCCCCTCCCCCTTCCCCCCCCTGCGGTGTTCAGTTCACCTACACCAAACAGTTTTGCAAGTATTGCTTTTGTTGTTGTTTCTCTCATTTTACACTTTGTCTCTCCATTTCTCCTATTTCTTCTTGTAGTGTTTCAGGTATCTAGTTTTACTTCAAGGTATTTGATCCATTTGGAATTGATTTTGGTACAGTGTAATATATAAGGATCTAGTTTTAGTTTGTTACAGGTGTTGAACCAATTTTGCCAGCACCATTTGTTGAAGAGGCTGTCTTTCTTCCATCCTATTTTTTTTTTAGCTCCTTTATCAAAGATCAGGTAGCCATAGGTCTGTGGGTTCATGTCTGGGTCTTCAGTTCTGTTCCATTGGTCTTCAGGCTTGTTCTTGTGCCAATACCAAGCTGTTTTTTATTACTAGCCTTGTAATATAGCTTGAAGTTTGGTATTGAAATTCTTCCAGCACTCTTCTTTCTACTTAGGATTATTTTTGCTATTTGGGTTCTCTTATTGTTCCATATGAATCTCTGGATTGCTTCTTCATTACATTAAAGAATAATGTTGGGATACTGATTGGTATTGTGTTGAATTTGTAGATAGCTTTTGGCAATATTGCCATTTTCAGAATTTTAATCCTTCCAATCCAGGAGAATGAGAGATTTTTCCATTTGCTTAGTTCTGGCTTAATTTCCTTTTTCAGGTTTTTAAAGTTCTCATCATAGAAGTCTTTCACTTTTTTGGTTAAGGTTATTCCTATGTATTTTATGTTTTTTTGAGGCTATTGGAAAAGGTGTTGCTTTCCTGATTTCCGCCTCACTCTTCAGGCTGTTGGTGTATAGAAAAGCCATTGATTTTTAATTTTTTTTTAATTATCAAACTGAATTACAGAGAGGTTATAGTTTCATACATTAGGCATTGGAACATTTCTTGTACTGTTTGTTACCTCGTCCCTCATCCCCCCTCCCCCCTCTTCCTTTCGCTCCCCCCCCATGAGTTGTTCAGTTGTTCAGTTCATTTTCACCAAACAGTTTGTAAGTATTGCTTTTGTAGTTGTTTGTCTTTTTTTACCCTGTGAAGCCACTGATTTTTGAGGATTTATTTTATATCCTGCTACTTTGCCAAAGTTTTGGATCAGCTCAAGTAACTTGGGAGTAGAATCTATGGAGCTCTTTAGATACAGGATCATGTTGTCTGTGAGTTGTGCCAGTCAGTTGTGCTGGGAGACAAATCACAAAAGTCACAATTCAGAATTATGGGTGATTTTTGCACCCTCCCAGAACTAGGGGCCAGGATTTCTGTGGTGCTGGAGTTCTATCTCCTCTATATTTGCCATAGGAAGATGATACTGAATTTTTTACACTCCTGGTTGAAGAAGCCCTGTCACAACACAACTCTCCCTTCTTTGTCATCCGTTCCTTAATTTTGAGGGCTTGGGGGCACTACTTCCTCTGGTTGGTGCTCTACCTCTTAATTGGTGTGTGGAAGCTTCTGAAAGCATCTAAGCAAAGGCTATCAGATGCTTTTTCTGAAAGAAATTCCTTTAGCAAAAATTCAAGTGGGAGCCAAGATCAGAAGGTGTCCAATACCGCCACCTGGTGGAAAGACATTGACTTTCAGGTAACGGTGCACTAGTATCCTTCCTGTGAGCCCAATACAGTCAACCTCTTATGTTTCCTATGGTTTAAGCTTAAATTTTTCTACTTTATTTCTACCACCACCTGATAATTGTCTCATAGATTTTACTTACATTTGTCTACAGTAGCATTCTTTTATAGGATGAACTAGTACAGCTCAGTTAAACCAAATGAAATCCTAACCACCTGAACTATCTGGTTCAAGTGGTAGATTCTCAACTGTCTAGGATACATGAAGACCTGAGTTCAAACCCAGTAACAACAACACAAAATCAATTTGTCTTTCCTCCACTTGACACCCAGTGGATTGAAGGGGTTCCTCACTAGTGAGGGTGACCTTATGCAGCCCACCAAATGCAGATTTCTCCCAGAAACCCCTTTCCTACAAACGCAGAGGTAAGGTCCTACTAGTTATTCCAGCATTCTCTCACCTAGTCAGACTCACCCATAAAATGAACGATGGTACACATTCCAAGATAATTTCAGAAAGATTTTTTTAAAATTCAGATTAGAAAACAGAACATGGAAAATCATTAAGGAGGAAAATTATTTGGATGGCTCCTTATATTTTTGGAGAAAGTAAATATTAGATGAAAAGCAATGTGAAAGGTTTTGATTGTAACCGAGTGTGGCAAAAAGTCACTGCCAGCTCCCTCTGTTTCTGTGTCAGACTGAAGAATAGTTAGAAAAGCTAAAACTCCCATGGAATGATTAAACAATGTATTTCTCCCAATCCAGGTTAATGATCAGATGGAGCTATAGAGGACAGGATCCTCTTCTAAGAATTATTCACCTCTGAAATTTTTTACTTTCCAAAGACATACAGGAAGAAGTAGGTCCTTAAAGCATAAAAGGAGCTAAGAAATTCTTTGGAGAAAGCAGGCGGTCATATTGATCAAGCATACATTGCTCCTGTTAAATACATTGCCAACTCGGTTAATTTTAACACCAACTTCCCCATAAATAAATACGTACAAAAAGGTCATCGATGAATATAGCCAACCCTTGCTTGACCCCAAACTAGATTTCAAAAATCATTCTTCTTTTTCTACTTTAGATGTGGTAATTTCATTATTGAAAAAACAAATTTACAATACTGAGGGACTATCACAGACTTCTGCGATTTCTGGATGACAAATATAGTTAGATAATTAAGATTAGAAAGTGAACTACTTTAGTCACATGTAAATTTTCAATGAATACTTGCTTATAAACATGTGTTATTTATTTATTTCTATTTTTTTTATCTTTTTTTCCCAGTCCTGAGTCTTGAGCTCAGGGCCTGAGCACTGTCCTTGGCTTCTTTTTGCTCAAAGCTAGCACTCTGCCACTTGAACCACAGTGCCACTTCTGGCCATTTTCTATACATGTGGTGCTGAGGAATCGAACCCAGGGCTTCATGTAGACGAGACAAGCACTCTTGCCACTAGGCCATATTCCCAGCCCAAACATGTGCTATTTAAAGGGCACAGATTAAAGAAGAAATAAGATTGTGTGTATGTGTGTGTGTGCATGTATGTGTGGGTGTAAAATATTTACCCCCCCCCCCCGGGTCAGATTTAACAGAGATGATAACAGATCAAAGAAAAACAAAGCATACTGTTATCACTGCTTCATTGGCCAACATACATCTTTTTTTTTTTTTAACATATCCTATCTCCAGCTCTTTTCTCTTTCCTATTTTAACTGAAATCCAGTCATCTTTGGGATGGGAGGCAGGATGAGCAAGGACCTTCCTATCATATTGGTGCTTATCAGACCAACCAATACAACCTCATGGCTTATTTCTTTGTACATGTGTCCCTGGCAATGACATTCTTTCTGATCTGATAAATTTCCATTTTAACTCTCCTCAGATAGCATGTGTAGCTAATAAATGAATAAATTAAGCCTAATCAAGAGCAAGTGCCAATTCAGTCTGTGGTTCCAGATATTTTAATGGTAGTGATCTCATAGCTGGGCAATCACTTTAGGAGACTACCCATCATTTGTAATGGAGCAAGGTGAGTAAATGCTTAGGAAACAAGACTTCCCTATCACTGAGCGCCAGTGGCTCATATCTGTAACCCTAGCTACTTAGGAGGCTGAGATATAAGGATGGAGGTTTTAAAGTTAGTATAGGCAGAAAAATCCATGAGACTCTAATCTCCAATTAAGCAGCAAAAAGCTGCAAGTAGAGGTATGGCTCAAGTGGTACAGAGGCGACCTAACAAGCAAGCTGAGCAAGTGCAGAAGGCCCTGAGTTCAAACCCTGGTACCAGAAAAAAAGAAAGCTTCACCATTTTTTACTTTATAATATCCATCAGAACTTAAATATATGTTGAGTACTATGTGGCAACTTCAAAATATGATAATATGTGTTTATCTGTGTTTATTCTAGAACTTAGCTGTGATCTGTGCAGACATCTGTGAGGTCAATCTATGATGTTCTCCCTAAATCACATGTACCTGGTTACCAGAAGACAACACCAGAAACTTGTTCTGAGTGTACAAAATCTTACTTTGGAAGTAGTTATAATAAAAAAAGAGGAACCAAAATTCTTAACACTCATCTAAATTCTAGTGCCTTTAGGCATTGTGGTATGTTTTCAGCAGTTCACCAGAAATATCCAAGTATTTTTGCAACTTTCATGATATAGTTAACTTGGCCAGTAGGGAATAAAGAGGGAAATACAGCCCCCCCCCAACTAAATTTTATTAAAAAATAAACTACCTACATTTGTGCTACATCTAAAAGACAAATACCACAATAAAAATCTCTACAGAAATTGAAATTCTGGAATATAAATGGGCTTAGCACAGTGGCTTATGCCTATAATCCCAGCTACTCAGGAAGCAGAGACCAAGAGGATCACAGCTCAAGGCCAATCTTGCCTTAAAGTGAGATCACATCTCAACCAAGAATATGATGGCATGGACCTATCATCCTATGATCTCATCTATGTATGAGGCCTTAGATAGAAGGAGCACTGACTCCAACCCTGACAACATGTGAGGCTCTATCTGAAGATTAACTGAAGCAGAAAGAGCTGGAGGTGTCACTGAAGAGATAGAGTGCCTGTCTTGGAAGCACATGACTCTGGGCTCAAACCCCAGTTTAGTCCAGTCTAGGCCCACCTAAACTACCAAATGGTACTGTTTATGTGACAGCATGAGAATTTGGGGGGGGGGGGCGGTGCACACACATATGCATGCCATTCCAGGGGCTTGAACTCAGGGACTGAGTGCTGTCTCTGAGGTTTTTGTTTTTGTTTTTTTTTCTCAAGGCTAGACAGTGCTCTAACCCTTTAGCCACAGTTCCACTTCTGGTTTTTTGGTGGTTAATTAGAGATAAGAGTCTCATGGACTTCACTGTCAAGGCTGGCTTCAAATCATGATCCTCAGATTTCAGCCTACTGTGTAGCTAGGATTGCAGGCATGAGCCACCAGTGCTGGCAAGAAATCTGTTTTATGACCAAAAATTACATACCAGTGGCTTTGAGTTCCTCATTACTCTCTTGAAAATTATATTGTCCTATTAAGAATTTGATTTACTTATTAAAAAACAAATACATTTTGTGTTTATCACAATATCACTAAAATTTTTATTACTGAAAAGTTAAAAATAATCAAGAAAAAATGAAGATATAAGAAATGTGAAAAAATAATGCTAAGTGTAAAAATTACGATTTGACTTTAATAAAGGTATATATATATTTTCCAGTTGTGGGGCTTGAACTCAGGGCCTGGGCACTGTCCCTGAGCTCTTTTGCTCAAGGCCAGTGCTCTACCACTTTGAGCCACAGTGACATTTCCAAATTTTGAGTGGTTAATTGGAGATAAGAGTTTCACAGTTGCTTTTCAGCTTGGACTGGCTTTGAAATGCAATCTTCAGATCTCAGCCTTCATAGCTAGGATTACAGATGTGAGCCACTGGCTCTGGCTAAAGGCATGTTTTAAAATGTGGATATTCACAGTAAAGGTGCTCAGTGGTTCTAAAAACTAAGTCAAGGGAGTTGGAGGCGTGGCTCAGTTACAGCGCTAGCCAATGAAGGAAAGTGAAAGGTACCAAGTTCAAGTTCCCGTCTTAGATCTAAAAGAAACAACAATAACAACAACAACAAAAAGACAACGAAAACCCAAGTCAAGCCAGAACCCAGATCTTTACACCTCAGTGTATCCTGACACCAGGCTGGACAAGGACCTTGAGCCCCCTTGGCTTCCTACTCACCTTCTCCTCCCCTTCCCCACCTCTGCCTGATGGCAGGATGGGCAGGCCACCTTCATGTGCTCTAGTCTGGCTTTCATGCTGTGAAAAACAATGCTTCAAAGCATCAGCAGTGGCTCTGATCCATAGGCCACGGGATTGAAGCCTGTGTAGCATATGGGCCTTGTCATTCATTCTTTCATGTGTCCATAGTTGCTTCTGTCACTAGGTGGCAGCACCTGTGCAGGAAGGAGTCCCACAAATTAAAAAAATTTCAACCTACAGAAGCCAAATGTGAGAAAGACACGGTGGTGGATTGTTTATTCTACAAATTGAGTGGGACCCTAAAGCAGACAAGTAATGAAAACATTTACATGAGAAGAATACACACCTATGCAAAATCAGGCTACAAGAGCAAACAAAATGGACAGACAGGAAAAGGAGCCAGACACGGTGGCTGCCAGCCTCTACCCTGACACCTGCGGGTGGGATTTCATTCTCCATCTGGGGATTCTGAAATGCTTCTCTAAGGAAAGCCCTGGGTTGCACGCAGCGAATGACCTAAGGAATTTGTTAAATATGCTGATTGTCCTGACCCCTTTCTAGTTAAGCAGATTCTGGAGCAGTCCATGTGATTCTGTTTTCAGCAGGTGTCTCAGTGGATACTGAGGCACAGGGAACATTTGCCCGTGCCTATATCTACATATGGGCTTGGATCTTTTTTTAATGAAATGACTCGTTCCAGGGTTAGGCCGCACACCAAGGTGCCTCGTTAGCACAGTAAGGAGTGAATCAGTCTCACAGATCTCACACCAGCTGCAAACACAGAAGAGCTCCGTGGTTCCCACAACAGTCACCAGCCCCAGACAGCTGAACTACTGAACACTTGCCATGTGATCAGTCTGAACTGAGACGACTTAGGAGGAAAAAACATGTAGAGTGTTTCATTAATACTTTTTTTATTGCTTATGTGCTGAAATGAAAATACTTCCACATGTTGGGTTATGTAAAATAAATTTCACCTGTCAAAAGTGACTCCTAAGGGCTGGGAATATGGCCTAGTGGCAAGAGTGCTTGCCTCGTATACATGAAGCCCTGGGTTCAATTCCCCAGCACCACATATATAGAAAATGGCCAGAAGTGGCGCTGTGTCTCAAGTGGCAGAGTGCTAGCCTTGAGCAAAAAGGAAGCCAGGGACAGTGCTCAGGCCCTGAGACCAAGACCCAGGACTGCCCCCCCCCCAAAAAAAAAGTGACTCCTAAAAATACTAAATAACCTGTGGCTCACAACATATTTCTATTGGAGAAGGTTGGTTAGGGGATGTAAGAAACTGTGACAAGAATAAGCAAGCATGCTGGGCACTGGTGGCTTACTTTTATAATCCTAGTCACTAAGGAGACTGAGATGTGAGGATCGTGGTTCAAAGTCAGCCCAGGCAAGAAGGAATATGACATTCTTATCTCCAATTAACCATCAAAAATCTGAAAGTAGGGATGCAGCTCAAGTGATAGCCTTGAGAAAACATTCAGAGACAGAGCCTAGGCCTTGAGTTCAAATCCCAGGACCAGCACAACAAAACAAAAGTGGAAAGGTAGAAACCTGAGATGCAGAGGATGACAGGGCTGGGAGAGAAGTCTTGACTTCTCCACATTCTGACAGTATTCCTCATCTGAACCCTTGTGCCCTGGTGAAGAAACACCCAGAAGCCTGTGGGGCTTTGGGAAGGGCTGACCCATGTGTGGGATCCAACTTGAGCATAGCTGACTACAAAGATCCAGGAAACATTGCTCTCCAAACAGACTGAACTCTGAAACAGATGAACTGTTAATCTCTTGCTGTTACTGGCAGGGCCTGTTCACATAGGAAAACACAGGTAGGTACAAATGGCTGATACTTGTGCCACCCCACCAGGGCCTATTCAACCTGTTCAACCCGAGAACTCTTCTTCTATAATAAGAAAGACATGCAACTGCATGCATATGGCTGTATTTATTTATTAGGATAAGAAAGAACACATTAAAAAGTAGTTTCTTTACAGTACTGGTATTGTACTCCTAGGAAGAAAGACACAAGAACCATCAGGAAATGGATTAGAATTGTGAATTCTGAACCTCCAGCCCTGACATACTAGATCAGAAACACTGAGGGTAGAGCCCAGACTCCAGGACTTGACCAGCCCTGCAAACTGCTAACTCTGAGGATGGGCCCTAGGATGGAGAACCCGTGATCCACCAAGGCCATCTAACAGGAGCTCAGGGAGTGGAGAGCGATCATGGCTGATGGTGTGGTTCTCTCTTGTGTCTGCTGTCATTGTTGACTTGTGTGACCAGGTAGTTATTTGCAAGCAGATTATCTGTAGTCAGGACCACAAGGGTTTACAGTGGAACTTCTTTCCCTACTGGGTAGCCAGGGTCTGTCTTAAACTTCTCTAACCCACTCTGCCATCTGAAAAATAGAGAAATACATCATGTACATAATTATTTTCTTAATTTATTTAGTTTAAAATTTATTTTTTGCTGGTTGGTCTTGGGGCTTGAACTCAGGGTCTTGGTGCTGTTCCTGAGCCTCTTTGTGCTCAAGGCTAATGCTCTACTACCTGAGCCATAGTGTCACTTCCAGCTTTTTCTGAGTAGTTTAATGAAGATAAGAATCTCACACACTTTCCTGCTCAGGCTGGCTTTGAACCATGATCCTCAGATCTCAGCCTCCTGAGTAACTAGGAATAAAGGCATGAGCCACCAGTGTCCCCCTCTGTATGTAGTTCTTAGTGGAAGTAAATGGACCAATGCATAAGAGACTATGCAAAGAAGAGGATTACTCATAAGATGTGGAAATGCTAGAGAACAACAACCCTGAACTTTCACTCTCTTCCATATGTTGTTCTTACCTTTGCTCAGCCAGTGATGTCTATTTATATCAAAATCGCCAGCTTCATCATTAGTGAATTAACAACTCATTCCAGTCTCATTCTTGCTATGAACTCATTAAATTTTTAACTGTAGATTTACTGATTCAGATTTGAACCCAAAGAAACCAAGTGTTTTTGAGGTTCCATTCCTCCCATTCCCCAACACAATAGGGATTGGGAAGTTTCTTGATCTTGAAACCAGTGGTGTTCTGGTGTTAGAGCAAGTAGCATCTCTTAAAGTGCATATTGCTTTGTGTTTGGGGTTTTATTATTATTGATTGTTGTTGTTTTTAGTCTTGGTTTTGTGCATTTGATCTCCAGAGTTGTTTCTCCTGTCTATGTGCTTCTTTGTATCCTCTGATCATCTCCTGAATTCTGCTTTTATACAGCAGATGTTGGCTACAATCAAAGTTCTATTGAAATATAGAAGGTTCTGTTTATGTTTGTAAAGCATTTTGTTTTTTGTTTTTTCTTTTCTGGGTCCTTGAAGAAGTATTGCAAGGGAAAAGATCATGTATCAGGAAATTTCATTTTGAAAGGACGTGAGATGGGGTGAGTCAACACCAAGTATGCAATGGGGCTCCTTCCTACCTTCTCTACCAGTCAGGACAGCCTTCCCATTGTCTAGTCAGCAGCAGAAACCACAGGATCAGCCAAATTAGGAATCGGAAACCAAGACGCTCCCTACTCACTAGCTTGCTTCTCCCATAGGATTATTTACTTACGTAGTATTCATGTATTAATGACTTCAGGTCCCTGCTCTGTGGTCTGGGGCTATTTCCACTGAATAGTGAAAACACAGGCCCTACCTTGTGACTGAGGAGAAAAACTGCTCAGTTTCCTCATTGTGAGCGCTGGCTGAGGCAGGGTGGGGTGGAAGAGGAAGTGGAGCACTGGGCTCTCTTCCTGGCTTCTGAGCCCTGTCTGGGTGATGGAGGGATCCAGGGAAGGGAGCCACTGCACAGGGGAGGGGAGCTGGGTTCCTCTTCCTTGGACACCACAGGGCCCCAAGGCCCAGCAAGCTGGGCAGCCTTTAGCTGCGTCTGCCCCTTCCTGGGGTGTGGACAGTGAAGACAGCTCATTCATAACCATGAACAAGAGAATCTGGAGGCTCTACAGTTTCTTTCTAAATGTGTTCATCACTCCTTGACGCTTTCAAGGGGTCCAGGAGGTTTCACCTGACTTTTCACTATGGGAGGCTGGCTTTGAGTCAGATATTCTCTCCTCATTAAAATAGATGTCACTTCACAAGCCCTCAAACGTGCCTCCCCGGGCTTTTCTTTATGAATGACTGAAGCAAATAGGTATGTCACCCCATACAAGAAAAGTCCAGTTATGACCTGAGACATAATTTAGAAACTATCCCCCAGCTTGTGCAGAAGTGTGGTGATTGATTATCAATGTCTGCAGAGAGCATTAATGGTGAACAGCCTGAATGTGGTTTTTTACTACCTTTCTCTAGAACAATGATTCTTTCCGTCAGCTTCTCCATAGAAAGGCTACAATAAACAAAATAATAGCAACTATTACAGTATGTGCAGTTCCTGCTAAAATATCTAGAGCAGCTGCTGTCTCTAGATCATCTGGGATCTTCACACAGCTCCACCTGGAGGAATGTATCATACTGTCCTCCTCAGAGGAAACTGCTGAGACCCAAGGAGGTTAAGCAATGCTTCAGGAAAGATAGCCAGGCCGGGGTCTGGACCCCAGCCAGCCTGACTCAACAGCTGATGCTGCCTTCTTAATGCAGGGCCATCAATCCCCACACTCTCATTCTCAGGCTATGTCTAGTTTCTTTCATAAAATAAACATGATTAACTCATAAAGTCTACTAGACCTGGCAGTGATGCAGGAAAGGGATATTAGCTAGATGAAAGGGTCACTATCTTTGTCAATTCCTTCTCTGTCCACATATTCAACCTTCTAGAACCTAGTCATCAGACCACCCTTTGCTCAGGACAGCTCCAGGATCTACTCATCTGAACAGGTTACCCATAGCTTGACCTGTAGATGGGGTCTTCATACCATTTCTTGTCTCTTTCCAATGTCTATGCAGAACTAAGACTGGATTCCTTTGTCTCCCACTCTCATTGAGACACAGAGAAGCCTGGCTCTCAGGGATCCATTCCAAAGCAGAGATCGTAGACAAAATAAATGGAAGAATGTTAGAACCATTTTAAGAATGGACCGTGTTAAGTCTTCAATGGGGATCAGCAGCAAGGGCATAAGAAGGCAACAGAGTTGGAGTACACAAAAGGACTTTGGTTTTAATTAGTTTTGTTCCTTAAGGCTCTCTATATTTTTGTTTCCATAAAATTAGGAAGATAATACTAAGACAACTCAAGCAGTGTACTAGCAAAGACTAACATTTCCAAAATGCTCTGTTTCTTCAAAGATGATGTGGGAGAAATGGAAACCAGGACTGTTGGTTAAACAAATTCCACTGTGGTTAGAAACCACATGTGTACAAGAGGTGAAAAACTAGGTTAATGATGAATTGATGGGTAGAATTTCTTCCATTCATCCCTGGGCTCTCAGGGCCTACTTATGCAAATTGCTGAGGCTATCTTCTGGAAAGAAATATGTCTATCTCTTAAAACTGTTGATTTGACTTAACTCCTGACTCTTGGACATGAGCAAGACTTGGGCAGGACAGTTACTTGGGTGTGCCAACCCTGTGGAACAGGCAGCTCAGGACTCTTTTTTTTCTCTTTTCTTTTCCTTCCTTTTGTCTCTCCCATCTTTTCTCTCTTCCCCTGCCTTCCCCTCTCTTTCCTGTCTACTCTTGTTTTCTTTTATCCTTCTTTATCTTTCTCTTTTTATTTCTTTTTGGCAATATAGGGATTGGACTTCAGACCTCATTTCAGATTCACTTCAGATTTCATTTCTGTTTCTCCAATTCTCAAGTTCATCACATTCTCTCAACCCTCTTAGCTCAGCTTGCCAAAAGTCCCACACCCACTTGGAGGACAAGATGATCTCGCTCAGCCCCCAGACACAGGTGTATTAGGCCCCTGGATTCTACTTCACCCTAATGACCATGGATTGTCCTCAATCAATTTCACTATGGTCTGGTCATTTTGTTGTTGCTTCCTAGTTAGTGTACAATTTTCAAACTCTGTTTGAATAAGCACAGATTGACTGATCTCTCTGTGCCTCTGGAGCCCCATCTACAAGATGAAGATAATGGCAATAGCACCCAGCTCACTGGCTTGTGGTGAAGGTTGACAAACTCAATATATAGTGCTTAGAATAGTGAAAGGCATAGGGCAAGGGAAATGCGAGCCCCTATCAGTAGCAGTGTTATTACTACTATATGTTATTATTACTTTGTCATCATCATCATCATTATTATTAAATACAGTATTTTATTTGCCTTTTTTTCTCCAGAACATCTCACAGTGCCTGAGGTATAGAAAAAATGTTTTGGACAGATGAATGAATGAATGAATCACTTTTTAGTGCAGTGGCTATATATTTTCATCTCCATCTAGATCAAACCTAGTACATAATCCTCAGGAAGTTCTTGTTAAAGGCACTTAGGAAGATTTCTGCAGAGAAAATGTTGGAACTATAATTTAAAAAATCACTAGAGGCCAGGAGCTGGTGGTTCATGCCTGTAATCCCAGCTACTTAGAAGGATGAGATGTGATGAAGTTTGAAGCCAGCATGAGCAGAAAAGTCAAGGAGACTTTTATTGCCAATTAAACAGCAAAAAATCCAAAGTGGAATTGTGGCTCAAGTGTGAGAGCACCGACCTTGACTGAAAGAGCCAAGTGAGAGTGCAAAGCCATAAGTTCAAGTCCCAGCACACACATGAAAAAGTCCACCAGAAATAGCATTGAGAGAGTGGGGTGGTGCTTAGCTAGCACTAGGAGATGGATAGACCAGGTCTATGGTTTGGGGCAATTAAAACAAAAACATCAAAAAATTTCTGGGTCTTGGCATTCTTTATTAACCAGGACTAGTGTCCTTGGATCTTATATCCTAAAAGAACAAACCAGACAATGAAAAGTACACAATTAAGAGTATCTGGAGAGTGATTATTCACTTGCCATAGGCTTTAAAACCATATGTCAGTTGTGGCTGGCTGTGCTTAAGGACTCAAACAGCAGGATGGGTCCTTAGATTTATGACAGGAGTCAAGTGTCTAGAGACTCAGGTTTCTATCCCCAATGTCTCTTCATCTTTGTGATCTTTACGTACACATACACACTTACGTATATCTTAACCAAAAGTTTTTCCTGTTCCCTCTTGTCCATGACCCCAAGACAGTCTAGATAAAGTTCCTGCTTCTATCACCAGAACTTCATTCATCATGTGCAAGATGTTTGTTCAAAACTATGCAAACAAGTCCAGGCAAGTCATATCTCTACAGGAGACTTGCGGATGGAAACTGAGCACTTTCTGTTGGCTTCCTCTCTCCCACTTCCGCCCCCAGTATCCGCTCCAAGTCGTGCAAGCAATCAGAAGCCAAAAGGAGACGTAGAGCATGACGAATAGAGCACTTCATCACAGATAGTATCCATTGCACGCTTGCCCAATATAATCCAAGCTTTGACTTTAGTTGGCTTAATACAGAAAACACTTAGCAGTTTGTAATTTGTTATCTCTTCCTCTCAGTAGAGCCTATATGATAACCATTTTTTTTAAGTAAATTACATCCAGGTACTGCTGGCTCATGCCTGTAATCCTAGCTACTTAGGAAGCTGAGATCTGAGGATCACAGTTTGAAGCCAAACGAGGAAAGAAAATTCTTGAGATTTCTTATCTCCAGTTAATCACCAAAAAGGTGGATATGGAGGTGTGGTTCAAGTGATAGAGCACTAGCTCTATCACTTGAGTGAAAAAGCTAAGAAAGCTAAAAAAGTTCTGGTGCCTCAGAAAAAATGGGGTTATAGTTGGCAATGTGAATGCAAGTTTGCTTAGATGGCTGTAACATAAAATCCACAGACTAGTTGGCTTGGCTTAAACAACAGAAGAATGCTGGACTCAGAATTCTGTAAGTGAAATATCCAAAATCAAGGTATTTTCAAGGCTAGTTCCTTCTGACTGATGAGGGAAGAGCTATTCTAGGCCTCTACCCTTGGCTTAATTTTCACATGATGTCTCATATCATCATGCTGTATATGTATTACTATTTGAAATGTCCCTTTCTGTAAAGATACAAGTCATGTTCGGTTGGTGCTCATCCTCACTGTAACTTGATACCTTTGTAAAAATGGTCTTCAAATAAGATCATAGTGTGAGATACTGAAAGCTATGACTTCAACATTTGAAATAGGGAAGGGGTGGGTATTACATTCCCACCAGCAAGTAGGAAGGAAAGAACTAGTGTAAGAGGAGTCATCTGTTCCAGGAGATTGACGACAATGTGTGCAGAATTGACACTCATTTGCTTAGCTTAGACCTCTGGAAATTCCTTGCATCTGTTTCTCCCATTTCTCAGAATCTCATCCCCCCCCAAAAAAAAAGACATTTAAGAACATTCCGTGCATTTCTGATGACAAGCTCATTCTATTGCACACTGTGCAATGTGCTAACTAGGTTTTATTTAGACTAATTTGACTGATTCAGTTAAACTAGGGTTTCTGAAGCATTTCACCTGTCCATTAAGCCCAAATAACACTGGCCCTGGTGTTTAAAACATTGGATAATGTTTGATTCTTTGAAGTTCTATATCCTTGGGATAAATGGCTGGTGACCTTTCCACTTCTTGTTGTTACAGGAAAACCTTATGTAATGTTCTTCCAAATGTTTTAGAAATAATACTAGGTGAGCTAAGCAGTTTGTGCTCAGGATAGATAAATGAGTACAGAGTCACAAACCCCTACAAAGTACCGGGAACTATGTTAAGCTTAAGGATTTGCTTGTGAGAAGAATTACTCTTGTGTGAAAGCAGGAATTCTCACATACATACTCACAGGTAAACAGATTTCCTAAGTGGGAAGAGAAGATCTAGATTCTCATGAACAGAGGGATGGAATCTATTCCTTTCAGAATCTCTGCGTATGGTTAGGCAAATATAAACACTGCATGATTTCTCATGCCATGACAACTGCTAAATATTTTAATATTACCCTCTGCACATGAACATTCTGTTGAGAGGAAAGTAGAGAGAAGGTAGAAGTAGAAACAAGCTTATGCTAAAGATGGGCTTTGGATGGTGGATGAATCTGTTTCCTATTACTACAATGAAATACTTAGGGTAGGTAATTGTATAACAACAAATTTTATTTAGCTTATACATTAAGAGGCTAGACCACGTGGCCCAGGCTCTGGAGGGCTCTCTTAGGTAGTGTCACTCCACCGGTAGCAAAGGTAGGAGCATATATGGGAGGAAGAGATCACATTGCCAAACAGGAATCCAGGTTGAGATTCAGGGATCCAGCTTGCTATCATAACAACTGACTTTTCTAAGAGTTCAGATGTTCTGTGAAAGCAGCCTTAATCACCTTCAAGGGCCTAAAAACCTCCCTAGGTCTCCCCTACTGAAAACTCATCACCTTATGCTAGATACACCAAGGACCAAGTTACTAGCACATGAAATTTAGGGTATACACACGAACTAAACATGAATCATAGAATACAGGTAACAATGTTTAGAGAATTTATGTAAGTTGTCAAGCAGCAATTCTGAGACACTTCATTATCAGGACCTTTTTTACACTATTAAAAAGTATAAAGGATCACAGAAATTATTTATATGGTTTACATTTACTAATGCCATATTAGAAATTGAGAAACTACAGTAATATGTTTTGTTCATCTAAAATTAATAATAGAAAACTCTTTAATCTTAATACAAATAGCACTTTTCATGAAAATAAACTACATTTTCCTGAAAATGTAATGAGCAGGTGGCCATTGTGCTATATCATTAGAAATCTTACTTAGGGTCTGGCATAAGAAAGGATAGCTGGAATCATCCATTTATTTCTGCATTTGATCTGTTGCTCATTCGTTTTGGCTAAAGTGTATGAGGCAAATCTAGCTTTATGCACAACTGGTTTCTTGCAAGTCTCCTAAAATGAACCCAGGGGTCTGCCCTCCCCCACCCCCCATCCAGGACTCCTCTGGATACATGTTGAGAATTGCTAGACCAGTGGTTTTATAATCTTGTCACATTTTTATTTTACTTCCTTTTCTAAATATGCTGTTAAAAGGAGATTTAAATTTCAGGAGTTTAATCCTAATATTAAAACGATTGATCTGTGTCACATACATACCTTCAAGGTCTTACCTCTATTCCTACATTTGAGAAGTCAGCTTTGTGTGAATATCACTAACTTTTAAATTGTTTTAAGAGGGAAAAGTAGTGTAAAAAATTAAAACCAGTGGCTCATGCCTGTAATCCTAGGTACTCAGAAGGCTGAGATCTGAGAACTGCAGTTCAGAGCCAACCTGGGCAGGAAAGTCCATGACACTCTTATCTCCAATTAGCCACCAAAAAGCCAAGGATGAAGTTGGAAGCTAGCCAGGGCAAGAAAGCGAAACTCTTTTCTCCACTAAACCACCAAAAATTCCAGAAGAGGAGTCGTGCCTCAAGTGATAAATCGCTAGCCTTCAGACGAAAAAAGATCAGGGGCAGAGTCCAGACCCTGAGTTCAAATCCTAGGACCCCTGCATGCATGTGTACACACACACACACACACACACACACACACACACACACACACAATTAGATGACAAACATTACTGCCCTATATTGGATCACCAGAAATAATTTTCTTTCTTTCTTTCTTTCTTTTTTTTTGTCTCAAGGCTAGCACTCTGCCACTTGAGCCACAGCGCCATCTCTGGCCATTTTCTATATATGTGGTGCTGTGGAATCGAACCCAGGGCCTCATGCATATGAGGAAAGCACTCTTACCACTAGGCCTCATTCCCAGCCCCAGAAATAATTTTCTATATACTTCCAACCCCGAAGCCCCTGATATATACTTATATAATGAGGAATAACACTAAAATATATATTCAGGGACCAGAGGCAGTAGGAAGTATTCTGTGAATGTTGGTGTATCGTCTTTTGGTCTTTCGAGGAACTATGTCATATGCATCATGACGACTGCTGAAAATGCACAGGACAATAACAGAAATCAACTAGTTGCCCAGCTATCTACAGCCCAGCCCTGATTAGCGAACTTCCGTGGCTCATGAGTGAGTTCTAGTTGTGGCTACAAGAGAGTGAACCTTGAAAATTTCCTGTTGAAAAGAACTGACAGGGAGTGTTTATGAGTCAGCAGCTTACAGAATGTAATGTGCCAGCGGAACCGTTCATAAATAGGCTGATTAAGTTTGATAATACCTGTCCTCAGGTGCTAAAATGGAGAATCCTACCTTTAAGGGCACCTAGGACAGGTAGTTCCTGGACCCTAAGGACAGGAACAACACTCTCTCAACACTGTCCTGCAGATGGGACTGTCTGAAACCACTGTCACCAATTTTTGGCACCATTCTGCAATCTCTGAGGGCTTCAGGGCTTCTCACTGTTCTTGTCTTGTCTTATTCCTCCAGCAACATTACCCCATCTCAACCCTGCTCCTTTGCTTCGATGTCCAAACTCTTAAGGGATCTGATGTTCAACAAGACCACTGTCCTACATGGGCACTAGTAGCTCACATTGTAACCCTAGCTACTCAGGAGATTGAAATGTGAAAATCCAAGCTCAAAGACAGCTCTGGCAGAAAAGTCCCAGAGCCTCTTATCTCCAACTAACCAGCAGAAAGCCAGAAGGAGAGGTGTGGCTCTGAGCCCTAAGTAAGAAAGTCAACTAAGAGTGTAAGGCCTTGAGTTCAAGCCCCAGTACTGATATCCCCACACCCACACCCACAAAAGAGTACAGTCCCATGTATATAAATCAGGCTTTCAACACACATTTCCTGGATCCTATGCTCCCTATGCTCAGTTTTAAGCCCTGGTGTAGCTCCAGGGGTCCTGCCCTCCCCCCAAGCCCTCTTCACAGGTACATTTTATCTATGAACTAGGGGTAAGTGATTGTGCTTCAGCAAAGTGGCACAAAGAGAAATGAAGGCTCTTAGGTGCTATGAGGGGAAATGCTGGGGGAGTCATGAGGATGTTTCCCAATCCCATCTCAAAAGCTACTTGAAGCTATTCCTGCCAAGAAAGGAGGGGCACGTCCCCAAAACCCAACTCTGAGTCTTTGGCTTGATGAGAATTGCCCTTTTCCCTTTTCTAGAAAAGAACATGAGCTGTTGTTTCTGCCATATTTATTTGAAAAACCCAATAGTGACTTTCTAGTTTCGAATGAGTGCATGCTCTATATAATATTTAGCCTTTTTTTCTCCAAGACTGCTATCAGCTAGTTTCTACAAGAATCTTTTTTTAATTTATTAATTAAATTTTGTTGACAAGGTGTTGTGTAAAAGGGGTACAGTTACATAATAGGGTAGTGAGTACATTTTTTTTTAAAACTGTATTTTTGTGTGTGTTTTCTTTTTTGGTACTGGGGATTGAACCCAGGACGTTGCACTTGCTAGGCAAGCACTTTGCCACTGAGCTACATCCCAGCCCTGTGAGTACATTACTTGTGATATCTTACATCCTTGTTTTTGTTTTTTTTCCCTTCCCTAGATCAGGTAGGCATATATACAATACCCAGTGTACCAAAAACATATGCAGTAGCCACGTGGCATATGCCAAAGGAAATTCAGCTAGAACTTTAAATATAACGTCAACAATAGAGTTTTCTTATCCTTGTCTTATATGATCATACATATATAGCTTTTGAGCTATTGTATTCCACTGAGAGGTCTATTTTTGACCTTTATCTATTGAGTAGTTGCTTGGTTTTAGTTACATAATGTAAGGTCGCTGACCCAAACCTGTGGGAAATACCATTTGACAAGAAGTTTTTTGTTTCGCAGACCTGGTCTCTAGTGTCACCACCACCCCACACCCCCACCTTCCTTAACAGTCATATATCAAGGAGTTCATGCCCCTTTGTTTTCTGTTCTACAAGAATCTTAACAAAAGGGGCTGGGGATATAGCCTAATGGCAAGAATGCCTGCCTCGGATACACGAGGCCCTAGGTTCGATTCCCCAGCACCACATATAAAGAAAACGGCCAGAAGCGGCGCTGTGGCTCAAGTGGCAGAGTGCTAGCCTTGAGCGGGAAGAAGCCAGGGACAGTGCTCAGGCCCTGAGTCCAAGCCCCAGGACTGGCAAAAAAAAAAAAAAGAATCTTAACAAAAGCCAACTAAAAGCTATAAATCATATTTCAATCTCAATTTTAGTGTCCTATTAAGGTTAGAAGAGAAAGTACCGTGTATGCCTTTTAAAAATGTTAGGCTAGCTGGGCTCTGGTGGCTCATGCTGTAATCCTAGCTACTCAAGAGGCTGAGATCTGAAGATGATAGCTTGAAGCCAGTCCTGAGAAGGAAGGTCTGCAAGGCTCATATCTCCAACAAATGACCCAGAAGCCAGAAGTGGAACTATGGCTCAAGTGGAATAGTGGTAGCCTTTGAGCAGAAAAGTTTAGGGACAGCACCTAAGCCCTGACTTCAAATCCTGTGACTGACACAAAAGAAAACTCTGGGAGAAATATAAGCTTTAGAATATATACATGGATTAAGCCATAGAAGAGGAATAGTATGAGCTAATGAAAAGGAGGCTCTAACTTTTATCCTAACACCATGAAACAAAGCCAAATAATATATGTGGATCCTGCAGTCTTGCAATGGACAATTTGAGGAGGGAGGAGGACAATGAATAAATAAAGAAATATTTTTTCTCTTTGCAACAAATCTTTAAAAATATTGTTATTAGAAGGTGAGGTATAATGGGGAGGGGGAGGAAAACGGGGAGGAGGAAGGTGGGAGAAAAATGAGGGAGAAAGTAACAAGTTTGAAAAGAAATGTATTCATTGCCTTACATATGAAACTGTAACCCCTTCTATACATCACTTTGACAATGAATAAATTAATTTTAAAAGGTGATGTACAGAGGGGTTACAGTTATAGAAGTCAGGTAATGAGTACATTTGTTTTTGGACAATGTCATCCCTTCTCTTGCTCTCTCCCAGTTTTTCCCTCCTATCCTCATCCACAAGTTGGATAGTTCATTTAAGTAAAGTAATACATTAAAAAAAAATTCTGATGCTCTGCTATGGCTTGCCTAAACCTGTACTAATTATTCCCAATAAGGGAAGCCATAGAGTCCATGTTACTTTGGGTCTGGCTCACTTCACTTAGTATAACATTTTCCAAGTCCTTCCATTTCCTTACAAATGGAACAATGTCATTCTTTCTGATAGAGGCATAAAATTCCATTGTGTATATGTACCACATTTTCCTGATCCATTCGTCTATGGAGGGGCATCTGGGTTGGTTCCAGATTCTCGCTCTGACAAATTGTGCTGCGATGAACATTGTTGTGCTGGTGGCATTACTGTGATTTTGTTTGTGGTCTTTTGGATAGATACCCAAAAGTGGGGCTGCTGGGTCATAGGGGAGTTCTATATTGAGCCTTCTGAGGAATCTCCATACTGCTTGCCAGAGTGGCTGAACCAGTTTACATTCCCACCAACAAAACAAGGCCCAATAGCTATACCCTTATGAACACATAAGATGATGCCAAGTTAAATTAACTCCATGTTATGGAAACAATTGTTATATCACAGTTGTAACTACTTTCAACGTCCTATGTGTATGTGTAGTTTCTATTATTGATGATGTTCTTGTATCACCTTCCTGTGGTTGTACCTACACTATCTCTGTAATCTTATCTGAGTATATTGGAAACCGTGTTTACTGGTATTGGAAGTAGGAAATTCAAAGGGAATACCAAATTTGAGAGACACAGGGTAAAAAAAAAGAAACAACTACAAAAGCAATACTTGCAAAACTGTTTGGTGTAAGTGAACTGAACACCTGGGGGGGGGGAGGGGAAGGGGGGAGGGAGGGGGGCATGAGGGACAAGGTAACAAACAGTACAAGAAATGTATCCAATGCCTAACGTATGAAACTGTAACCTCTCTGTACATCAGTTTGATAATAAAAATTGGAAAAAAAAAAAAAAAAAGAATAGCTAAAAAAAAATCTGTGCCATTCCTGGGGTTTGAGCTCATGGACTCATTACTGTCCCTTAGCTGTTTTTTGCTCAAGGCCAGTATTCTACCGTTCCATGTCTGTCTTTTGTTTTGCTGGTTAATTGGAGATAAGAGTCTCATGGACTTTCCTGTCCAGGCTGGCTTTGAACAGTTATCCTCAGATCTCAACCTTCTGAGCTACCAGTGCCTGGCAAAAGTGATGATTTTAAGTGAGAGCTCCTTAAGTGTGATGGGGAAATGAAGGTAATGAGGGGAAACAAGAATCCTCCTTTAGACAGACATATTCATGGAAGGCTTTCTGAAAAGGAATACTTAAGAAAAGAATTAAAGATCCAAAAAGGTAAGCTAGACTGAAAGCCAAAGGAAGGGCCTCAGAAATAGGGGGAGAACGTAGTGGACATAAGGGTGCCAAGGGAAAAAAAAGCTTGATGTGTTCTTAGAATCGAGCATAGATTAGTATTAGCAGAGCACAATGAGTAAGTTTCTTTAGAATATCATAAAATACAGAGTGAACAAATGCAGCAATGATACTCAATAAACACTGTTGAAAAAGAACTATACAACTTGTAGGCAGGGATGGGGGCAAACTGGTAGAGAACAAAGGAAGGATAACATTTTTCAAAAAGAAATGTACTCATTACCTGACTTATGAAACAGTAGCCCTTCCATACATTACCTTTATCATAAAAATAAAAATATTTAACAATAATAATACGTTTAAAGATGTATGTCTAATTCCACATAGAAAAAATAATTTAAAAATTTTAGAAAAGCAAAACAAGATTTTAAAAAATGAGACAACTAAAACTGGACCTGGAATTTTACAAGCCTAGTAACAACATCTTTTTTTTTTTTTTTTTTTTTTTTTTTTTTGGTGTAAGTTACTGGGGCTTGAACTCCAAGCATCACATTTGTGCTTAGCTCTTTTTGCTCAAAACTAGCATCCTATCACTTGAGTCACACTTTATTTTCTAGCATTTTTGCTGGTTAATTGGAGAAAAGAGTCTTGGATTCTCAAATTTGTCTTCCTGGACTGGGTTTGAACCTTGATCCTCATATCTCAGCTTCATGAACAGTTAGGATTGCAGGTGTGGGCAACTGTTGCACAGCATTAACATCTTTGAGAGGAAAAAAATGAGCTCTACACTATTTTTAAACCTCTTTCTGGTTATATGTTTAGGATGTTTCTTGGATTTATGGGAATGTATTTATTAAGCCTATGTATATATATATGTGTGTGTATGTATATATATGTATACATACACATATATATGTATATATATTTGCCGTTTGTTAAGAAAATATTTCACTATATAGCCAAAGCTGGTCATCAAGCTTGAGATTCTCCTGTCTTGTGCTATTTTTCCTTCCTGAGAACAGTAATGCATTATAGGCATATGTCCTTGAGTTAGTGATTTCTAAGTATGAAAATAATCATTTAAAGAAAAAAGTGTTATAATTACTAGTGTTGACATAAATCATATATAGTTGTTTCTTTAAGGTGAATGAAGTATAACTGCCCCAATGCTTACAGTTTACATGGAAATCTAAAACTAAATCAATTATAAATTGAAAAATGAGAAACTAATCAACACAATGAAAATTAGCAACATAATTTAGAGTAATATTTTTTGTTGTTGTTAGTCGTGGAGCTTGAACTCTGGGCCTGGGCTCTGGGCCTGAGCTCTTCAGGTCAAGGCTCTACCACTTGAGCTACAGCACCACATCTGGTTTTCTGGTGGTTAATTGGAAATAAGGGTCTCACAGACTTTTCTGCCTGGGCTGGCTTTGAACTGAAATCCTCAGATCTCAGCCTCCTGAGTAGCTAGGATTACAATCGTGAGCCACCAGCGCCCAAATTACAGTAATAATTTTGCTGCCATTAATTGCTGATGTTTGATGTGATAGT
This sequence comes from Perognathus longimembris pacificus, assembly GCF_023159225.1. Classification (NCBI taxonomy): domain Eukaryota; kingdom Metazoa; phylum Chordata; class Mammalia; order Rodentia; family Heteromyidae; genus Perognathus; species Perognathus longimembris. The sequence continues at coordinate 89,053,380 of NC_063162.1, read as the reverse complement.
AGAAAATGTGCTGATGTATTATTTAATTTTACTTGTTGAAAAATGTACAATTTTACTTGATGTATTTAATCAATTTTACTTGTTAGTATATCTTAGTTTTACTTGTTGCCTTCCTTTGAATTATCATTGTTTGAATCACTGCTTCTTTAAAAATAAGTTTTCTTTTAACAACAGATCCATTACACTCTAACATATGATACTGACGTTAAATGTACTACTTAAGAAAAAACTGGTTTCACTAGTGCACGTACTGCTACTCATCATTGCTAAATATATTAAATATGAATATATATCTATAATATATGTTTATATTATATTAACATATAAATACAGATATACATGTATAATAGTATAATAAACACATATATAATATACATACACTTGTGTATGATGTATAGCGCTCACACACACACATAAAGAGAGAAAAAGATGTCATAGAAATTGCTAGTGAATTTGTACTAATGTTTAGCTCTGTGGCCTTTATAGTTGTACCTTCAATGTAATGGGTCATTCATTCTCCCAATACCTTTTCCTTTGAAATGATATAAAACCTTCAGAAAAAAAATATGAATTTAGCTTTCTTCATTCTCGGCATCAGTGGCTCATGCCTATAATCCTAGGTATTCAGGAGGTTGAGATCTGAGGATTGAGGTTCAAAACCAGCTGGATCAGAAAAGTCCATGAGACTCTGATCTCCAATTAGCCACCCAAAAGCCAGAAGTAGAGGTATGACTCAAGTGGTAGAGTACTAGCCTTGAGTACAAAAGCTCATGGACAGAATCCAGGTCCTGAATTCAGGCCCCAGGACAGGCACAAATCCGTAACAATAACAATGATCTTTCCTTGGTACTAACATGACTAAATGTTCAGTGCAAGTGCCCTTTTAAGTACCCCCCGGGGGTACTTCAATAAAGGAGATAGTCTAGAGATTTAGAATGTACTCATTACTTTAATATTGTTGTTAAGTATGAAAATACAAAAAAAAAAAACCATTAATAGTTTTTTCCTCTCTGCCCTTTACATAAAGAGGTAAAACTTTACTTCATTTCCTTGTGTAGAGGCTTAATGAGTTACCTGGCCAAAAAATACTGTGTAGCAGAAGTACTTTGGGGGGCTGGGGATATAGCCTAGTGGCAAGAGTGCCTGCCTCAGATACACGAGGCCCTAGGTTCGATTCCCCAGCACCACATATAAAGAAAACGGCCAGAAGCGGCGCTGTGGCTCAAGTGGCAGAGTGCTAGCCTTGAGCGGGAAGAAGCCAGGGACAGTGCTTAGGCCCTGAGTCCAAGGCCCAGGACTGGCCAACAAAAAAAAAAAAAAAAAGAAGTACTTTGGGCACTTCTAAGGCTCAGTCATAAGAGCTTTTTTCAACACCCACCTGCCTTTCTTGGAATGCAACTGCTCAGCGCACTACCTAAGAAGGCACTGCCATATACACCAGCTGGGTTCCCTGCCAATGGCCAGCATTGGGTACCAGCCACATGAGTGAGTCTCAGATGCCTAACTGCAAATGCAAGAAGAATTTGCAAATTACCCAGCTGAATCCAGTTAACCTGAAGAAACATGAAAGATAATAGTAAATGGTAGTTTTGCCTCACTAGTTGTGGGTAGTTTGTCATGCATCAATAGGACAGTATGAGTGTCCTGATCAAATGCTTCATTTTCCTTTACAAACCTCACTCTTCCTCCTATGCATGCTACCTCCAGTTCCATTAGATCAAAATTCTGCTCTTTCTACTTCATCTTTTTCTCAAATGTTGCAGCCAGTACATTAGCCAATGCTACTGGCCCAATCTCCAACTCCTATTTACTTTCATTTATTTCCTCTTCAGCCGCTCCTATCCTATCCAAGAGACAGTTACCTCTTTCCAGAACCTCCAAAGTAGTAAGCTTACCTGGTCTTCCTCCTGTGTTCTCTTCTAGATGATGGCCAGGGTGATCCCTTAAAAAATGGCGATCAGCAGGGCACTGGTGTCTCATGCCTGTAATCCTAACTACTCAAGAGGCAGAGATGTGAGGACTGTGGTTCAAAGTCAGCCTGAGTAGGAAAGTCCATGAGACTCTTAGACCCAACTAAAAACAGCAAAAGCTGGAAAGAGAGCTGTAGCTTAAGTGGTAGAACATTAGCCTTGAGCAAAAAAGCTCAGGGACAATGTTCAGGCTCTAAGTTCAAGACCTGGGCCTAGCATGCACGCGCTGCGCATGCGCTTGCGCGCGCGCGCGCGCGCGCGCACACACACACGGAAATCACTCCTCTGCCCCATATTCTCTCTTCAGACAGTATAATGCCAAAGTATTTTTCTTGACTTAAAAAAAAAAATGTCCTTCAGGAATTCGTTTCTTGTGTTAACTATCCTATGTCACTATGAGGTGAACTTTGCTATAGCAAGGCAATAACCTGACTCATGAAAAACCAATAGGCTAAAATACATATACTCAAGATCATATGTGAGTGAAATTACCATTCTCATAGAAAATAAAAAGTCAATCCAAGCCCCCCCCCCAAAAAAAAGTCCTTCAGCTCTGCCTCCTATTTTCTTATCTACCCACAGCTCTATCCTTTGCATAGCCTTCAACCAAATCAGCTCTGAGCATGCTGTTGCTGTTTCCTGAACATGTCACTTAACCTCCCCTCAGCCTGTGCCTCAGAGGTCTGCAAAACAACAATGCAGCAAATGGCAGTTTCCAACTTTGTGATTATTCAACTTCTTATTATACATTTGGTCACTGGATATCATGCTTTATAATAAGAAATACATATTTGGCCTTTGTATTTCCTGGCATAGAACTTTCTGAATCCTTGGGATTATAGAGGAAATAAATACCTCTTTGTATGCTAATAGGTATTTATGCTAAGAGATGAATAAGGGGGTTACTGGATTGCCTCCAAATAGGAGCTGGTTGCCGGAGGAACCAGTCATGTGATTACAGCATCAGACCTTTTAGGAGGTTAGCCAATGTTTTTATTGATCATGCATACATAATGAAGCCTCCATATAAATAGAAGGACAATGTTCTGAGATTTTCTGAGTTGGCAAATACCATCAGAGCTGGGAAAGTGGCACATCAAATTCAGGGACACAAGCTCTTGTACTCTGGACACTTGCAGACTTCATCATATGCAACGTTTCTGCTGTTCAACTCTATTGTTTGCAATAAGCCAGTAAGTGTTTATCTGAGTTCTGGGAGAAATTCTAACAAGTGATTGAATCTGAGCAGAGGATTTACAGTTTGTTGGGCAGAGTACAGGTTACAATTTAGGACTGGCATCTGTGTGTGTGTGTGTGTGTGTGTGTGTGTGTGTGTGTGTGCAGTCTTGAAGATATAAGCCTATACTCTATGGGGCCTGCAGAAACTCTATCCTTGTGTCAGAGTTGACCAGTAGGACACCGATTGGTGTTTGCAAAGAATGGGGGACTAGCTTGGCATGGGAATAATCCTCAGGCAATTGGTGGTTTGAAGTAACATGTTGAGACTAAGCATAGAGAAAAATACTTTGTTTTCCTCATACAACCACTCAACTGTGGAATCTCCTCATCCTAAATCTCCTTATTTTTGACCCTTTCAGCCCCACTTCTTCAACCAGAAGACTCTTGTTCTTCCCCATTCCCCTCCATCCATCATCCTCCCTCCCTCTTGCCTCAGCCCAGAGGATGCCCTCTAGGGGCAGATGAAGGAAATGTTAAAGCTCAACCCCTGCTGTCTTTTCCAACCATTCCAACACTGACTTAGCTGAGGATTCCTTTGCCCAGCTTGCAATCTCCTGTCTAGCAGTAACATTTCCCAGAGAAAAATAGAGGTTAGTTTCAAACAATCAGCTAACAAACGAGCCCTCTCCATCTCAACTGCCTCTGTAAGATATTTTGTAGAGTAAATTCCTATCTAACCACATGATTAGAAAGCAAGCAGTGAATGTTGTGCTTTGATAGACATCAGAATGAAGTTAAATCAGTTTCCTGTTTCACTTTTCACTGTAAATGGATTCTTAGTGGACACTAAACTGTTTCCTACGGCCAGAAAATATTAGTCATTTTAATGTTTAATGGCACATTTTGTGAAATACTGTCCACTGCAAAACCACACAGACTCTGAGTGATTTGTTCTATATTTCCTTCTGTACTTCACTGTTTTGAAATGACCCAGAAATGCTTTTCCATCGCAGTTTATTTATTGTTCTTCCATTCTTCACACTTTTCTTTATATTTTTTTAAGGAAAGGGGAAAATAGATTGTCATTTCCTTCAGACCATGAAAGTAGGATATTTTCTTTATAAAGATTACAACTCTAACACCTTAAAATTATCTTCTGGCCTTCATCTAATAAATCAGGAAATAAAATCACATCAGATCAGACATGCCTTTTTGTGTAAAGTAGACCCTCCTTATGGTAGTAATTTAGCCATCGCAAATCTGAGCAGGAATCATACAAGTGGGCTTGGAAACACATAGATACTATCAGGAGATGGTGGGCTACATAGTGAAACTCTGCCTCAACAACAACAACAACAACAAACATAGGTCCTGTCACTGGAGCTTCTGACAGGGATGGAATCCAAGCTGGCATTTTTAACAAGTTCCCAGGTGAAATCGATGCTGGTCTGAGGACCAGTGGTGTAATGTCCAAGTTCAAAAGGCCTTGAGAATTATTTCTGACTTAGTTAAAACTCCACTAATGACCACTTACAGTGCCAGCTACAGTGGCCTGTGGGCAGAAGAATATTTATTGGAAGCAGTTAGGATATTTCTGACTCCAGGATTGAGGCAAATAGCAGTAACAGGACAAGAGACAGCTCTCTCCCTCTCTGTCTTTCATACTCTCTCTGAATCTGTTTCTCTCCTTTTCTTTCCCTCTTGTCCCCCTTCTTCCTTTTATCCCTTTCCCTGTCTCTCTTCCTTTTCAATTCCCCCTCTCTCTTTTTCTATCCCACCCTCTCTTCTTTTCCCCCTTCCCTCCTCCTCTCCTCTCTTCTCCTCTCCTCTCCTCTCTCCTCTCCTCTTCTCTCCTCTCATCTCTCTCTCTCTCTCTCTCTCTCTCTCTCTCTCTCTCTCAGTGTCTTTTTCCCTCTGTCTCTCTTTCCAGTCACTACTCTCCAGGCACAAGATTTCTCAATTCAAATAATCAAAGGAAGATCTGGTTGACACTAGTCATCCAGTAAGTTAGCTCCCCCTGGGATCTATGTCGCCCCTGCTAAGTTAGCTCAAGCAAGGTTGCAGAGTCTGTTAGTTGATTTGTTGAAACAGGAGGGAGCACCAGCATAGATGGAAGTTGCAGAGAACAGTGTTACAGACTTGGCAGAGATGCCAATGGCATCTACTACATTGTCTGAGCTGCAGAAAAAAAAGGATTTTAGAAACTGAGGCTTGCCAAGAAGCACAAATGTAGTTGGTGGCAAAGCCACGCCTGGAAGTGGCAAGTAGAGATTTGTTTCTTGGCCAATGAAACAACTAGAACTTCTGGGACCAGCTCTAGGCAGCTGATAGTAAAAATATTCAAGGAATTTTTTTGGCAGATCAAACTTGGCAACTGGAAATTAGTCATATTTAGAATATTTCATATGAAAATTGGCTAGTACTAAGGCCCTTTCATTTCTTTTCATAATCAGTGTATAGACATTTCCTTGCCATGTTCTATGTGAGGAGAATTTACCAGAATGGAGATATTATATTTCACATGAGAGGCAACTCAGTTTGCTTTTTTCAGTAAGTAGCAATCCCAACTCTGCCAACAGTATTAGCCACCCACTGCTAGCTACAAGCTCTTTTGCATACCTAACTTGAGTGCTCTATAAGAGACATTTTAAAAGCTTCTTTTGTTGAACCTGTAAATTGACAAAAAGAAGGATAAATGTTTGGCACTCAGAGCCCCTTCTTTGCATTGGTGTACTTTGATCTGAGTCATTCTCTTCTGCAGACATCTTGGATCTAATCATGTGTCACAGGCCTCAATGATTCTTACTGTAACAAGGCTCCATCTTCATCTGACAATGGGCTGTCAGACTGCCTGAAGTCACCTGACCACTCCCAAACCACCATGTGATCTGTGACTGTTCTAACTATGTGTACCTTCTTACCTCCTGCCTCAAGTCTCCCTATTTAACTTAGGACAAGTGACTGTATCCTAAAGGTGGTTGAAGATGTACTGAAGTTCTGTCTCCCCATGGCTGCCATGTACTAAATTGGCTTTCTCTGCCCTTTATCATGGCTCTCTATTTGGTATCTAGGGTTGAGTGGCCAGAACTGACAAGTGAAAGTCCTGAGTTTGGGTCTGGGGTCTAAGAGCCCAATTTCAGGACTTGACCAAATCATCCCATTGTTCTGCCTGCCCTTGTTCTCAGATTCAAAGCCAGCTCCTTCCTAACTGTTGAAGAACACATCTTCATTATTATAGGGAACAAGACAAATCTGAGTAAGTATGTGAGACTAAGAGAAATATGCCTTTAAAAATCTCACTTAAAAATAAAGACAGTCAATAAACAAATTCCTCCTGGGAAATCTGCCATACTGTAGTTATTTAAAGATGAAACCCATGTACAAATTGTCCAAGACTTGTTTCTCCCAAGGCTTGGCTGTCCACTAGCTCATTCCCATCAGTGGGCAACGGATGGGAGAAAAAAACATCTGTGCCTGTAAATGATTCCATGGGCCCCTGACCTCGGCCACCTGTCACTGAGCCCACTGACGCACCTCAACAGTCATGTTGGCAGTATTCCCCTCAGTCTCTTGTCCCATATTTCTTAAGAATCACAAACCGCATGTACTTCACTGACCACAACACAGCACTGGGGATCTGTGGGGGAGCTGGGTCAGAGGCGGCCTCTTTCCATCCAGTAAGGATTCCTGGGCCAGAGAGTCTAAAACAACACAAAGCTCCAGCCTTCCCAGAGGAATGTGGGGTCAGGAATCCATCTCAGCCACTGCTTCTGCTGTGATTCAACACAATTTCCTGGTATGTGATGTCACCAGAGAGCTCCTGTCACCCCTCCCTGTGGCAGGCCTGGGGCTACTGGTACACTTATTTGTGATATTGAGGAGTGAGGATGCCAAGACAAACCAAGTCCTGGCACTTATATGTTTGGAAGTAAAAGCATTTTGTGAAATTCTGATTGTTTCTTCTTCCTTCTCTTTCTCAGTTTTCTCATCTCCCTCCTCTCCCCTCCACAACCTCATTTAACAATCACTGCGCTTCCACCAACATACGGAGCTGGTACTTGGAGAAATACAGGTGTGTGCATTGAGGTAAAAAAGAACACAGTGGAAGAATCCAGATAATCCTGTTATTCACACAGGTTGTCATTGATAATGGATATAACTTTTTCCCTGTTTCTGTAGTCTCCTGGGAGAGTCAGACACTTGGCAAACTAGTGAGAATCTGGAAAAATACCTTTATAAAATAGTATACACAATGAACTTAGATTAACAAAGTATCCACAACTAACTAAATAGTATATACAAGTGAACTAGTTTATTTATTTTTATTTTTGTTATCCAAGACAGGGACTTGAACTTGGTACCTGATACTTTTGCTCACTGGCCAGCATTCTACCAATTGAGCCATGCCTCAAACCCCTGAATTAATTTTATTTAATCAAAGTGTATTCAATAGCTTAGGATACTATGTGATATAACTTTCTAACAACCATTTGAGGTATGTAGGGGTACAATGTTGTCAGTTTTTGGCCAATCTGTCCCACTTGACCCAGGAGCCCCCTGAGGGAAGGGCCTTGTCATAAAGCAAGATAATTATAGTTGAAGAAGTCATAGAAAAAAGACATCCAGTGCAGCACCTTCCCTAAACAGATAAAAAAAAACTGAGGTAGGAAGGTAGCATGTGATAATAGAAAAGGGAATTCTATCTAGCCTGATGGGTTCCTGCCCAAGTTTTTAGCCACAGAGCTGAGCTCATGGTTTTGCATATGACCTCCTTCTGTCTTGATATCCTTCTCTCTAACATGAGATCAAAATTAGTTTTTCAAGCTCAAATTAGACTGTTATAGGTATTAAATGTGGTAAAATATATAAAGCATCAAATAGTATCACATATATTATACCTCTGTGCTTATCTCTCTTAAGACCTGTCTAGATCATGCTTATGGGCATGGTACGTACTCATAATTTGAGTACTCAGGAGGCTAAATTAGGAGTATTATGAATTTAAGGCTGTCTTGGGCCATATAGTGAGACCCTGTCAAAAAACAAAGCAAGTAAACAAACAAAAAAAAACCCACACAACCAAAAACTCCAAAACAAACAAGACCTATCTAACTCTAGGTTATACTTGGTTTAACATGTGGTTGTTTGGGAGACAGGACAAGTTTTATTGGCACAGTGCCTTCTAAAAAGTTGCTTTAAGCATATTTTATTAGATAGTGATTGATTGGTATGTGGATAAAAGAAACATAAATATACCTTGCTCACGGGCAGTTCTGAAAATCCTCTATTTTAGGGACATTTTTTTTCTCAAATTTTTATTATCAAACTTATGTACAGAGAGGTTACAGTATCATACGTTGGGCATTGGATACATTTCTTGTACTGTTTGTTGCCTTGTCCCTCATGCCCCCCTCCCTCCCCCCCTTTCCCTCCCCCCCCCCCAGCTGTTCAGTTCACTTACACCAAACAGTTTTGCAAGTATTGCTTTTGTAGTTATTTCTCTTTTTTTACCCTGTGTCTCTCAAATTTGGTATTCCCTTTGAATTTCCTACTTCCAATACCAGTAAACACGGTTTCCAATATACTCAGATAAGATTACAGAGATAGTGTAGGTACAACCATAGGAAGGTGATACAAGAACATCATCAATAATAGAAACTACACATACACATAGGACGTTGAAAGTAGTTACAACTGTGATATATCACTTGTTTCCATAACATGGAGTTCATTTCACTTAGCATCATCTTATGTGTTCCTAAGGGTATAGCTATTGGGCCTTGTGATGCTCTGCTATGGCTTGCCTAAACCTGTACTAATTATTCCCAATAAGGGAGGCCATAGAGTCCATGTTTCTTTGGGTCTGGCTCACTTCACTTAGTATAACTTTTTCCAAGTCCTTCCATTTCCTTACAAATGGAACAATGTCATTCTTTCTGATAGAGGCATAAAATTCCATTGTGTAAATGTACCACATTTTCCTGATCCATTCATCTATGGAAGGGCATCTGGGTTAGTTCCAGCTTCTCGCTATGACAAATTGTGCTGCGATGAACATTGTTGTTAGGGACATTTTTTAAGTGTGCCATTTGGGGAATTTTCCTTCATTCCCTAAACAGTTTGTATAATATGACTATACAGAGACAGGATGTCACTTATTGCCCCACCCAGACAGATCACTCATGAAATCTTTACCTTTTTTGGGGGGTGCTAGTCCTGGGGCTTGAACTCAAGGCCTGGGTGCTGTCCCTGAGCTTGTGTGCTCAAGCTAGTGCTCTACAACTTGAAATACAACTCCACATATGACTTTTTTGGTAGTTAATTGAAGATAGTCTCATGGACTTTCCTGCCTGGGATATCTTTGACTGCCATCCTCAGATCATAGTGTCCTGCGTAGCTAGGATTACATGCATAAGCCACTGGCACTGGTTCCTACTTTCCTTTTGTAAACACTATTCCAATTAGTTGAAAGTTAGCCAAAGTCCTTGGGTGGAAATCCTGTTGCCAATTTGTGAGAACAGTCATGGGAAAGGATCCAGGAGGCCTTCAAGACCTAACAATTCCACCAGGGCAGTCTGCTCCAGGATATAGGTCCATGATTGGGCAGCCCTCTCCTGCTCATATCCAGGTAGTGATTCTGTCGTATTAAACAGAATTTCTATTTGGAAATTGTAAGAGTTACTTTTTTGGTTTTGTTTTGTTTTGCTGAGAAACATTGACTCCTTACTTGGCCAAAAATTAATTAGGGAATAAAAGCTAGACATCCCAGATTCCTCCTTTTTGTGTCTACATCCCTTATCCTGAGCCATTCTGTCATGCAGACACTTGAGGCCATTCTCTCTTGAAGTCACTTGACAGCTGTCTCAGAATTCAGGAAGAAGTGGATCAGCTGATAGGTGGTCCCCTGACAAGGCCCCACTTGACCAATCCTGAGATAATGGGCCTGGTTCACTTGTGGACACCTCTGAAGATAGCTATGACTTGGTACTTTGAACAATGCATATCTTCACACTTCCAACCTGCAGTTCTCCCTATTTAACCAGGGCCAATGTCTGTACTCCTGGAGACTGAAGACCACATTGGTGAATGAAAGTCAATTAGTGAAAACTTTAAAGTGACATGTTATAAAGGCAAAAATAAGAGAGAGAGAGAGAGAGAGAGAGAGAGAGAGAGAGAGAGAGAGAGAGAGAGAGAGACCCACAGCAGAGATGCTTTAGATTAGGTGGGCCTGTGGACAAGCTGTCTGCCAAGTAATGGTCTGGAGCAGAGAATTCTAGACTGAAAGAACAGCCAAAGCCAAAGAGGAAGGTAGTCTCAGTTCTTGAAAGGTTTGGCAAGCTGTGACAGAGAGATCTTCTTTTCTTTTTCATTAGGAAGCAGTGGGAAGTTATTGGAGTATAATGTTATATGATACAAATTATTATAATATATATTTTGTGCTAATAATGGGACTTAATCTTAGGGCCTAAGCATTGTCCTTAAGCTTTTCAGCTCAAGACTAGCACTCTGTCACTTGAGCTATAGTTCCACCTCTGGATTTTTGGTGATTAATTGAATATAATAGTATCAGGGATTTTTCTGCCTGGGCTGGCTTCAAAACAAGATCCTCCGATCTCAGCTTCCTGAATAGCTTGACTGATTTCCATTTTAAAAGAGATTATTCTAGCGTTGCCAGACAAAATTATGATATACAATTGTTTAAATTTTCCAGTAATTTAGTTTGAAGTTTGAGCTAGATTTCTTACAATTCATAAATGGGAAACATCTCGTCTAAAGCTTTAGATATGGCACTCTGAATAGCTGAGTTGAGGCTTAGCTTTGTTGATAGGAAAAGGTTGAAAGAAGTAGAAAAAGGAACAAATGATGCTGGTTGTTTCAAAGTTACCTTTCACATAGGTTTAAAACTCAACAGCTTCCTGATCATGCATGCTCAGGTAAACTGGGCCACTTCTGACTGGTTGCTGTGATTCTCCTGTTTTGTGGGAAATAAGACCATTTCAAATATCAGTTCCATTGCAAGCCTTATAGTACCAGATTCCATTCTGATGTGAGCAGTCTGTAGGGTTAGTTTAGGAACTTAGTCTAGCACAATGGCTTCTCATAATTTTATTTAACCCAGTGAATAATTTAGTAACAATAACAATAATTTTACTACTTCATATACATAATATTACTCATTGTTAATCTTGAATTCAATTTTTTAAGCTGGATGTCTTGTCCCCTTATTTGCTAAATCTAGCAACCCTATTCTGGTTGATGGTGCTAGAGAGGTTATGGTAGAGAGAGATGATTAGGCTTTTGGGGAAGTCAGGAAGCTAGCATGGCAACCCTTGAAAAGGAGGAAAACGAATGGGTACATACTATATGTTGGCCAAATAATCCGAACAAATTTCTGATGCCACTATTGGGGATAAGAAGTAAGAGAAAGCATCAGAGTAATTCCTAAGTTTTTGATACCTGGTGAATAATTGCAGAAAGATTGTGGTTTTCTGTTTGTTCTACAGTCTACAGATATATGTGATTAGTGAATAAATAGTACATCAACATATAAGACAGTTATTTAATGCAAAGTAAGGAATATTTTTCTTATTGAGAACCAACAACTCTCCAAATTTACCTTTACAAATCAATTGAGATCATTATATTTAAAACCAGTTTGTTATTTACTTGTTTAATGTTTATTTTCTGTGAAGATCATTTAAAATTTTTTGCTTGGCCTGAGAAAAAGAAGAAAACATATCATGCTATTTGATTTTATTATTCAGCTGGTTAATCGTAAGGTATGTAACACACCACTTTACATGGACTAACAATATCCATTCTCTTGTTCGAGAAGTGGTAAGAGAAGTATTTATTGACTCCTCTATTAGATACCAAATGCTTTGCATAACTTCTCTCAGTTGTCACAATAACCAGTGATATAAATGTGTTTCTTTCTACTTTACAGAACTTAGAGCAATTTTCTAAAAACCAAAGCAATGGTTATACTTAGGTTTGAATGCAGGAGTTTCATCCATCTGAACTCTAAGTGCACAGATTTTCCATCACATCATTTTCCCACAAAAGATGGCAAAAACTTCATGCTTATAAATATTTATAATGACTGTCTCGTGTGTGTGTCTGTGTGTGTGTGTGTGTGTGTGTGTGTGTGTGTTAGTCCTGGTACTTGAACTCAGGACCTGGGCACGGTCTCTAAGCTTTTTTGCTCAAGACTAGCACTTTGCTATTAGAGATACAGCTCTACTTCTAGCTTTTTCGTGGTTAATTGGAGATAAGAGTCTCAGGGACTTTTCTGCCTGTGTTGGCTTTGAACCCCAATCCTCAGATTTCAGCCTCCTGAGTATACTGGACTATAGGTGCAAGCCACTGGCACCCGGCATCAATTTCTTTATTGGTTCTTTTTTTCTTTCACAGATTCTCTAATCTCAAGAATAGATTCTGTGAGGGGTGTGCATGTGTGTGTGTGTGTGTGTGTGTGTGTGTGTGTGTGTACTATTCCATTAAATATAAATAAGGATACAGCAGCAGAGAATATTACAGAATGATTTTGTTGAGGAAATAAAACTCGGATTGTGATTTTTGCCAGATGAAAGTAGTTGTTTAATTTTAAGAAGAAAATACTTCTTGTTTGGATAGCTTAAAAAATCTTTTGATTGAGATTAAGGCCTTCTCTAATTTGAAATGGGAAAGTTGTTAAAAAGGAAGGAAATCTTATCTTAATAAAGTACAAAGGAGTTTTCCTTCAGCACAAAACTATGGGTTGGATTTCTGGGGAAAAGGAAGAATTTTGTGTTTATTTTCTTTAATTAATGCATCTTTATTTTCCTCTGAAGAGTTTAGGACTTGGAAAAGCAATGATGGCTTTAATGTGAGAGTGAATAAATAGTTTCTGGCAACAAGCCAGGCCTGAGAAGAAAGGACTTCTGTGAAACATTCTCTGAAGAGGCCCTTACACGGAAGCACTTTCCTATTCTTTTTGACTTTGTAGTTCCCCTTATTTTTTCCAACTTTAAGAAACAGATTATCTCTTATAGTTTAGGTTGTATTTGCAATGAATTACATGAATGAATGCTGAATTGTATTATTGGAGTAAAACCAAAACCAGTTGTAAAACAGTAAGCAATCTCTCTAAATTTCTCTGGAATATTTTGGAAGTGAGTGGATTTCCTGCTGTTGTGCAGGATGAGGGTTTGAGTAACTGAATACAGTTAAGGAAGACTGGAAGATGGTGGAAGGAATCATATAGTATGGCTGGGAAAATTCTAAAAATGCTACGTGTGGATGACAGGAAACCCAATACAAGAAGGTCCAGTAGTGGGTTTCTCCCACAGAAAAGAGAAAATTCCTGTAGCTCATATGCAAATAATATGCAAATTTGGATGCTTACAAATTTGCTTAGGACAGTTTGACTACCTTCTTTGGACTTCTTCAAGAGGAAATGGGACAACAAAAGGGAATGTTTATCAATAGTTCAGAATTGTTAGATTTCCTCCAGGGGGAACAAAAGGGTAACTTTTTTACCAAACAAATCCCAGGGTTTTAAATGAGTTTTTCAGATGATGTAATGGCCCTCTTCCACAAAGTATACCAAAAGAAAAAAAAATAGGAAGGGGCTGGGAATATGGCCTATTGGCAAGAGTGCTTGCCTTGTATACATGAAGCCCTAGGTTTGATTCCCCTGCACCACATATATAGAAAATGGCCAGAAGTGGCGCTGTGGCTCAAGTGGCAGAGTGCTAGCCTTGAGCAAAAAGAAGCCAGGGACAGTGCTCAGGCCCAGAGTCCAAGCCCCAGGACTGGCAAAAAATAAAATAAAATAAATAGGAAAAGGTTAAATGGGCTCATAGAAAAAATGAAGCAAATGGAAAATTATTTTTGACTCCTTCATTTCTCTCGTTTTCTCTTGGTGTGTAGTATGGATTGAACTCAGGGCCTCACACTTGAAGCAAGTGTTCTATCACTTGAGCCCATTTGTCTGGTCCCTTATTAGGTTGGTTCTTTTCAAATAGGGTCTCACTTTATGCCCAGCCCAGCCCAGACTATGATTTTCCTACTTGTGCTTCCCCTTGTTGGTGGGGTAACAGGCACATACTACTGTGCTTAGCCATTGGTTGAAATGGAGTCTCCTGAGCTTCTTTTTGCCCAGGCTAACCTTGAACTTTGATCATACAATCTCTGCCAAGTAGCTATGAGTACAGGCTTTGGCCACCTAACCCAGCAGTCCTCTTTCATTTTATTTTAAGGTATCTTTGTTCTCTCCCTCTTGGCTCAACAATATGAAGTAGAGGCTTGGATTGTTTTTTTCCCTGAAAATGATTTTTTTCTTCCCTAAAACTAGGCTTTAAATTTGTCACTTGAAGTGATAAAACAAAACTACTGTCTGAATCTGGTGATATGAGATTGAGAGCTTCAAACAAATGGACCAGCTGCTTCCACATCCAAGGGTTGTATCTGTGACACATCAAAGGTTCGGGGCAAAGACCCACTCTGGTGGCTGGTGACAAGAAAAGATGGAATGTCACTATTCTGAGGGACTGGTTAGGGCATGGACAACTGTTGTCACTCCAAGAGCAGTCTAAATTTTGACAAAATCTTCTCTGGATTGAATTTAAAAATCTTTTCTGAACATTATAACAAGCTACAATTCTCTCTCTTTCTCTCTCTCTCTCTCAGCAAGACTATAGAACATGTTTCCTAGCAACAGAGATGTTTTACTATTTTATAGTAGAAATGTTTCCTAAAGGACATTTGTTCTACCACCCACAGTTTTTTCTATAATGACCTAAAAGTGATCACATAGCCACTGTCTTCTGTACTGATGCACAGAATTAAAGAAATGACAACTCCAAGGTCTAGATTAACCATGGTACACTTGGGAAAGATTGTTCCGTGTTTCATTGTTTCTATTAAAGGTATTCACAAGCTGCACAAGCTTCTAGCTTTAAATTCCCTGGATAATCTTTGTCTTCTTTCCCTCTCTTTTTTGTGCATACCTGTCTCTGCCTCTGTCTCCTTCCCTCCCTCTCTCCCTCTCTCCTTCTCTCCTTCTCTCCCTCCTTTCCTTTCTCTCTCTTTTCTTCCTTTTATTTCTGGTTCTGGTCTTCTCCCTCCATTCTCTTGTTCCTTTCCTTCATTGCTTACCCAACCTTCCTTGCAAATCCAGGCAGTTCCTGTTTCTCTTGTGGACATGCTGGGCTTCTTGTAATTTCTCAAAGCATTTTTTTTTCCTTTTTGTGGCTGCCAAATTATTTTCCCATTGGCAACAGTCTAGTTTGAACACTTCTCTGTTCAAAAACTTGCAAGAGTTCCCCAATTCATACTAAGGAAAGTCCAAGGGCCAATATGGACTGATTCTGTCCGTCATATGCAGCTCTAGTGCTGTCTTCCTTACGGCCCATACTGCTCCTGCCAAAATATCTCCTAATTACTTGTGCATTTTCTCTGGCTGCTTCTACTTTAAGTCTCCCAACTACACCTGATTCCTGAAACCATCAGTCCTACCTCACTTGACCTGGGTTATATACACTTTTGATTTCTTTAACTTTTTTCTGACCCTTACAAAATGAAACCACTTAATTAGGTCACCTTAACAATAATAAGCCAAGTACTTCAGGCTCTGCCTTACACATTTATAGGGACTTTAGTCCCCATCTAAGTTCTGCTGTGCATGTGTGGGGAGAATCTCCCCAGTGGTTGCTGAACAACACCTAGCTTCCATCTTCCCCAAGTACCTATTAGACATTGTTCCTCCTGATGGAGCCCAGTTATTGGAGCTCTTGCTGCATCTAAATTGTACAGAGTTCTATAGTAAGCTTAAGGAGGAATATACAGCTCGTCCATACTGAAGATTTAGAGTCTATTCTCTATTTCTAGAGTTCCTTTTCAAAATGATACTGTTGCTGTAATTGTTTTTGAAACACTGTAGATGTTTCTTTCTTTCACTACCCCCATTCTCTCTTGTTTCCTTGGAGCACAGGATTAAGACGTTCCATAAATGTGGATGGAGTACTATACTATAAATTGGAATTGATTCTCCTGCCTAAAATGCAGATCTTGTCCTGGGTCAAAAATGTGATACCTACTTCATCCTCACACTACAGTGGATGAGGGGCTAAACTACTTTTACATTTGTTAGAAAATGTATCCCAGTGAGTCAATACTATGATTGGGAGTATATCATATCCCTCAGGTGTATTGAAATAGAAAAATAGCTTCAATCTGCTAGATGCTCTAATGCCTTCCAGATTCACTGTCTAACAGGGTTAACCATGTGTGGCTGCTGATCTCTTAAAGTGCTGCTGGTCTCAAGTGAGATGTGCTGTGAGTATCAAATATGCACTAGGTTTCAAAGATTTAAAATGTAAACTAAGTCATCGGTAACTTTCCTAATATTTATTATATTATTATATGATACTATTTTGAATCTGCTAGATCAAACACTATTAAAATTCATTTCACTTGCTTCTGTTCACTTCTGTTATGTGGCTTGTTATCCAGTTCTTTGCCACTGTGACAAATAATTGAGAGAAACAATTTAAGAAGAAGAAGGACTTTGGTTTTAGTGCTCTGTGTGTGTGCGCACGCGTGTGCGCATGTACACCAGTACTGGGGCTTGAACTTAAGGCCTAGGTACTGTTCCTTAGCTTTTTCACTCAAGGTTGATGCTCACTTGAACCAAAGCTCCATTTCTGGCTTTTGTTAATTAACTGGAGATAAGGATTTTACAGACTTTCCTGCCTCAGCTAGCTTTGAACTGCAGTCTTCAGATATCAGCCTCCTAAACTGCTAGATGGTTTCAGTCCTTAATCACTGTGCTCCATGTAGGTGGGCTTGTGGTAAAGCAGAATAACATGGCAGCAGAAGCATGTGTCAGAAAAATTGCTCACTACTAACATCCACAAAACAGAGAGGAATAATGGGAAGGTCCAGAACCTAGATATACCCTTTGAAGGCAACCCTTTTCACCTTCCTCTAACTGGCACCCCACAATTCCACTAGTTCCCAGTAGTCTATTGAAAGTTTGAATGTGTCAATAGAGTAAACTATGGATTAGGTTGGAGCCCTCACGATTTAATCATCTCTTGAAACACCCACACAGATACACTTCAGGAGTCTGCTTTAATAATGTCCTAGGTGTCTCTCAAACCAATTAAGTTGCCAATCAAGATAAGCCACCATATATAGTTTCTGGAAAATTTAAAATTACATTTGACTTTGTATTAAATTTGTAAGGTTGACTCTGTACATCAGTTTGATAATAAAAATTTGAAAAAAAATTTATATGGTTGATTTTTTTTTTGCCAGTCCTGGGCCTTGAACTCAGGGCCTGTGCACTGTCCCTGGCTTCCTTTTGCTCAAGGCTAGCACTCTACCACTTGAGCCACAGTGCCACTTCTGGCCGTTTTCTATATATGTGGTGCTGGGGAATTGAACCCAGGGCTTCATGCATATGAGGCAAGCTCTCTTGCCACTAGGTCATATCCCCAGCCTGTATTAAATTTATATTGTGCAGTGCTACCCTAGAGAAGTTTTCTATAGTACTTGTTAGAAAAGCAAATCCTCAGGCCTACCCCAGACCTACCAAGCCCAATCAGAAACTCTGATAGGGCCCTCAAAACTGTGTTTAAGGAGCTCCCCAGACGACCTTGATTCTTGGAGGAAGGTCTCCTTGCTGAGGATAGAAAAGGAGATCTGGAGCATAACAGGCTCTCAGTAAGGTTTATTTAATGGTTTAATCTTGCCAGTTCCTGTTAAGTTCCAAATTCTATCAGTCACTCAGCCAGTGAGCAATGAAGTAAATAATGATCTGTGCTCTGAACAGTGGAGGAACAGCTTGATGGTAACATCAAACATAGCTATTCAGCCAAGTCATATCAGGACATAAAGTTCTCAACAGAAATGTAATGAATACTAAGGCTGTTCCAAAAGCAAGAGAAGGCCCAAAATTAGTATAGAGGAAATAAAACCACACTACGTTAAAACATAAAACAGGTCTGTTCACTAGGCATCCTAAAAGTGTACAATGTTTACATAACTCCAGTTTACCCTTTCAGGGTCATGGCTGAGCTTGAAGAACAACACCACAAAATATTCTAGGCACATGTCATACATGGCTGTTTCAGACACACTTGCCATGTGTCAAGCTTGAGGCAGAGGAAAATGGTTGCAGATGACTTGATTTGCACTCTTCTTAAGTGAAATAATGTTTTCTATATAGCAGTCTCTCAAGAGCCACAAATTCAGCCCAGACAAGAAAGTCCATGAGACATTTATCTCTGATTAACTACCAAAAGCCAGAAGTAGAGCTGTGACTCAAGTATTAGATAAGCAAAAAGCTAAGGCGCAGCACCTAATCCCTGAGTTGAAGCCCCAGTACACACACACACACACACACACACACACACACACACACACACACACACAGACACACACACACACAGACACACAGAATAAACTCTGGTTTTGATCAATTCTATATTTTTATTTTTATTTTTGTCTATTACTATATTGTATATTATTTGGGTTAGCTTTGATATTCTACATTCTACTTACATAAGTGTTTATGTTTGTATTTTTTTATGTTTATATCTTTTTAAAAGGTATTTTAAAGTCACCCAAGAAAAAAATATTTTTTGTGCCAGTCCTGATGCTTGAACTTGTCCTGGGAACTATCCCTGAGTTTTTGTCCTCAAGTCTAGCACTCTACCACTTGAGCCACAACTCTACTTCTGGCTTTTTGGTGGTTAATTGGAGTTAAGAGCCTCATTAGACTTTCTTGCCCAGGTCAGCTTTGAACCCAAATCCTCAGATATCAATCTCCTAAGTAGCTAGTAATGTGGCATTGGCCACATCCCCTGTTTTATTGTGTAGCAGACTTATTATCAGCTTATCTAACTACATCTAATTTCTGCTTGGGCTCTTTATGACCCAAGCATTATTTGGAATATTTTTTCCATGTCTCTAAGTGTTATAAACAGCTTTATTTTCATTGCTTAGTGTGACCATTATTGCATTATATTTTGGGACTGTGGTTCATATACTTTCTATTTATTTTATTTCTTTTTTTTAATACTTTCTATTTTTAAGAAACCACTGAGGATTTTTTGTTGTTGTTCTGTTTTGTCATACAAGGGAGGTTTCTCCTAGCACATGTATTAGCATGTACTAGAAGATGAGCTGCAACTCAACCTATTAATCAAAGAATGTGTAAGGATTGAAGTTGTTTATAACAAGTTTGCCATCTGGAAGAGGCCCTTTGCCTACAAGAAATAAGCCTGTTGCTTGCTGGAGGCTGGAATGCACATACCTACTCTGTGTGGACTGTTCAGCAAGAATCACAGTCCCTTGTCATGCTGGCAAGTTCAGCCCCAAAGATGATAGCTGTGACTGAGAAATTCCTGCTGTGTGTTATAAAAAGGAACAAGATCTGGGTGCTGGTGGCTCATGCTGGTAATGTTAGCTAATCAGGAGGCTGAGATAGGAGGATTGAAGTTCAAAGCCATTTGGGGCAGGAAAGTCTGTTAGACTCTTATCTCCAATTGACCACTAAAGAGCCAGAATGGCTCAAGTGGTAGAGCAAAAATGCTCAGGGACAGTGCCCAGACCCTGAGTTTAAGCTCCGGGACTGGAACACACACACACACACACACACACACACACACACACACACACACACAGCAATAAGAAGATATCATATTCTTTTTCATCAATTTCAATCAATCTATTCTTTTTAACTAGCAATAATATTCTTAACTGATCTCCATACCTTATACTGTATGTTTTTAAATTAAGTAAAATCCCCACTCAGTTCCTGTCCTTTCCAGGTGGTACCAGCCATCATGCAGATATAAAACTTTCTCAGGATTGCGAATGTTTCTATTAGGTAGCTCAACTCTAGTATTAGATAAGCAAAAAAGCTAAGGGACAGCACCCAATGCCTGAGTTCAAGCCCCAGTACACACACACACACACCCATCAACAGCGTTATGTGTCACATTTTGAATATGTCAGCTTGGTCAGGTAATAGCCCCCATTAATCAATCAAATGAATCTAGATAATGCTGTGTAGGTATTCAATAGGTATGACTGAAATCCATAGTCAATCAACTTGTAGTAAAGGAGCTTATTTTAATTTGGGTGAGCCTGACTCAATCGGTTGGAAGACCTTCAGAACAGAATTTAGGTGTCTTTGATGGAAGTTCCAGTTGATGCCTGAGCATTATAATATGCCCTGTGGATCTTAGAGTTTTTCTCACAATTATGAAACCCAATTCCTTGCAAAAAAAATTACTCTATAGATACAAATGCAGACATGGATACTTAGAATTCCTCAGTTTTTGTTTCTCTGGTTGAACCAGAACAAATATAGACAGGATATCTTTCATCTGTACAGCCTGAAACTTTAAGGAGACCTGCCCCAATTTTATCTTCACCTGCTCTCCTGTCCTAACAGGAAATACCCTTCCTCCTGTTGACAGGCAGTCTTTCTGCAATACTCTCAACTTCATCTCCTCTCATCATCACAATGGTCTGGTTCTACTTTTTATTCCATCTCTCTTCATCCTTGCCTTTTCTACTGTACCCTCTGTACTATATTCTAGTATGACTCAAATGATTGCATGCAGACAAGTGGTTTCCCATAGGAGTGACCTCAGAGTACAGAAAAGAGGGATGAAACAGAAAAAGAAGGAAAAGCAATGCATGAATGGATTAAAAAACAAACAACCTTACAGGCACTTCATGCTGTTCCTATAGGACCTTCTAAGCAGATTCATAAAATATGTCTCAAAATTGTCTACCCCAAGAGTGAAAGAAGAAAACATGTATATTTCAGTTTCATTGAGCTCTGGCCAAAGTGAGTGTTAACTCCCTTGGCTTTGGGTTGCACAGGCATGAATACCAAAACAGCTCTTCAGGTATTTCCAGTCACAAAACAAAAGAACCACAGTAGGAAGTGAAAGTCAGTGGTTCAAAGCAACACACAGGTAAGTTATGTTTACAGGGAGTCCAGAGCTGAGTGAGATAGTGACTGTGAAATGAAGTAGAGCCAAGGGCATTTTGAAGTAGCATGCAGATACCAATACAGTTTCTTTCTTTGTTCAAACTTACTCCTTATGTTCCTTCATAGGTCTTTCATTCTTATTGGAAAACATATGTATGTATACTACCTCCACTTTCCATCTACTATTCACAAACACTACTGTAATCTGGCTGTATCCACCATGTCTATTCTTGAGATTACTTGTCAATAAACCTTTTGTAGTGGTTGCTTTCTGGATATCTCAGCACCATTCAAGACTACATTTTATTTCAAATACTCTTTTCTCTGACTTTCATGGCACCACACCTCTAGGATTTTCTCTTGTCTCTCAGTGTCATTTTATGGTTCTTCTTTTCTAACACTGGGGTGTCCTTAGGGCTCTACCCTGGAGCCTCTTCTCTTCTCCATGCATTCTTCCCACATTTAATATTCTCGCCACTGCTGCATTTATTTATCTAACTTTTGATTGGTTTTTCAATTCTAGACCTTTATAACCAAATACACAGAAATATTTTTTTTTTGCCAGTCCTGGGCCTTGGACTCAGGGCCTGAGCACTGTCCCTGGCTTCTCTTTGCTCAAGGCTAGCACTCTGCCACTTGAGCCACAGCGCCACTTCTGGCCATTTTCTATATATGTGGTGCTGGGGAATCGAACCCAGGGTTTCATGTATACGAGTCAAGCACTCTTGCCACTAGGCCATATTCCCAGCTACACAGAAATCTTAACATGTCCAAAACAGAACTCCTGATTCTTTTTGAAAATATGATCCTCCTCTAGCCTGTCCCACTTTGTAAATGGTTATCAATATTTGATATAATTGCCAGAAACCTGCAAATTATCCTTGATTTCAAAATTGTCACATCATATTCATTGTGACACCAAGTCCTGACTCCCCTACCACTGTAATATTTCTCAAATCTGTCCAACTTGTCTCCAGCTCCAGTACTGCCTCCTTATCTAAGCCACAGCTTACCTGAATTCCTGAAACATCTCTTCATGGTTCTGTTTATATTCATTTAGTTCATATTCAAACCTTTTTCCATATAGCAAAGACACAGTCTTATTATGTCAATCAAATAATTTTACAACCCAGCTCAAAAACTTTCCATGCATAATAACTGCCTTTGAGTCACATCTAAGATCTAACAAGACCTAGAGGGTTATTAAGAGTCTGAGATCCATATGATCCATGCTGTTCAGTGCCTGGCACTGAATGACATAAGCTGATCATGAGTAGTGGTACAAACCTGCAGTCCCACCACTCAGGAGGCTTAGGCAGGAGATCAAAACTTTCAAGCCAACCTTGGGCTACACTACACAGCGAGATTCCTATCTCAAAAACCAAAACCAAAATTAGCTGAATGAGTAAAGAGGAAATGGGAGGGACAAAGGAAGGAAAAAAAATACTTAAACTTTTAAAGGAAAAGTAAATTTCATTTTGTTAAAGTCTGAAATATTGGAATTTCAACTCCATGTTCTCCATTGAAATAATTATATGGTAAATTTAGCTGTGTTAATAAGACACATCCTTGTACTAACTGGTCATCTCATCCACTCCTTCTTACCTCTGCATCCACCTCATTTGGCCTTCCCACTCCCCCCAACAATTGACACTCATTTGCCTGCAACTTTCTCTCATTATCCCAAATAGCCAATGTTTAAAGTGCTACATCTCCCATGTCTCAGCATGGGTTTTTTTTTTTTTTTTCATTTTTTATGGTTCTTTTTTTATTGTCAAAGTGATGTACAGAAAGGTTAGAAACTGTAACCTCTCAACATGTTTTAAATAAACTTACATTTCAGTGACTGACTCATTCTGTCTGCTAGAGTTTGAAAAATGTCTTTCATAATGGTTTAATACCAGAATCTGGTATTTCCGGTCATCTCCCAAATGCAGTATTTATAGTCTTTTAAGATGGAAAAATCATGATAAAGAAATATTTTCTCCAATATGAGGGATGGTGATGGAAATCCACTAAATATTTAGGCTGAGTTAGGAACATGACCAACTGAAGAAAAGCTAAGATTGTCTTGTTGGGTAACCCACCCAGGAAAAATAAAGCCCAGGAAGTTATTTACTAATTGCCCAAGCTAGAAACCTGGGAACCATCGGGCTTGACATCATGGTTTCATCATCTGGGCAAGTTTTAGTCACTTAACATTTCTGTCTTGACATCACTACCTCTTTTGCATATAATCTTTGAACTATGATGGCTAGCAGGTTGAAAATGAAAATAATCATAAAAGTATTAGAAAATGTTAACTTTTTTCTGCCAAGTTCACAGATATGTGGATGTTTTGTAATACTTGTGTCTAAATTTTATTCACTTTGCCCATACCCTTTCAGGCCTTTCCAATTCATTCTCAAGTGGCTAAAAAGATCATTTCAGAACTTGAATTTGATTCTCCTATACTACTTCTTAAAAATGGTTCAGTGACTTTTCAGTAAAATCTGTTACCTGTTATAAAGCAGGCTTTCCTACTGGCCCATCTGCCTCATGCACTACTCCTTCCATCTGTGTGCTCTGACTGTATTGAACTCTCAGTTCCTCAAATGTCCCAGGGTTCCTTTGGGGACCAGAGTCCATACACAGCCTGAAAGGATCCTCTCCCTTCCCTGCCCTATCACTCAAATTCCTGGCCTTCTGATATCAGTATAAGCATCAGTTTCTTCAGAGAGTCTCTGCTGACTTCTCACTCAGTATGCTTGCTCATGTGCCCTAGAACCTCTCCCTTGGGGTGCTTAACAGAGCTGAAGTTCATCTTTCCTGCTAAACCAAAAGATTCAAAATCATAGACTTAAGTTGCTTACTAGTACAGAACCAGGATCCAGAAAAGGTTTTCAGTGTATACATGTTTCAATTGCTACCTAGTTTATGAACTTTAGGGACAGCAGGTGGACATGGCTGACCAAAAGCGATTTCATCTGCATAACACTGAACCTCTGTGCACACAGTGATCCAAATTTAGAACAGAGTTGGTCAAATTCATTCCCAGAAATTTGAAACCCAGGAATAGAAAAACAAGTCAATTAGGAATTACTGGCATTAAATTTAGATAATAACAGAAGATTCCAGAGCCCTATCTGTTAATGGTTAGTTAATTCTTGAATCTGTGAGCTGTCTCTGTTGCTTTCTAATTAATTTCCTCTTTTTCCCCCTTAGTCAGTCAGAGTTTCAAAACAGCCACATGTTATAAATATAGGGAAGATGCCTCTATGCAGATAATAGCTGAAACTACAAAGTTGAGGGTGTCATTTCACAAGTTTCAGTGGAAGAGAAGAAACTGAGAGCCAGAGAGCAAGAATAAAAGAAAGAAAGAAAGTGAGAAGAGAGCAGAGACAATGAGAGTGAAAGACACTATGAAGAGGGTGAAGAGCAAGAGTGACAGCAGAGTACAAGTGAGAACAGGGGTTTGGGAGAGCAAGAGAAGACGCATCAGGCAAAGGAGGGAGCCGGAGAGAGTACGCAGAAAGGGTAGGAAGTTTGGTGGGAGGACTAGGGGCCAAGGCATCAGGATTTGGGATACAGATTTGGGGTACAAGTATAGACTGAAAAGTGAAGTTCAATTGGTGCTAAATCCAACCAAACTGGGAGCTAAATTGGGTTCAAGAAAGAAAAGTAAGTCAAAGTAGAAAAAAATGTCAACCTTAAAATGGAGGAAAAACCAGCCTGCAGTTACTCTGAAAGAACCACCAGCCAGTGTGAAGGAATGTGCTGCTAGAAGGGCTTGGGATTTGCTTTTTGGTGATGCAGTATTGTGTTTATTCCCCACCCCGCCCCGGCGAATCTAGCTTATGATGAGACTTTTTTTTTTTTGCATCACAGGAATTTTATTTGCACAATAAAGAAGCCCACCCATAGTGTCTTCTAGGATCACTAATTATATATACAAAAGGCAATCCTGTCTTTCTCTTCTCCTGGAATAGATTTAGATTTCTGGTATGTCCAGCCTTTAATTGAGATATCTAATTTGGTGTCAGGCCCTGATTCCATAATATTCCACAGTGTCTGTGAGGAGTTGGAAGTGTTTGATTGGTGCAGGCATGACCAGATAGGGCGGAACCTGAAATAGCTGGCCAAGGGACCACCCAGCTCAACACCATATTGGCTCCTGGCATTCAGCTCCCAAATCTGCCTCCCTCTTCTCTTCCAGACTGTGGCATCTTGTAACTGACTCTTTGAGGTATTTGTAAAAGCCGGCAGCCAATACCACGCAATGCGACATCATTCTGCAGATGATGTCCAACACCAGCCCACTAAGATTATGGAAAGGTATGGACTGGATGGGCTCTTCATCAGCATGGAAGCTAAATGACCCAACTGTCAATCTAAACCAGCAGGGGCTCCTTATAGGGGGCCACACTCTCCAGCAGTCACCCCTCATGGTGAGTTTCTAAGGATCGACTTGAGTTACCCCATGTTCTCTGTTCATGATGAGACTTCTTGACAAATATGCAAAGGAGAGACAGAAAAAGACTGAGAGAAAGAGCCATGCTTATTTTCAAACAGATATGATGTCTGTTCTAGTGATTTCCTCACTGGAAAAATCTGTGGAATTTACAGCAAGACACATCTTTGGTCAAGTTTACAGAGCTGAGCCACTTGGACCTCTCAAGCCTGACTAAAAGTTCAGCAGCTTTGTGCAAAGAAAAAAAAATCATTATTTCACCCACCATGATGGTACATGCCTATAGTTACCCTGGAGGCCAGGGCTAGATAACTGAGAGTTCAAGGCCAGCCTGGGCAACAGGAAAAGACCCTGTCTTAAAAAATATTATTACTTATCATGTATCATAGAATTTCACAAGTTGTACATAAATAGCTTCTTGTTTAGAATAGATCAACAATATTTACAAGCTTGATGTATACAAAGCAAAATCAAAGTAGGATTTTGGACTGTGGTTCTTACAGAATGAAAAAAGGAAACTTGCAAGGCTTTGCTTACCTGTTAGTCTCTTCTCCAACCTATTTGTCACACTCTCAGCTACCTCCACACCCAGAGTCTTCCAATTCCTCCAGCTGAACTGTGACACATAGGAAATTCCCCACCTACTTCTATCTGGACTACTGTGTCTCGCACCTTTAAGCTTTCCTGCCTCCCCTGCCTTTATGACAGGTTTCCATTGAGGGGAGGGGGCATATCTCTCACTGCTAGCTTACTTTTCTCCTAAATCTTGTGTCCCTAAGATCTAGCAAAATACCTGCTACACAATAGATATTAAAAAAAACTTCTCGCTAGTAAATAGATGAAGCTATCTTTTGAATTTACTATTTTTCTTAATTTACTATTTTTAAAAAGACCAAACAGGCATTTCTTTACCCCATGAACATTCATGAGTGTGGAATCTTTGGCATTATTGCTGGCTTTCTTTTTATTCCTGCTACATCTACCCAGAATCCACGTCCGATCCCTACCACTTTTTTGTTTTGTTTTGTTTTGCGCAGTTGTGTACTTCACACACACCTCCCCTCTCAAGGTCACTGTCTCATGTAACAGTATCACCTGATACTACATGTTCATTCCCTTTACAATCTCTACTGCCCAGAATTGCCCTATCCCAAATACAGTGTGGACATCTAGCTGGATATTGTACCCCAATAGTCCTTCCAAAGCTTCTGCCAAGTATTGGCTAAAACTATATTTCCTTACTTTATCTGCCCTGGAGTCACTGTGTAGTTTTATTCTCAAGCAGACACAGACTGAGAAGAGCCTACCCAATTTTTATTTCACTTATTTCATGTATCTGAATAAGGACAAACCTCTGCTTTTGGCAGACCTCTGACTCAGAGAGCCAGCCATTGGCCCATGAGAGGCATTTCAGTCATATCCTAGATCCTCTGGTGTCACCTTCTGGGGTGGCTGCGTTAGCTCCAGCCCATTTCACTCACCCTCTGACAGACACTAAAAACTCCAGACAAAAACTGAATCAGAACCAAGGTGTGTGTGGGGAGGCCAGGGGAGGGGGGGTCCTGGCTTTAGTAAGTTGCTCTCTAGGAACAATCAGTCCCCAGAAGAAAAGAACCTTGAGTGGATGATCAAGAAATATGTAAAGGTAAGAGTGCTGGAAAGAGGTTTAAAAAAATAATTATGTTTAAAGTTCATTGTGTCCAAACAGTATTGGAGCATCCCTGCAAGTAAGAATGGAAGGTGTTTCCTCACTAAGTGAAACAGTATGAAGGAAAAAGGTCCCCTTGATTTCAGGAACCAGACTCGGGGGATAAGACTCTTAATAACTGTATTATAGAGAGAAGATTTGAGAAAATTAATAATCTATTATCCACACTGCCATACATCAGTTTTGCCTTCTTTGAGAGAAGGTAAAAAGAAAGAAGCACATACAAATAAAAACAAAACAATACAATACGGGGCTGGGAATATGGCCTAGTGGCAAGAGTGCTTGCCTTGTATACATGAGGCCTTGGGTTCGATTCCTCAGCACCACAAATACAGAAAATGGCCAGAAGTGGCGCTGTGGCTCAAGTGGCAGAGTGCTAGCCTTGAGCAAAAAGGAGGCCAGGGACAGTGCTCAGGCCCTGAGTTCACGGCCTAGGACTGGCAAAAAAAAAAAAAAAAAAAAAAAAAAAAAAAAACAATAGCAACAAAACAGGGATCTGGCAAGAAAAAAAAAAAAAGGAGGTAAGGAAAGGATCATTCTGGAACCATAGAAGAAAAGAAAGTCTCAAAAATGATGTAAAAAACTTCAATCCACATTTATGACAGTAAAAAAAAAAAAAGACACTGATATAGTTGGAAAACTTGAGAACTTTTCACTTAAAACAGAACACTGACATTCAGACCATCCCCCCTCACCACAAAGTACTAATTTAGTGGCTTAGAGTGGGTTTTGTTTTTCTTTTTGTACTTTGTTATCATTGTTTTCTTTGTTGTTGGTTTTTATTTATTGTAAAAGTGATGAACAGAGGGTTACAGCTACAAACGTAGGGATATGAGTCCATTTCTTTTTAAACACTGTTACTGTCACTCCTTTTCTCATTTTTTCTGGCTTACCACTCCCCAAGCTTTGTTTTTAAACCTCATATCCCAGCCACAGTTCAAACTTCTTTAATGAGAGTGGCTGGAAACAAGTAATGCCTTTTTTTCTTTTTTCTTTTTTTTTTTGTGCTGGTCCTGAGTCTCCAACTCAGGGATTAGGTGCTCAAGGCTAGTGCTCTATCACTTGAGCCACAGATCTACTTTTGGCTTTGGTGGTAAACGAGAGATAAGAGTTTCATGGACTTTTCTGCCCAGGATGGCTGTAACCCACAATCCTCAGATCACAGACTACTGAATAGCTAGAATTACAGGCATGAATAACTGGTGCTAAGCCTGACATTTTTTAAAGCTCCTCAGAGAATTCCAACATATAGTCAATGAAGAGGAACACTACTTTGGAGATTCAGGGGCAAAAATTGCAACTGGAGAATTACGAGGTTGCAGCTTTTCATTCATGAAGACAAAATGAAACATGGTCAGGAACTCACACACTTACAAAACACAATTTACCTTCTAGGAGAAATAAAGATGTTTTTAAATGACCAGAATACTAAGTAAAATGAACTGAAAACTAATAAATTCACAATTTAAAAGCAAATGTTCTTGAAAATTGAAAGAGGATCATTAAGAAATCTCCACATTATGTTGGCAATGATTGAAAATGAAGAGTAAAATAAAAATTTGTTAGATATATACATATATGTATATGTAAGTGCATGTATGTATATGAAAAATGACAATATATGCAAAATGCTTTCGTTAAGGCATTTATAAAATATCATATTCATACTCCCACAGCTCTGAGTCAATTTTGTACCTAGTCACCTGGTCAGACTCCTAGAAATAATAGTATATAAGTATGTTTTCCTTTGTGAAACAGTTCAAATTTATTTATTTTTTCTGAATCAAACTCAATCTTGTCTAATTATCACCCATAAACTGGGAAAAGACACCTTTCCTGACTTTGAGAATTTGTATCTAGGAAAGTGGAGGGGCCTAGGTCTTTTACTTATTTATTGCTTTTATTTGCTCTGGTACCAAGGTTTGAACTCAAGGCCTCATACTTGCATGGCTTGCTTATTTGGCGGGTGCCCTACCACTTGAGCCATGCCTCCAGGCTGGCTTTTTTGCTGGTTATTTTGGAGACAGAGTCTCAGACTTGAGGTTAGCCTCAAATCTTGATCCTCCCAATGTTACACTACTAAATAGCTAGGGTTACCCATGTGAGCCACTGGTGCCTGAGTTCATTTAATCAAATTTCATCAAATTCCTGCTGTGATAACAGGTACAAGTAGTTCATTCAAAAGCTTTGCTCTCTAAATAAAACCATGAAGTCCTTTTCTGAGAACCTTTGCAATTAAGGGCCAAACTCTGAGCTACAAATGTAATTTCACTCCTCCTGGAATCTAAGTGCAGTTCATAACCCTTTTCAATTTTTGAAGTTGTAGCTATGTCAGTAGGTGTTTACTCTCAAAGTTACCTCAAGTTACCCTCAGGGCACTTGTGATTCTGACTAAAATGTAGTAGCTGGTCAGTGCAGTCTAGAAGTCCCCTTGCAGCTATTAGAAAGAGCCAGATAATTTACAAAAGGCACATTTATAAAGCTCCCAGAAAATGAGAAAGCAATGAAAGCTACACAATTTACCAGTTTTTTGTGGACATTTTACATGAACTATTAGACTTTTCTTGTAAATAAGAAATCTACTTGGGGAAAGAGAAACCAAAGAGATTTTTAGCAGTCATGTGGAGCTGGTGAAAGAAATGTGAAACTTGAAAAAAGTATTCAACTCAGCTGGCTTTCCCATGGCATATCCTCTGAGTTCAGAGACCGTGCAAAGAAGAACGGGCGGTTACCTGAAGGATTCCAAAAGGCAGAATAAATCTCTACTAGTTTCATGATGCTAAGAAAAAGGCTTTACTAGAGAAAGTTTTGCATTCAAACACAGGGCCACATGCTTCTTAGGACATTTTCCAGTTATAATAGGGCAAAGGATAGAACAGTTAAAGAGGTAAATTTGAAACTTCCAAATAATAGAATTCCTTAGAAAGGCTAACTCAAAGTTTAACAAAATAAACACCAGGAAATGGGTACTTGAAAGGGTGGGTTGGGGTCAAGGGGTAAGGAGTAGACAAATGAAGAGGAGGTGAAAGAGAATATGGTCAAGAATTCAATGTAGCTCCTTTATCAAAGATTAAGTAGCCATAGTTCTGCAGGTTCATTTCTGGGTCTTCAGTTCTGTTCCACTGGTCCTCAGGCCTGTTCTTGTGTCAATACCAAGCTGTTTTTATTACTATAGCTTTGTAATGCAACTTCAAGTTTGGTATTGAAATTCCTCCAGCACTGTTCTTTCTACTTAGGATTGTTTTTGCTATTTGGGATATTTTATTGTTCCATATGAATTTCTGGATTGCTTCCCCTATTTCATTAAAAAGTGGTGTTGGGATTTTCCATTTCCTTAGTTCTGCCTTACATTCCTTTTTCAGGGTTTTAAAGTTCTCATCGTAGAGGTCTTTCACTTCCTTGGTTAAGGTTATTCCTAAGTATTTTATGCTTTTTGAGTCTATTGTAAGAGGAGTTCCTTTCCTGATTTCAGTCTCGCTCTTGGAGTTGTTGGTATATATAAAAGTCATTGGTGTCTGAGGATTTATTTTATATCCTGCTACTTTTACAAAGTTTTGGATCAGCTCAAGTAACTTGGGAGTAGAGTCTATGGGGTTCTTTAGATACAGAATCATGTTTTCTGCAAAGAGAGAGAGTTCATTTCCTATTTGGATCTCCTTTATGGCTACCTCTTGCCTTATTTCTCTGGCTAGGAATTCTAGTACTATGTTGAAGAGGAGAGGAGAGACCAGACAACCTTGTCTTGCTCCTGATTTTAGAGGAAATGGCTTTAAATTTTCACCATTAATTACAATGCTTACTGTGGGGTTATCATAGACAGTCTTTATTATATTCAGGAATGTTCCCTGGAATCCTAGTTTCTCCATGGCTTTTATCATAAGTGGGTGCTGGATTTTATCAAATGCTTTTTCTCCATCTAGTACAATAATCATGTGATGCCTGACCTCGCTCCAGTTGATGTGGTAGATTACGTTGACTGACTTGTGTATTTTTATTTTTTTGCCAGTCCTAGGCCTTGGACTCAGGGCCTGAGCACTGTCCCTGGCTTCTTTTTGCTCAAAGCTAGCACTCTGCCACTTGAGCCACAGCACCACTTCTGGCCATTTTCTATATATGTGGTGCTGAGGAATTGAACCTAGGGCTTCATGTATAGGAGGCAAGCACTCTTGCCACTAGGCCATATTCCCAGCCCCTGACTTGTGTATTTTGAACGAGCTTTGCATCCCTGGAATGAATCCAGTTTGATCATAGTGTACAATTTTTTTGATGACTTGTTGAAGTCGATTGGCCAGAATTTTGTTGAGAAGTTTTGCCTAGATGTTCATCAAAGAAATGGGTCTATAGTTATCTTTCTTTGATGAGTCCTTGTCTGGTCTTTGGATAAGGGTTATACTGGCATCATAAAATGTGTTTGGTAGCGAACTTTCACTTTCAATTTCATTGAAGAGTTTGAGAAATATTGGTGTGAGTTCTGTTTTGAAGGCCTTATAGAATTCCGCTGTGAGTCCAACTGGACCTGGGCTTTTCTTTGACGGAGATCTCTTATTGCAGTTTCCATTTCATTGCTGGATATGGGTATGTTTAGTAGGTTTAAATCTTTATGGTTAAGTTGAGGAATATCAATTTTTGCTAGGAATTTGTCAATTTCTTCCAGGTTCTCAAATTTATTAGCATATAGGTTTGCAAAATATTACATTATTATATTCTGAATCTTGGTTGTTTCTGTGGTGGTGTTTCCAGTTTTGTCTCTGATCTTGTTTATTTGGGTGTGCTGTCTTAATTTGTTGGTCAGATTTGCTAGGGGTCTGTCTAGTTAATTTTTTCGAAGAACTAACTCTTGTTTTGTTGATTCTTCAGATTTTTTTTTTACTCTAAGTCGTTTAACTCTAATTGAATTTTAATTATTTGCTTCCATCTATTGGCTTGGGGTTTGGCTTGTTGTTCTCTTTCAAGGAGCTTAAGGTGCTTCCTTAAGAGGTTGAATTGATATTCCTCCTGTTTGTTGATGTAGGCACTCAAAACTATAAATTTTCCTCTGAGTACTGCCTTTCTTGTGTCCCAAAGGAGCTGGTACTTTGTGTGCTCATCTTGGTTTAATTCCATGAACATTTGAATTTCTGCTCTAATTTCTTCAACGACCCACTGGTGGTTCAGCAATGTGTTGTTCAGGCTCCATGAGTCGTAGGATTTTCTGTAGTGGCTTTTTGCATGAGCTCTAATTTTATTCCATTGTGGTCTGAGAGAATGAAGGGAATGATTTCAATATTTCTGAATTTGTACATATTTGCTTTGTGCTCTAAAATGTGATCTATTTTGGAGAATGTTCCATGTGCTGCCGAGAAAAATGTAATTCTGGTGTTATTGGGTGGAATATTCTGTAGATGTAGGTTAGGTCTAGTTGGTCTATGCAGTTGTTTAGTTCTGATATTTCTTTGTTCAGTTTTTGGTGTGTTCATCTGTCCAGAGGTGACAGTGGTGTGTAAAGTCTCCAACAATCAATGTATTTGGATCTATGAGTGTTTTTAGAATCAGTAGTACTTCATGAACTTTGGTTCTCCTGTATTTGGTGTGTAGATGTTTAGGATGGTTATATCCACCTGTAGGAGAGATCCCTTTATTAGTATGGCCTTCTCACTGTTTTTAATTTGGAGTCAGTTTTATCTGACACTAGGATTGCATCTCTGTCCTGCTTATGGGGGCCATTTGCTTGATAGATTTTATTCCAGACTTCTACTTTTAGAATATATGTGTTTCTTGGAGGCAGCAGAAAGATGGATCTAGATTTTTGACCCAACTTATGAGTCTATGTCATTTAATTGGTGAGTTAAGTCCATTAATATTGAGAATTAGGATTGAGAGATGATCGTTTATTCCTTTCGTTACATGAATCTTTTTAAGGCCTGTGTCTTTCCAATTCTTGCTCTAATAACATGGTTTCCTACTTAGGGTTCATTTCTCTGTCTGTATTGTGATCTTGATGATTTTCAATGTGTAGGACATCCTTGAGGATTTTCTGTAATGCTGGTTTGGTGGAGATATATTGTTTCAGTTTTTCTTTGCTGTGGAAGACTTTTATTTGACCTTCAGCTATGAATGAGAGTTTAGCTGGGTACAGTATCTTGGTTGGCATTTATTTTTCTTTAGGGTGTGGCATACCTCATTCCAGGCTGTCCTTGCTTTCATGGTTTCTGCTGAGAAATCCGGAATAATTCTGATTGGTTTTCCCTTATATGTGATTATTTTCTTCTTCCTAGCAGTTTTAAGGATTCTTTCCTTGGTCTCTATTTATCCTGTTAGGATAAATAGAGATCCTGTTGGATGTCCTATTCTGATCTGGTCTGTTTGGGGTCTTAAGTGCTTCTTGTATCTGGATGGGTCTACCCTTCTGGATATTTGGGAAGTGCTCTGCTAGTATTTTGTTAAACAAATGGCTTATTCCATTAACGTCTTTTTCTAAGTTTTCTTTAATACCTATTAGCCTTAGGTTTGGCTTCCTGATTGTATCTTGGAGCTACTGAAGCAATCTGTTTTGCTTATTGGATTGGTTTTGTATTTTTTTTTTCTTTCTCCATAAAGTCTAGGGAATCTTCAATTCATGATATACGATCCTCTGCCTCATCCATTCTGCTGCGTAGGCTAGCTACTTGATTTCTTATCTCCCTTCCTTCTGACTAGTCTTTCTTGATGGCTACCATGTCTTTGCTATAATTTTCTCTTAGGTCCTGTATGGACTACTTTACTTCATTAATTTGGTTCTGAGTGGTTTCTCTCAACTCTTTTAGCTGAGTAGTTGTCTTTTTGTAGGACTCTTTCTCATTCTATTGAAGTTTGTTTACCTTTCTGTTTGTGAAAGTCATAAATTCCTCTATTAATTTGTGGTTGACTTCATCATGTTCACATATTAATCTTTGGCTTACCTCCTCATGCTCTAAATGACTTGTCTGAAGAGACTCAAACTTTTCATTTATCATTTTTTAATTTAACTTAATTTAATTTTTCATTTATTATTTTTATTAGCAGAGTTTGTAGAGCATTTTGAGGACTCTTCTCTAGGACTTTGATTGACTGCCCTGTTTCCTGCTTGTTTTGCATGGGAGATGAGATTCCCTGACTTGCCATCTTTCTTGTGTTTATTCTTCTCATTTGGATTGGGAATGCCAATGTACAAGCATCTGTGAGCACAGTTTAAGACCTGAAGTAAACCTTACCATGACCTGTTGTATAAATCTTAGAGGTTCATAATCATAGACTGGTAACTTCCCTCTCTTTTTTGTATATAAACACAGATTTATTGTCCCCACAAAATGGAATTTCAACATAAAAACCAACCCTGAGCCCTGTATTCAGTAGCTAAATTATATACAGTTATAACCATGAACAAGTTTGTTCCTATGTTTGGTTCTTATTGTACTGATGGGATTGCTCTATGAACCCCTTTGACTCACTGAGATTGAACAAGGATACCCTCTATCAAACCTGCCAATAACCAGGGATCAATGGAGTCTGGAGGTCCTGGAAATAAATTTAGGAGGGTAAGTTAGGGTTAGTGAAAAGAATGGAGTAAAAGGAATGGAGGAATGATGATTCTGATTTGGTGTCAGTGAAATGGAAAGGTAGAAAACAGTAGAATAGGAAGAAAGAACAAGATTAAAATGATACACGACAGAGGGTCTGCAGAAAACAGCTAAGGTATTAATCAAACAGAAGTAATTTTAAGGGAAAAAAGGCAACCAGAAAAATAAAGAAAAAAGTTAAAAAAAAAAAAGGAAAAAAGCGAAAATAAAAAACAATATGAACAAACAAACAACCAAAGTGAGTAGGAATCTTTCTTGTTTAGGTGGCTTCTTTCCAGCCCCTGGTTTCCTTGTGGTGGTCTACAGTCTGTTTTTCTGAGGCTTAGCTGGTTTGATTTGCTTTCAGTTTGCAGCAGGTGGGTCTGCTCTGACCCTCCTTCCCGGTTAATTAAACCCTAGCACTGTATGGTTTGCACAGCTTGCAGGTAGGAGTTGGGTGCCTTCTGTACCTAGGGGATGCTGAACATTCTCA
This sequence comes from Perognathus longimembris pacificus, assembly GCF_023159225.1. Taxonomy (NCBI): domain Eukaryota; kingdom Metazoa; phylum Chordata; class Mammalia; order Rodentia; family Heteromyidae; genus Perognathus; species Perognathus longimembris. The sequence goes on along the minus strand of NC_063162.1, from coordinate 89,018,026 downwards.
GGAACCGTGGGTCCTCCTGTCTCCTGTGAGATGGCTGTTTTTAACTCTGCTGCTGTCTACACTGCAGTGGCAGCAGGGCGGGGCGCCTCTGGCTATCTTTGCCTTGGGCTGAAAGCTGCTAACCCTGGGGAAGTTCCTCCTACCTAGGTGGGGAGACCTTTCCCTGGGCGGAGCTGGCTGTGTGGTGCACCTCAGTTTACTGGTAGGAGTTGGGTACCCTCTGTAACAGGGATGTTGATCACTCTCAGGAACCATAGCTACTTCCCGTCTATTTGTTTCATGCTGCCAGTACCTGCTTGCCACTGCTTTCTGTTTGATTTCAGAAATTCCAGTCCTGGAGGCTGTGGCAGAGTGGGGCAGGGCACCTCTGGCTGTGTTTATCTAAGTCTGAGGGCCTTGGCCCCTGGGAAAGACCCTCCCACCGGGGTGGGGAGACCTTCTCCTGGGCTGAGGTGGCTCTCACTGTTCAGTTACTCTTTCCATTTTTAAAGATGGCCACTTCATCCTTGCTTTTCCCTGGCCCGCTTTATTTCCAGTCTGCTCTGGCCTGGTCTATGCCAGAGTCAAAGATGGCGCTTCCCTCTGGTGATGGGGGAGGGAATACCTTCCAAATGCTGTTCTGTGGGCGCCCGTCAGAATGTCTTTTGGGGGGTACTCACGTTTTCTCTGGAATTTCAGCCCATCTGTGCTCAGCCTGCGATCTGCACCTGTTTGCTGGCATCTGGAGGATTTCTTCCATGTTGCCACTGTGTACTGTAGGTGCGTGGAGTGTTGGGAGCTCTGTTGGCGTGGCAGCAGAATGCCACCCAGAGCTCAAATCTGTTTTCTCAAGCCAGCTGCCTAGATTTTTCCTTTCTGGCCAGAATCTCCATACAATTATAACTAACTCGGGCTGTTTTTCTAGGAGTGAAAGTTGCTCTGGAGTAGTAAAACTGGGTTCTTAGAGGGAACTTAGATAGGGATATGCTGCTCTTTCACCATTTTCCCTCTCCTCCTCTCTAACTCTCCAGAATATTTTTATTATTTTACATTAAGGCAAACATTTGACTCTTACACTTTTCTATATTTTTTGAAGTACCTTTGTAATTGTATTGTAGAAAAACGTGGTGTGTCATCCACACTTGACATTCAACTATGGTATTGTTACATACATTGGTTAATTTCCTTAAAAACCCCATGATGGATGTAAAGGTAATTCTGTACAAAAAAAATGGAAAGAAATGAGATCATTGGGTATTGTTAAATTGTTCCATATAGCTTGCTTAAATTTCTTTTTTTAATCGCTTTATTTACTTATTAAAATTGTTTTTGACAAGGTGTTGTGCAAAAAGGGTACAGTTACATAATAGGGCAGTGTGTACATTTCTTGTGATATCTTACACCTTGTTTTTCTTTCCCTTCCCTAGATCAGGTAGACATATATACATTACACAGTGTACCAAAAACATATACAGTAGCCAAGTGGCCTACGCCAAAGGAAATTCACCTAAGAGTTTAAATGTAATGTCAACAATAGAGTTTGCTTATCCTTGTCTTATATGAACATACATACATAGCTTTTGAGCTATTGTGATCCACTGAGAGGTCTATTTTTGACCTTTATATGTTGAGTAGTTGTTTGGTTTTAGTTACATAAAGTAGGGTCGCTGACCCAAACCTGTGGAAATACCACTTGACAAGAAGTTTTTGGTTTCACAGACCTGGTCTCTACTGTCTCCCCCTCCCCCCACCTTAACAGTCATATATCAAGGAGATCATGCCCCTTTGTTTTCTGTGTTCTAGGCTTGTCTCACTCAACATTATTTGTTCAAGTTCTGACCATTTCCCTGCGAATACCAATATTTCACCATTTCTAATTGCTATGTAGTATTCCATTGTGTATAGGTACCATATTTTTTGGATCCATTCATCTGTTGAGGGGCATCTGGGTTGTTTCCATATTTTGGCTACTGTGAATTGTGCAGCGATAAACATGGATGTGCAGATGTCTTTTTGATATCTTGGGACCTGTTGTTCAGGATAGATGCCTAGGAGTGGCATGGCTGGGTCATAGGGTAGGTCTATGTTGAGCTTTTTGAGGAACCTCCATACTGTTTTCCAAAGTAGTTGTAGTAATTTGCACTCCCACCAACAATGGAGAAGGGTTCCTCTTTCTCTGCACCCCCTCCAGCATTTGTTGTTGCCTGAGTTCAGAGTATAGGCCATTCTAACTGGAGTGAGGTGGTATCTCAGGGTTGTTTTTATTTGCATTTCCTTTACTGCCAGGGATGTTGAACATTTCCTCATATGTTTCTTTGCCATTTTTATCTCTTCTCTTGTGAAGTCTCTCTTTAGCTCCTTTGCCTATTTCATAATTGGTTTACTGGGCTTGGAGGGGCTTAGTTCTTTGAGTTCTCTGGAGATGACAGATATTAGGCCTTTGTCTGTTGCTGTGCTGGTAAAGATCCTTTCCCATATGGTTGGCTGTCTTACTAGTTTGGTGGCTATGTCTTTAGCTGTGCAGAAACTTTTTATTTTGTAGTAAGTAGTCCCATTTGTTGAGTCTCTCCCCTATCTGTTGTGCCCCTGGGACTCTATTCACGAAGTTCCTTCCTGTGCCTATAAGTTCTAGTATCTTTCCTACTCTGTCCTTCAGTAGTTTCAAAGATTCAGGTCTAATGTTGAGGTCCTTGATCTATTTTGAGTTGATCTTGGTGCATGGTGATAGACTAGGGTCTACTTTGAGTTTTCTACATATGGCTTCCCAGTTTTCCCAGCACCAGTAGTTGAAGAGGCTATGTTTTTTCCATTGTATGTCTTTAGCTCCTTTGTTGAATATCAGCTGACTGTAAGAGTGTGGTTTTATTTCTGGGTCTTCAATTCTATTCCATTGGTCTTCAGGTCTATTTTTATACCAATATCAGGCTCTTTTTGTTATGATGGCTCTATTAAATAGAGCTTGAAGTCTGGTATCGTGATACCTCCTGCACTGCTTTTTTTGCCTAGAATTGCTTTGGCTATTCTAGGTCTTTTGCTGTTCCATATGAATTTATGGGTTGCTTTCTCTATTTCAGTGAAGAATGTAGCTGGGATTTTGATGGGGATTGCATTGAATTTGTGTAATAATTTGGGCAATATGGCCATTTTCACTATATTTATTCTGCCTACTCATGAGCATGGGAGGTCTTTCCATCTCCTTGTGTCTTCTTTGATTTCCCTTTTTAGATTTTTATAGTTCTCATTAAATAGGTCCTCCATGTCTTTAGTTAGGTTGATCCTTAGGTAACTTATTCTTTTTTTAGCTATTGTAAATGGTATTATTTCCATAGTTTCCTTTTCTGCTTGTACATTGCTGGTGTACAGAAAAGCTGCTGACTTTTGTAGATTGATTTTGTATCCTGCTTCTCTGCCAAAATGGTTTATTAGGTGTAGGAGTTTGGGGACTGAGTTTTTTGGGTCCTTCAGATATAAGATCATGTCATCTGCGAATAGGGATAATTTAATTTCTCCTTTGCCGATGTAGATCCCTTTGATGTCCTCCTCTTGCCTTATTGCTATGGCTAGGGATTCCAGCACTATGTTGAAAAGAAGTGGGGAGAGTGGGCATCCTTGTCTTGTTCCTAAGTTTAGGGGGAATGATTTTAGTTTCTCCTGATTTAATACGATATTAGCAGTTGGTCTGTTGTATATGGCTTTTATTGTTTTAAGGAATGTTCCATCTATTCCTGTTCTCTCCAGAGCTTTTAATAAGTATGGATGTTGTATTTTGTCAAAGGTTTTTTGGGCATCGACTGAGATAACAATGTGATTCTTATCTCCATTTAACTAGCAAAAAGCTGGAAGTGGAGGCATGGTTAAAGTGGTAGAGCACCAATCTTGAGTGAAAATACTAAGCAAGAAGAGAAGACCTAGAGTTTAACTTCCAGTACCAGCACAAAATAAAGGAAGGAAGGAAGGAAAAAAGAAAGAAAGAAGGAAGAAAGGAAGGAAGGAAAAAAGAAAGAAAGAAAGAAGGAAGGAAGGAAAGAAAGAAAGAAGGAAAAGAAATAAGTGTACCAAAATTGACATGAGACAGAAAAATTTACAATAGTTCTAAAAGTATAAAAGAAATGGAATCTATATACTGGATTGTTCTATATCGGTGGATCTAAATGGTTCTACATCTATTAAATTGAAAGAAAAAATAAAGGAGATTGTAAAAGAAATTAAAAATCTCTTAAAATGATTTTAATGGTGAATCATTACAAATGTGCAAGAAATAAATATCATTTACACAGACTTTTCCTCCTTGCTCTACTATCTTTCTTTATCTTTGACTAAATAAATCAGGAATGTGCTCTAAAGGGAAAAATAATGTAGGCAAGTTTTCTTAGGGGTATCTTCAAAGTGATCTACTTCTTCCAACAAGTTTGATGTCTTCACTAGCATTACTCCCCATGAAGGCCAGGAGAGTATGTTTCCTGAAAACATTAATTATAGTTTTTCTTACTGTGATTTGGGGATAAGAGACGAAGAGAAAGGGATCTTCTTTTCCTCATTGGAAATGTACAGCATAAAAAAAGTGATACAAGTGAACTTCTTCAGAAAGTTCCTCAGATCAGAGATAGTATATTTAGGAAAATGCTTAGTACATAACTATCTCTCAACTAATGTTTCACTGGTTCCAAATATACATGTTGGCAGCTCATGGATAATACCCGTTTAGGTCCCTAGCTCCCACAGTCTTTCAGTGTTGCAAGTTTCACACACAGGGATTATCTGACCTCCATTCACAATAGTATGTGGCAGATTTGGGCTTCAGAAAACAAAAGCACATAGGCCAATGAACTCCAGTGAGACTGTCATGTTTAATTTTTATCAGTCAGTTTGACTGGGCAACAAGATGCTCACAGGCAAACATTATTCTGAGTAGTTTTTTTGGTGATATTTTTTGGATGAGATTAACATGTAAACTGGTAAGCTGAGTAAAGCATATTCCTCTTCCAAATGTAGGAGGACCTCAACCATCAGTTAAAGAACTGAAAGCAAAAGGCTAACCTTCCCCCAGGCATGAAGAATTACTCCTGCCTATTTGCCTTTGAATAGGAACTTTAGCTTTTCCTGCTCCTTTAGACTGGAACTGTGTGATCAGTTCTCCTCATTCTCAGGCCTTTGTACTTGAGTGATAACTACACCATCAACTCTCCAGTTTTTCCAGATTGCTTACGTGCTTTGCAGATCACTTGTCAGCTTCCCTGATGATGTAAGCTAGTTCCTTTTAACAAATATTTTTGTACATCTTATACATGAGGAACCTATAGGCAGAGTTGTAAGTGGAACTGGCTCAGGATAGAGAGGATCCTGGGGAGATTGCCTAAGCCACAGGGAAGTTGTTTCCACACCTCCTTTGGACCTTTGAACTTTTCAGAGTATATAAGCCAATACATTCCTTTTCTTTTATGGTATCTGAGTCGGATTGTTCTGTTACTTATAATCAAAAGAATGTGTTTCTTTAATGAGCACATAAACAGAATGTTCCTGTGGTGTTTTTTTTTTAAGATTTTCATTTGACATTAGTGGAATCTGATTAAAGTTGTTTCACTTAAAAATAAAGCATTACATTTTTCTACTTTTAGACCAGTGCTGACTAATCAAACTGTCTTCAGATAGAAAATGGTTTACATCTTCCCTGCCCAACATAGTCTCTAGATTGGATCAAATAATCTAGAAAGAGAATGCTGACTATGATGAGAAGGCCCCAGGTCTGATGGAAAAGAAAGAGTAAGGAGGCAGGAACAGCCAGGCGAGTAAGAAGAGTCCAGGAAGTGTGGTTACAGAGGCATAGAGAGGCACATGTGTGAGGAGGAGGGCCAGCCTCCCTTGGAAACAGAGTCACACATCAGTTTGGAGGTATCTTTGGGTGGTGTGGTGGAGAGGAAACCCTTGCAACTGTTTAAGGAGGTAATGAGGAAATAGAAACTCAAGGAATTTTTCCATAAAGGAAGTTGAGGAATGGAGCAGTAGCTAAAGAAAGTTTTTCAGACAAGTAAGCTGTAGTCATTTTTTTCTATGATGGTAAGTTTGCAGTAAAGGGAGAGATCTATTGTGCCCAAGAAGGAGACAACTACTGGACTGACCTCTTTAAGAAGATGAGAGAGGACTTTATCCAGAACTCACACAGACTTCTTGGCAAATTAGACCCATTTCAGTTAGCACAGAATGACTCAGTGAAAAACTGAAATCTGAGAAGGTGAACACAGAAAGAAAGTGTTTATTCTCAGTCCCTTGCCATCAAGAAACTTCTCTCAACTTGCTTCTCTAGTCTGGGACAAAAAAACCTCAGGAACATCTCATGACTTATTCTACTCTTGGAGAACAGGGATGACAATCCATTGGTAATCTTTAGCATCCTATACACTAATAAAACTTCAAAACTTATTTAATTTTAAGTTTCTTCCTCCTTCAGCTCCACCTTACGCCACTGCAGGGAACTACCTGTTGTGTTTGCTTTGCCTTGTTCACTGGCCAGTCTGACCTGCTGTTTCTTGGCCCTAGCAATATTTTGTGCCATGTTCTTCCAGAATACAGAATTTAAATGCCAATTTTCTCTCTTAATCATTTTTTATAGACTCTTCAGAGCTTTCCTATATGTGAGAATGTCTTTTTTTAAGAGAATGACTAGGCTTCTGTTCCAAGGTTTCTGACATTTCACTCCTGTCAGTTGGAGTCACCTTCCCTCAACAGTCTTCTTAGATGAAGTTCTCACAAAATGACCCAGTCTGGTCCTTCTACAGATTAATCTGACAGAGTTTGCCCCACTAAACTTGGAAGTATACCTTATGTCAAACTAAACTCTATGTCATGGCTCTGAAGTATCAAGCTATAGTACTATCTCCTCCTCAGACTTTATAATGTGTTCCTTCTACTCCAGGGAATGATGTATGAGAGCTTCTCTAACCTTTGATTTGAAATGGCAGAAATAGCACCTCCCTTCCCTTTCCCTGTGTTTACCCACTGCCTCTTTCTAAGCACTGTTTCTATTGAGGCCTGCAAAAAAAAGGCCCAGTACCTCCTGTTAGGATGCTGGAGGATCTGGCTGCCAAAGCAAGAGCAAAAGAATCCCATTTTAATAATCTACAGAAAATGGAAATGCTCCTCAGGATGATTGTGCTAAGTACAGATAAGCCCATTTTAAGTATCCTACATGGAAAGTGAGAGCTGAGTTCATGGCTACTGCCCAACATTGCCAGACTTTCATATTGTAGGTTGCTAAGCTGGGAAAATTCCAAATTCCACATTCCAAGTGCAGTTTCTACTGAATGTGTATGACCTTTGTACCACCGTAAGTTAAACCATTAGAGTACGACAGATACTGTCTGTACATAGACACAGGGTGAGTATTTAGAAACATGCAACTGTGCTGGCCAGACTTGGCCTGAAATTACATTGGCTCCCATAAATGATTCCTTCTAGCACCACACACATTTTTCCTACCTGCTCATTTTTCTTATGACTCAGAACACAAGTAAAAAGAAGTAGGGGGCCACATACCATTATAAAGATTGCTAGCTATAGAGTGACCAGTTTGAGGAACAAATAGTGATGGAAACACAATCTCCGTTATGAACCCTAGCTAGGGACTGAGCTGAAGGTTTTACTGGCTCACAGCAGGCTGTCTCACAAAAGCCCAGGAGTCCTTCCTAGTCCAAATAATTAAAATGACTCAACAAAAGTAGTGTGATTTTTTACTTTTATTCAACAAGTTGATGTGATCTCATTGAAAAAAAAATCCAGAAGCCACATGCACTGAGAGTAGAGGGAAGGTGTTAGTAAAGACTGGACCAATCAAGAAAGAAAGGAGACAATAGCACCTCTAAAATTAGTTTATCTCATTTGGAAATATTATTTCTTAGTTTATTGGCTTATTTAAAAGCTCAAATCTGTTGCAAAAATTATTCTAAACCTCTTAACACTACTTGAATTCCAGATACGGCCCACAGGGTTAACAATGTGAATGCAGCTCCCTCCTTTTCCATTGCCTGGGATGTAGGACCCTCTAAGCAATGGCTCCGGAGGTGCTAAAGAAGTACATGAATGGTAGCAATAATGGTTGTGTGCATCTCTTTTAAGTTAGTATTCAGAAAGGAAAATAAATTTTAGGAAGTGAGCTTCTGGTTTTATAGTAATGGAAAACTATATCATGTTTTCCAAGAGCATCTGACTAGGGAGAGAAAGACATGGGCAGACCGACAAATGTTGCGGTAGTTATTCTCTGAAAAAATTCTTAGTTACATGTTAGCTTCTCTTGGGTATAGTACAAAACACGTTACTATCCCAAATAAACAGAAATATTTAAAAAATGTTGACCCAGGCCATTGTTGGTGGCTCCCATTTGTAATCCTGGATGCTCAGGAGGCTGAGATATGAAGATTGTTGTTTGAAGTCAACCTGAGTAGAAAAGTCCAGGAAACTCCTATTCCTAGTTAACCAGCAGAAAGCAAAAATGGAGGTGTGGTCAATTGGCAGAGGTCCAGCCTTGAGTGTAAAAGCCAAGAAAGAGCTCAGAACCCTGAGTTCACGCCCCAGTACCAGTGGGAACAAAAATAAACAACAAAAAAGCCCTACATCTGAACCATAAAAGAGTAACCTAAGGGATCACTAAGGTAAACTACCTTGCTCACTGAAAGATAAAAGACACATGGTATTTAGTTCTGAGTAGCCCACACTGACAAAGTTACCTCATGTCATTTTCAACATTTACTAAATCACTGAAATATGGTGACATTATTTTCCTGGAAACTATTAAGCTTTTGAACATCTGTCCTAACCAATGCTCTTCCATATTCCCATGGAGATCCTGACATCTGAAGACCAAATCAAACAGTGGGTCTCTTAGACACCGAGACTCATGGGCTTGTTACTAGAAAACTACATTAAGCCAGGCTCCAGTGGCTCAAGCCTATAATCTCAGCTGAAATCTCTTCTCAACCAATAGCTGGACATAGTGGCGTGTGCCTGTCATTTTATCTACTTGGTAGGTAGAGATCTGAAGGATCCAGACTTCAGTCCAATCCAAGCAGAAAGGTCCATGAGATTCCATCTCAAAGGAAGAGTTTGGCATGGTGGGTGCATGCTTGTCATCTCATCTATGCCATGAAGTGAAAAATGGGAGGACCACTGTCCATGTGTGTGCTTGGACAGGAAACAAGACTCTATCTCAAATGTAATAAGTATAGAAAAAAGCTAGCATTATAGCTCAGCTATTAAGCAATTGGTTGCCAAGTGCAAGACTCTGAATACAAATTTTAGTATTGCCAAAATTAATATTAATTGTGTAAACTCAAATCAACTATTTCAAGAAGAGGGATCTGCCTTGCAACTCTAGAACTAAGCCTTACAGTATCCCAGCACAGCAGAAACAAATAAATATGAGTGGGCTCCTTTCCTGAAGTGAGAGTCTGTCTGCAACATCCTAGACACATTTTTCTCTATTGGTGTAGCACTGCTGAGTAAAAAGGAAACACATTATTACTCTTATAGGCCATATTAAATTACCCTTCAGAAAGGTCATGACTAGTTGTAGTCTCACCAATGAAGTTCTCTCTCATTAACCATTCTCTTACCAACACCAGACACACAACATTATCAAATTGTTCAATTTTGTCAAATTTGATTTACAATAAATGTATCTGTATGTATATTTCTATCTAGATAGATAGAATTGGGATTTTAATTTGCAATTTTATATTAGACTTATTGCTTATTAATATTACTTATCCACTGGATTTTCCTTTTGTTATTTTGTGTATTAGAAATATAAGCCTTTGGCCTGATAAATGTGTTGCAGTTTCTCCTCTCACTCATTCTTTACCTTTGTTCAGGGTATATTTTGTCATGTACATATTTTAAGTAGTCATATGGTCAAATTGGTTGCTCTTTTCTTTTAGAACGTCTTGGTTTTATATTGTACTTTAAAAAGGCCTTTATCATAATGATAAAAATACCTTTATAGGGTTTTGTTATCCTTGTTTATAAATCATTAATTTGTCTAGAATTTACCATTATGTAGCCTGAATATAGGGAAATGATATATTCTATCCAAATATTTGAACACCTTTTTTCTTGCTCCAACCTGAATGACCAAAAGAATGAGGGAATGAACATGATAATTGGCAGCCAGTCAAATGGATTCATATTTCCTCAGGCTTAAGTTCACTCTTTCCAGAGGTTATACTGCCTTCCTTGTTGTGTCATATCTTCCCTAATTAGCTGGAAGAAATAGCTTCTCTGAGATAGATGAGTGCTTTCTCACTTGTGTGCTAAGGTCTTGTCATAATTTTCTTAATAAGTCACTCCCTTCCCATTATGAATTCCAGACCAGAGGTGATATGTAGCATTCCATTCATTCCTAGCTATGTTTGGATAAGGTTCTAGAGTGTGGGGGTGTATTTTTGTGGTGGAGTGGTAAAAAAAATAAAGCATATACAAATTTTTTTAAATGACACATGTACATTCCAAAAAAAATTCCACAAAGTGTTTTAACATAGATGAATGGCTACAAAACTATTTGGTCCTCATGCTTCAAATACTCTTTGCCCCCTTAGAGCTACACATACCAATATGCTCAAGGGCCATTTCCTGAATTTCTGCTGAGTGTTCCCATAACTCTTCGGATTGATACAAATTCCAAGGGAAATGTTGAAGTGTTTTGTGACAGAAAATTTGAGTTTTGAACTAAATGTGCAGGCAATAGTAATTTATAAACTGAAAAGAATTTTGGTCAATACTCAATTTAGAAAAGGCAACCTTTATAGGAATTTCCCCTTCTCTTCCCCAATATACAAATGTCCATATGGACATTGCTGTTTCCAGTCAGCAGAAGACCTTGCCCTTCACTTTTGAAACATAGGTAAGCTACTCTGTGGAAGGAAGTATGTCTCACACCAAATAGTCCCTTTGATTTATTAGAAGACATATTAATAGTCAACATACATATATTTTTGTAGTAAAAGGATTTGAACTTAGGAAGTTAGAGTTGCTGAGCAGGCTCTCTACTTCTAAGCCATGTCTACAGCCCTTTTCTGCACTCATTATTTTTTAAATGGGGGCCTAGGTGTGCACACTTGGATGGCAGTCAGCCTATTTTATGCTTCTCACTATATATGGGATGAGAGGCATGTGTGACCTGCCCAGATTTTTCCACTGAGAAGGAGTCTCATAGATATTTCTGCCTAGGCTAGTTAAAAACCATAATCCTATCAACCTAATCATCCCAGTTAGTCAGGAAGACAGGCATACACTACTGTACCCAGCTATTGGTTGAGAAGAAGTCTTGCATGTATGCCCAGACAGTCCTCAAATCATGAGCCTCTCAATTTTAGCCTCCCAAGTAGCTAGGATGAAAGGTTTGAGCTACTTGTGCTTGATTTATATTCTATAGTTTACTCTAGCACATTATTTACAGGATTATAACAATATTGTTGAAATTTATCTGCAGTTACGACTTACGTTGAAAATTCCAAAATTCTAGTTCATTGAAAAGTTTCAGCTCAGCTTTCATCTTTAAATTTTTACATCCTTCTTACTTATTATTTACTCAGTATTTTACTTATTATTTACTATTATTTTACTATAAGAGAAAGTGGCTACTCTCATCTATTGATTAATACAGACAGATTAACTATAGCATTGGTTTTTCATCAGTAATTATATTTAATCAATTCTCCTATTTCATCCAGGTAAATAATTTCTTTCATAGTTAGGGAATGAACTTAGTGTTTCATAAAATGTAGGCAAACGTTCTACCTTCCTAGCCTCAAGACATTAAGATAATGAGTTTTGCCATCAAAAATTGTAAAAAGAAAGGGAAGTAAGAAGGAAAGGGCTAAAGAGTAAATTAGGGAAGAATAGTTCCAGCAAAACAAGCAAGAACAAGTTACCATGTAACTGGCAGGGAGATTGAGGTACTAGATGTAAAGGACTATTTAGGTTGTAACTTTAAAAATCAGCTGGATTGGGGCTGGGAATATGGCCTAGTGGCAAGAGTGCTTGCCTTGTATACATGAAGTCCTGGGTTCGATTCCCCAGCACCACATATACAGAAAATGGCCAGAAGTGGCACTGTGGCTCAAGTGGCAGAGTGCTAGCCTTGAGCAAAGAGAAGCCAGAGACAGTGCACAGGCCCTGAGTCCAAGGACCAGGACTGGCAAAAAAAAAGCTTGAAAAAAATCAGCTGGATTTTGACATCCTCTAAAAATAGATTCTAAGCCAAAGAACAAAGTTTGTATTTTAGAGTTATTGGCTAGTCCAAACTTGGGTTATGGCCACAAAATGGTGACTCCTCAAAACAACTAGGTCCCATTTACTAGAACTTGTGAATATATTACTTGATATTGCAAAAGGAATTTTGTAAATGTAAATAAATTGAGCAACTTGGGGTTGTGAAATTATTGCTAATAGTCATTAATATTTTTATGATCTGAATAGACCCCACATAACTACAAGAGGGATGCAGGAGGGCCCCTGGAAATAAGGAAGATGTAATGAAAACAGAAAGAGCTAGAGGGAGATTTAAAGATGTTCCATTACTGACTTTGAAAATTAAAAGAATGTCAATGAGCCCAGGAATATAGGTTGTCTCTAGAAGCTGACAAAGGTAAGGAAATAGATTGATTGCTTCAGAGGGAATGCAGCTCTACCACCATACTGACTTTAACCTTTTGGTAATGTTTAGGCTTCTGACCTTCAGAACTGGAAGAGTAAAGTTGTGTTGTAGTTTAAGCAACCTCATTTGTGGTAACTTGTTACAGCAGCGATTGCAAATGTATTGTCTCCCTCAAAGAAGCTGTGAAATATATAGGCTTTTGCTCATTTACCAAGGAGATCTCCAATAGGCTTCCACCTTTCCCTGTGGAGAGTTTTGTGCCACGGCTGTGGACAGATGACTACACAGGGCAGATATCCTGGAGTAAGCGCAGAGGGGAAAGAGTTGGGAAGAGTGGGAGGTCATTTGAGGCCACATTTCCGGTACGAAAGCCCCAAGGTAAAGGGCTAAGGGTCACTGTGGGACGCCAGGGCCTCTGCAATGAATGTTTCAAGATGAAGACCAGCTCCTCAGATGGCTTAGTAGAGATCCAGATAACTAGACTTATTTAAACTTTTCAAATTTCCTCACAAGCCAATAGAAAAATATCTAGGCAGATTCTCTCCACATACAGGTGTATTTAGAAGTATATACTGCAGGATTTCAAAATGTGACTGGAGGCCATTTTCTTGGAGAAAATACAAACACAATTTGACTGTCCTTTATTTCCTGGAATTATGACACACTCTGCACCCCTGAAGGAAGCCTGGGGACAACAGCACTAGTCATGGTGGTTATTCTTTTAAGTATCCACTGAGGATGTATACTACCACTTGGGATTGCATAGGGCCTCAGGCCATTAGAGAAAAAGCTACCTATGGCTTTGGGTAAGGCGATGGCTCAACCACCAGTGTCATTTCTGGAACAGACTGCACTAGGGTATGTGGGGACCCAAGGCACCAGATCTCTCTCTCTGTTCCTGTCTTCTTGTAGGTCACTCAGTCCTCTGTGTAGTAAGTTCCTGATTCTGCTTAGAATCTACAGATGCCACTCCTTGACTACTCCTGAGAGTTCCTTGTTGGCCATGTAGTATGTGGCAAGACTTGCTAACCATTGCAAACTAGAATTCATTGACATATTATATGTGGTCTACTATCCATCAAATAATTGTTTACAAATATTTGTATACATATTACACACCATGCCTACATATCTCCACAAAAATTTCTAACATTTTTAGAACTTCTCTTACATAGTCACAATATTATCATCACACTCAAATAGATTAAAAACTCTACATATTTTTATACCATTCCTACTCAAATTTCTACAACTTTCTCCAAATAGTTGTTATAGTTTCTCCAAATAATGGTTATTTTTTTTCAGATTAGGCTCCCAAGACACATTGTATTTGAATATGTCTGCTAATTCTCTTTGAATCTTTTTAAAAATTATCTTTAAGTAATTGTGCAAAGGAGTTACCACTTAACAAATCATTTTATGAATACAATGAATTTTGATCAATGTCAGCTATTTCAACATTTTCCCTTTCCCCCTTCCTTTCTAATCTTCTAAAACTACAACAGTCTTCTAGCCCTTGGCTTTGTTGTCATTGTTGTTGCTATTGTTTAATAATGACTTGAACTACTTTTTTAATGAATAATTATTTATTTATTGTCAAAGTGATGTACAGAGGGTAAACTACTTTTTAAAGACCAATTTTATTTATCTTATAAAGTCACTCATATTCTAAATATTTCTGGTTCTCTCCTCATACATACAATGTTTAAAAATGTTCTTGAATTGACAACCTACCTTTATAATTTAGGTAATTTTGTGTAAAATTCTGGATTTTTTTTTTCTTCTCTTGAAAAATATCAAAAGATCTGGCAGTACTAAGCCTGCAGTTCTGATGAGTTAGAATTTGTGACACGGCATATGAGCCTTTCCCTTTGAGAAGACCAACATAGAAACCGATTATCTGCTCTCATTCCTTAATTTCTTCAGATTAGACTCAGGACACATCTTCCATCTGTATGTGTAGTCCCCAAGCATAGCTGAGTTTATGACTATATTAATCCAGGTTATCCAGAGAAACTGAGTCAAAGGCTTCACATAAACAGATTTACTTTAAAGAATTGGCTCATACCATTGTGGGGGCTACATATCCAAAATTCATAGGTTAGGCCAACATACTGGAAACTCAGGTAAGAATTTTGATGTTATACTCTCTCAGAAACCCTCAGCTTTTGCTGCTAAAAACTTCAAATGATTTGTGAGGTCCAGACACATTATGAGAAGTAATTTCCTTATGGATTGTAGATATACATCACTATCATTTCTATAAAATAGTTATACAAAAATATTTACACCAGGATTTGAATGAACATCATGATAGCAAAGTTGGCAGATAAAAGTGATCATCTCAATGACTTTGTTTTAGAATCAAACATAAGGATATTGTTTTATTTATGTTTCTTTTCCAAATTTTTTTTTCCTGTTTCATATTGGTTTTCTATTGCTGTTGTAAAACTTTAGCACAAACTAGCTACTTAAAACACAAAAGTATTATCTCACAATTTATGTAGGTCAGAAGTCTGTTCATTTTGGTTAGATTTTCTTCTCAGGTGTCCCTTGGCTGAAAGTAAGGTGTTAGGTGGTATATTTTCCTCTAAGGTTCAGGGTTACTTTTGGCAGAATTAATTCATTTCTTTGTAGTTGGTGTACTGAGGCCTACCACTGGGAACCATCCATACTCAACCACATTCCTTAGGATGTGGCCAGCATTTCTTGCTTCAAATCAATGTCTTCCAAAGGATGAAGGAATGCAACATAGATACTCGCTTGACACTACATTGGAAATGAACTCTACAACTTGGGGGGAGGGGAAGGGACCTGTGGTGGGGTAGGCGGGAGA
Source organism: Perognathus longimembris pacificus (assembly GCF_023159225.1). Lineage (NCBI taxonomy): Eukaryota > Metazoa > Chordata > Mammalia > Rodentia > Heteromyidae > Perognathus > Perognathus longimembris. The sequence continues at coordinate 89,002,568 of NC_063162.1, read as the reverse complement.
AAAATGAGGGATGGGGTAACAGTGCTTAAAGACAAATGTACTCATTGTCTTACTTATGTAACTGTAACCCTCTGCTGATCACCTTTTTAATAAAGAAAAAAATCTATATTTTCCTACTCTGCCACCAGCTAGAGAAAATTCTTATTTTTAAGTATTTTTGTTATTTATGACACCAGTCACCTCCTTTTCATAAAGCCAGTTTTACCAGAGAACCTTTTCTAGTCAGAGCAATGAAATAAAAAACACTCATAGGTCTGCATATTTACTATGAAGGGTATGGGTCCCTCTCATAATGATGCTATGTACCCTTCAAATTATTTGCGGAAGTTACCATCCTTGATATTCAGAAGAGAATTTCAGTGAGTTGCTAAAAACATGAAATCATGAACAATATAAGAAAGACATGGAACCAGGAGAACTTATAAATAGAGCATTACTAATAATGTATTCATATAAAGGGTAAAGGGGATCACCCTTTCTTCTTTTCTACAAACTCCATCTTCAGAGTTAGAGTTTACTCATCCTTTCCCACTCTGAGCTTTACTGGTAGCTTGTAAAACCAGCCTCAGTTTCACTCAACTGAGAGTACAGTTATGAAAGCAAAACCAGAGATAAAATGTCTTGACATTGCAGTTTGAAATGACAGCATAAGAGAAAAGTGGGAAAAGTTCCTTCTGAAGGCCCACTAAAGTATGTGTTGATCTCAAAGGGGCTTACAGTGGTAGTTTCAAGTTTCTTACACTCAGTTCCCTGTGTACTGCTGTTTGGTGTAAGAAAGCAAGATACTGTAAGGGAAGCATGATGGAAAATAAGAAGACATCCTTGAAGAGTGAATGTAAAAACAAAATTCCACACTAACAGAAATGGTAATGGCTACAAAATGCTCAGTCACACTTACGTTATTTACTTTGCCTTACTCTTTCCCATTTTCTCCAGATCATTTTACCAAGAAATACAGCAGCAGCAGCAGCAGCAACAACAACAACAACACTTATCTACCAAGGTTCTATTATACATGGATACCTCCCTTGCAAGAAAGTTGGAACAGGCACAGAGGGGTTTCAATTCCCATATTTCACTGGGGTCTTACTGGAAAACTTGGGAAAGCAACTCAGGCATTACTGGTAGGAAATAACTCATTTTTCTATGGATCCAGTTTATAATCCCATGCAACAGATAGAAATATAAACCATAAAAAGTTTAAGTATTGCTTATATATCTAGTTCAGTCTGGACTTGTTCATGGATTCAAGATCTGAAATGAACTGCTGGAAGTCCCCTTAGGAAAAGCTTGCTTCAGCGAGAAGCTATGAAGTAATATATTGCAGGAAGCAATTATGATTAGTAGAGTTTTCAAGGAACTGAAATGTTTTCATGAAGTTCATCGTTTAAGTATTTGTTCTCTCCCCAGCAAAAATCTAAACAAAGGGGCTGGGGATATGGCCTAGTGGCAAGAGTGCTTGCCTTGTATACATGAGGCCCTGGGTTCAATTCCCCAGTACCACATATACAGAAAACGGCCAGAAGTGGCGCTGTGGCTCAAGTGGCAGAGTGCTAGCCTTGAGCAAAAAAAAAGAAGCCAGGGACAGTGCTCAGGCCCTGAGTCCAAGCCCCAGGACTGGCAAAAAAAAAAAAAAAAAAAAAAATCTAAACAAAAACCTTTCCAGATACCTCTAGTAGATAGGATAGTTAGTAACAGAATTCCTATGACGAGTTAAGAGTTTGGGAACAACGATTTCCTTCCCAACAGAATTTTAGAGCATGCCTTTCACCTCTAATCCCAGATTTTAGGGGAAATTTCTATTTTGTAGATCTAGAATATTTGTTATTTTATTTGGTAAATGATAGGACAGGGAATGAGTGGCAAAGACATAATTGTCTTTCTTGCATGTTCTAACCCAAGGAGAAATAGACATGGCAGAATGACAGAAAACATTGATAGAATACCCATGACAAAGGCTGGGAAGCATTTAACCATCCATCATCCCCATCCCAGAACACTCTGAGGAGGGGACTGAAAAGAGCACATGTGGATTATCTGGAGGTCAGAGACCATGGAATCAGTTCTTCTCCTTGGCTATTAACAAAAGTCACGTTCACTACCCAGACTTTGTTTCAAGGGAAGGTAAGAATTAGGGCCATATAAGTAGGAGATTTCTTAACATAAATTATAGTTCCCAGAACTTTCCTTCATGTGTTCCAGTTATCATGATCACTACTTATCATAATCACATGCTGTTCCTCTGGAGATATCTGGAAGATGAACTATTTAAATTAATGCCTCATACAAAGTAAGTAATTTCTCAGTTCTCAATTTTCTCCCATCAAATATTTCCTTCTTTACTGTACTCTCTTCTCACCCTTTGACTAAGAAAATTATGCTCTTCACAGACTTAAGAAAAATGAGATCCTCTTCTCTGACTTAGTATTATTCTTGTATGAGTGCTCACTTCCTTTTCTTTTTACCATACAGCTCCATATCCAACAGTATCCCCTCCATGAAGGCAATGTTCTTTGATTGATGTTAGTGTTCATTTAGTGTTGGATTAGAGACTAAGACAGGGTCACTGGACCTTGTTGTTATTGCTATTTGCAATGGAGAGATCTCTTCTAGTAAGTAATTGATATGTACAATGTAGACTGTCTAGCATCTTTCCTGGCCCCCTACCTAATATATTACAGTAGCACCTACCTTGCTAAGTTTGGACAACCTAATGTTATGAAATGTTCTCTGGAGAACAAACTTGTCTCCAGCTGAGAAACAGTAACCTAAGGGAATTGCACTAGAAACCAGAGTCTTTTTCCTTGAGAATTAGACATAAAAGCATCCTTAGAAATGAATTTGTTAGGGGGGCTGGGGATATGGCCTAGTGGCAAGAGTGCCTGCCTCATATACATGAGGCCCTGGGTTCAATTCCTCAGCACCACATATACAGAAAATGGCCAGAAGTGGCGCTGTGGCTCAAGTGCCAGAGTGTTAGCCTTGAGCAAAAAGAAGCCAGGGACAGTGCTCAGGCTCTGAGTCCAATCCCCAGGACTGGCCGAAAAAAAAAAAAAAAAGAAATGAATTTGTTCAGGGATGATTATAGGAAATTATATATATATATATGTATTCACACATATATATATATATATTACAATAGAACCTTGTACTTTGATCAATATTTCTTTTGTTATTAGTGAATAAATTGAGTAAGGCACCAAGACATTAAGTGACTTTCTTAGTCAATTGTACAATGGAAACATTTCAGAAAAAGATGCTGCATATAATTGAGGTTAAGTTGTATTTATGAGAAGCTAAAGAAGAGAGAAAAATCATATTAGTTATCATTGTCATGAAGGAGGTAAAACTGAGCAAGTAGAAGGAAGAAATACCAAGCCCAATTATGCATGCCCATAGTAAAGACTTGATTTAGATAAGAGTGGAAGGTGGAGTACAAGCATGATGAGACAGAACTACCCTAGAATGGCAAATGATGAGGTTGAGGGGTTGAGTGGGTTCCAGGGATGGCCGACCTCCCCAATTAAGTCCTAGCTTCCATCAAGCACCTTTCAAAATATGCCTTGTGATATCCTGATAGTAAAAAAACAAAACAATACAAACAACAAAAAGACAACACACACTAAAATGGGAATCAAGAAATCTGAGTTCTAGCTCCAGCAATTTACTGGCAGCCATAAGACTTGAACAAGCCCCTTCATTTCTCTGGATCTTACTTCCTGCATCTGTAAAATGAAGGAGTGACTGGATGATCCCTGAGGGCCTTTCCAGCTCTCACCTTGTATGATTCAGGGAACACTCATCTCTCAAAATCCCCCATACCTCTTATCACTTGTACAACTGGCCCTGAACATGGGCTGTTGCCTGGATGGAACAGTAGGTTCCCTGTGGAGTTTGTAACTCTAGCCAGGCTGCAAGTGATCAAATCCACATGTGAACAACCTGACTCCAAAGAATGTCCCTGAGTTCCTGAATATTTCTAATCAGTTGCAGCGTTTTCTATTATGGAATAAGGACTGCCATTTCCAGTTCTGATTTATTGCATATGACTGCAGTTTACTTAGTTCAGAAAATAATTAATGTGCAACAGTTGAAGGGCAAGTGAAGAGAGAATAATCTAACGTGATGCCATGTCATTTAGCAAATTCCAACAAATCCAGTTAAAGGGGTTATAGTATAGTTTAGCATGGAGGAAGACAAACAGAAAGTGAGATAAATTAAACATTAAACTTCTGCTCCTTGATGGACACTGTGGGCAAGACTAAAAGTTAGCTAAAAAGTGGGAAGAGGTATTTGCAATGTCTAAAATAAATGAGGAATTGTATTGGTAACACATCAATTGCACTGAATGCAAACCAAACTCCTGCAAGTCAATAAGAAAAAGGAAGCATCCCAATGGGAATATCAGCAAAGAATGTGGGAAGACCATTCCCCAAAGGAGGGTGAAAAAAACCAAAGCTAAAAAACATACCATGAAACACTCAAAATACAACATACTCAGGAAAATGGAAAAATTAAATGAATGATGAAACATCACTTTGTAGTGTTAGGATAGCAGAGTTACAAAGCTGGATAATTCAAGTGTTGGTAGAAATGTGCAAATTTCTGTATGTTGTTGGTGGGAGTGTAAACTGGTACAGTCTGTGGACAGAAATCTCAGCCAACGCTTGATCAACAAAGTACCCTTGTACTGATAACCTTTCCTGAGGAAATATCTATATTAGTTTTCTAGGGCTCTCTTAACAAGTGATATGAATTTGATGGTTTAAAAGAACAGATACTTATTCTTGCACAGTTCTGAAGGCTCAAAGTTTGAAAGTGAGTTATCAGCAGAACTCCTGTCCCTCTGAAAGCTTTAAAGAAGAATCATTCCAGGTCTCTTCCAAAAGACTGCAGGTGTTCTTTGGCTGTGGCTACTTAATTCAAACCCCTTCCTCTGTCTTTATGTGGATCTGTTCTTCTGTGTCTCCCTCCTTTTCTGTCTTGAAAAAAGATAGCAAGCATTGGTTTAGAGCCCATCACCATCCGTTATAACCTTATCTTAACTTCATTATATTTGTAAAAGCTGGATTTCCAAATAAGCACACATTCACACATTGTGCTGTATGAGTAATAAAGCATTTCCAACCCCAATGTCTCACAGGAACCTGAGGTTCATGATGAGAACAACTCAGCACTCAGGCATTGGTCCAATTTTGCTTGCATACCAGTCTCCTCCTTGCATACCCAGCTACATTTCACTGTCCTCTTTCCAATCTCTTATCAAGCACTTTTCAATGCCTTATCAAGCACTTTCCTGCTTTAATTGGACCTTATGCCAGGACATAACTGTAAGACAAGTACAGTCTCAGCCCTCATAATCTTATTTACTACTTCCATATTATTGCAGATTAATTTTAAAATTTCCCTTTGTACAAGTTGTCATCCCTTAAAAATCTAGTCTCATATTATCTAGAGAAAATAGTTTAAATGTTTTCACCTAATATTTTCATTCCTGCCATCTCATTTTCCCTGCCCACCTCACATCACCTCTCTGTTGGATAATCTTGTCTCCTTGCAAAGACACCATGAGTTTGTTGCCTGACATTTTTGTCTGAGCAATTCCTCTCATATTTTATTTAGATCTCAGATTTATTGAGGCATAAATGACAAAATTACACTTATATATAGAACATGGTACTTTAATAAATACACATTGTGAAGAGATTGGCACAGTTTTTCTAATTAACATATCCAGTAGTTATCTGTTTTTTGTTTCTTTGTTTTTGGTGATGACTTCAGATCCAGTCCATAGATCTCAAAGGTTATATACATAACATACATACACACACACACACACACACACACACACACACACATAAAACCTATATATATGCATAAAACTTTGAGTACATTTTGTTTATTTTTGTGTATGGTGTGAGATAAAGGCATGGTTTCATTGCTTTGCTTGTGGATATACAGCTTCCCCAGCACTATTTATAGAGGAGATCATTGTTTCATTGTTCTGTCTTTTATGTTCTTGGCTTTATTTTGGGGCTCTGTATTCTATTCCACTGGTCTATTTGTGTGTGTTTATGATAGTACCATTATGATTGCACAGTGTACTTCGAAATCTAGGTATGATTTTTTTAGCTTTGTTCTTGTTTCTCAAGACTGACTTGGGCTATACAATTGTAGAATTGTTTTTCTTCATTTCTCTGAAAACTCTCATTTGAATTTTGATACAGATTATACTGTGAAGATTGCTTTGGGTACTATAGGAACTTTTACAATATAAATTTTCCTATTTCATGAATGTAAGGTAACTTTCATCTATTTCCTCTATCAATATTTCATCATTTTCAATGTGCATATATTTGACTAGTTTCTTCCTAATTGTATTCTTTTTTTTTTTTTTTTTTTTTGGCCAGTCCTGGGCCTTGGACTCAGGGCCTGAGCACTGTCCCTGGCTTCTTCCCGCTCAAGGCTAGCACTCTGCCACTTGAGCCACAGCGCCGCTTCTGGCCGTTTTCTGTATATGTGGTGCTGGGGAATCGAACCTAGGGCCTCGTGTATCCGAGGCAGGCATTCTTGCCACTAGGCTATATCCCCAGCCCCTGTATTCTTTTTTAATGTGCTAGTAGTACTGGCCTCATACTTTACAGGCAGATACTGCACTACTTCTTGAGACATGTTCTTAACTTTTTTCTTCAGTCATTTTTTACAAGGGTCTCACTACCTACACTTCCTGCATACTTGGGATCATATGTGCACAATTCCATGCCCAACTTATTGGTTGAGATGGAGTCTTCTTAAGTTTTGCCCAGATTGGCCTTAAACCATGACCCTCTCTACCTCCCAAGCAGCTGGAATTACAGGCAGGTTCCATCACATCCAGCCAGAAATTTTATATATTCACTTTTTCAGTACTAAGATTTGAACACAGGGCTTATATTTCCTAGGCAGGCACTCTACAACTTAAGCCATACTCTTTTTTTTTTTTTTTTTTGCCAGTCCTGGGCCTTGGACTCAGGGCCTGAGCACTGTCCCTGGCTTCCTTTTGCTCAAGGCTAGCACTCTACCACTTGAGCCACAGCGCCACTTCTGGCCGTTTTCTGTATATGTGGTGCTGGGGAATTGAACCCAGGGCCTCATGTATACGAGGCAAGCTCTCTTGCCACTAGGCCATTTCCCCAGCCCCTTAAGCCATACTCTTAACCCCTAAGTATTTATTTTTATGTGAAGATCTTGTAAATAAAATTGATTTCTTATTTTTTCAGATATTCCACTGTTGATGTACAGAAACACAATGATTTTTGTATGTTGATTTTTTTGTCCTGCACTTTTAGTGAATTCCTTTATTAATTCTAAGTTTTTGGTTGGGTCCTCAGGATTTTCCATATGCTAGATTGTCATCAGAAAACAGAGAAAGTTTTACTTTTTCCTTTAACGTGTTTATGTCTTTTCTTTTACTTTCCTAAATACTCTGGTGAGGATTTTTAGCACTATATTAAATAGAAGTGATAAGAGTCGCGTTCTTCCTTCTTTCTAATCTTAAAGAAAAAGCTTTCCCCTTTCTACCACTGAGTATCCAGTTAGCTCTGGGCTAGTCATGTTTGGCCTTTGCTATAATTCGGTGCATTCCTTTTATATTTATTTTAATTACATCTTTTTTTTTTTTGGCCAGTCCTGGGCCTTGGACTCAGGGCCTGAGCACTGTCCCTGGCTTCTTCCCGCTCAAGGCTAGCACTCTGCCACTTGAGCCACAGCGCCGCTTCTGGCCATTTTCTGTATATGTGGTGCTGGGGAATCGAACCTAGGGCCTCGTGTATCCGAGGCAGGCACTCTTGCCACTAGGCTATATCCCCAGCCCTTAATTACATCTTTTGTTGAGAATTTTTATCCTAAAGGGATGTTTAATTTTGTCAAGTGTTCTTTCTTCATCTCTTGACATAATTATATGATTTTTAGCCTTCATTCTGTTAATTGAGTTGCACATATTGAACCATTTTTAATCCTAAACATTCCCATTCTAAAATAGATAAATTGAAAGGAAAAAAGAGACCACCATTTTCATGGGAATCAAAGCTTGATTAATTTGATAATTTCTTCTTTCATCTTATCTATTATTTTCAGTCTAAGCTGGCATTGTTTCTGCTGCTACACTGAAAACCTGCTGCTCTCTTGGGGGGTTTCAGGGGCCCTTGCCATTAGATAAAAAGGGTCCTCTACTGTTTTTACCTGAATAATTCCATCTCTATTTCTGGGTATTTTTGTTACAATGATTGAAAATATCCACAAGTCTCATAAAATAAATGTTGTCTGTCACACTGATAGCTCTGTCTAGAGCACACTTCCAATAGCAAATTTCCTAACTTTAGCATCCTCCCCAGTTCAGATAGAGAACTTACAAAGTCAAAGTACTTGTTATTTTTTAATAACAGTTCCTTCCTTGTTTTATTTTTTTACTTGCATTTTATTACAAACAGCAGTAGTAAACTACCCTGTACCTTCCAACACTTCACTTGAAAGATCATTATTTACAAGTTCTGCTGTCTTTATAGCAAAGAACACATAATTAAGCTGTTTTCTGCCAATATATAACAAGAATCACCTTTCCTTGAGCAAAAGGAACACCACTTCTGGCTTTTTTAAAAATGCCTAATTGGAGTCTCACAGACCCTCCTGCCCAGGCTGGCTTCAAACTATGATCCTCAGATCCCAGCCTCCTGAGTAGCTTGGATTACAGGTGTGCGCCACCTGTGCCCAGGTACACTTATTCTACCCTATGCCTCAAAAATTTCCAAGCCTCTGTATCTTAGTCAATTCCATAGTTTTAGGTATTTGTTACAGAAGCATTTCATTTCCAAGTACAAAATATTTATTAATTTCCTAGGGCCACCTTATCAAAGCTCCCCCAAATCTATGGCTTACAGAAATAGAAATGTGTTCTCGCACAGTGCTGCAGTGTGAAAGTCTGTAATAGTGATTACACTCCTTCAGAGAACAGGAAAATATCACTTCAAGCTGCAAGGTTTTAATGTGTGCTTCTGCCTACTCTTCTATCTTAGAAGTCCACTGACATTTGGATTTAGCACTCACCTGAATAATCCAGAATGATCCAGAATAATCCTGATCTCTTGTCAAGATATTTAATTTAACTTACAAAAACTATTTTTCCAAATAGAATCATATTTACAGATTCTAGTGGTTAGGATATGGATCTGTTTGAGGAGAAACCATCATTTATCCCACTATAAGATCCCAGGAAGATTCTCACCTAGGCTTATTAATGTATATGAAGTATATATCAAAGTTACTCACTGTAGCATTCATTGTTTGTGAGCATGAGGAGTTAAGTGCTTTCATGGAGAGCACATAGATGAGTAATGGTGAATACACATTACATTGGAGATATTTATAGCTCACTTTCCACATTTCTCAGCTTCCACACAGTTGGTCAGAGGCATTTAATGATTTTGGTCAATGTTGTAGCAATGGTATGTATCTACTGTGAAGAATATAAGGGTGAATATGGATTCTTCTTATATCTTTCTTCTCTGCCTCAGTAACTCTGAAAATTTTTGGGCTCCCAATGACAAATATGTAAGATGAAGTGATAGGAACTCCTGAGTTATGAATTAGAAAATAACTTCCTAAGGAAACACTATACCTACCAAGGATTTTGCATGAATGTGAAGTACATACTTATTTGGTAAGCTTTTGTAATTTGGGAATTGTATGTTATTTTAACATAACCCAGGTTACCTGGGTTAATGTGCATACTATGAAATACTATCATTTGTTTTTTTTTAAAGTACTGTATTATAATACTTTGTATTATAAGTCTTTTTTATCATTTGTTTTGAGCAATGTATTGGAAATACACAGAGATATACGGGTAGATCTTAAAGCTATTGTGCATAAAGGATAAACAGAAAAAGAAATAATATATCATTTGTACAACTTAAAGTAAGTATACACAAATAAAAATAGTCATTATATAAGATACATCCAAGTGAAAAATACATATTAAAATGGGGGTGGAGAAAAATGAGAATAAGTTAAAAAGGAATTCAATTAAGAAAGGATTCGCCATTCCTGATTATGCTAATTTGCTAAGACCTAGTAAGATGATTAATTATGGAGACATTCTATTCCTTTAGGCTATAAAAGTTGCTGAGGAAAGTAGTCACAGACAGCACTTCTGCTGAGTATTACAGATTAGGAGAAAAAAAGCAAGAGATGGGCTAGCAAAGGAGCCCAGGATTGGGAGGAAGAAAATCTGGGAAGACAAATAGTCAAGATGAAATGTAACAGGTCTTGGACAAAAAAAAAGTGGAAAGAAAGAAGTGAATCAGAAGGATAGACTAAATAAAAGGCAATCAAGTGTACCATCTTTACCATGTCTTCCAAAAACAGTATGTTCGGTCTCCTCATGCCACTTGCCCCACTAAATTGCCCCACTGGTCTCTCAAGACACTTTAGATTGTCCCAAGGCCAAGGTACTTGTCATTCCCCTTATCTTAAATCATTTCTCCATCTCTCCATGGGTCATCTTCATTCAAGTGGCTCCCCAAGAAACCCTCTGTAACCACACTTTCTAAGTACCTTCTCTCTCTCCCAGTGCTTTATTTTCTGCATAGCACTGCTTATTACCTAACATGTGTTGTTACTGTCTGTTAGATGTTAATTTTTATTTGTTTTTGTTTTTGTGTGTGTGTGTGTGTGTTTTGTTTTGTTTTTGCCAGTTCTGGGCCTTGAACTGAGGGCCTGAGCACTGTCCCTGGCTTCCTTTTGCTCAAGGCTAGCACTCTGCCACTTGAGCCACAGCGCCACTTCTGGCCATTTTCTGTATATGTGGTGCTGGGGAATTGAACCCAGGGCCTCATGTATACGAGGCAAGCACTCTTGCCACTAGGCCATATCCCCAGCCCCAGATGTTAATTTTTATATCTGCTAAGTTTTAAGGGAACTCATGACATATCCAAGTGGAGGCTTTTATGAGGTTATAAATTAAAAATGGGGAGAAAACATTACATCTTCAAGTAGTTCATGATTGAAGCTGTGGTGAAAAATGAAGTAGAAGAAAAAGAGTAATCTCCCCCCTCTCCCTCCCTCTCACCTTCCCCCTTTCTTTTTTTTCCCCTCCTCCTCCTCCTTGGTACTTGGGTTTGTACTCAGGGTCTTGTGCTTACCATGTAAATGCTACTACTGTTGAGCCATGCCTGCAGCTCTCATAGGCAATTTTTGAACCCTATAAAGGAGCCTGATTTTAGGGCCCATGTAATCTGACTTTGAATGTAACAGGTTTTTGACAAAAGGATGGCCCGGAAATATCCCAAATAGCTGAGATTATAGGTGTGTACCCACTTACCCATCTTAGAACATGTCAGTTTTGAGCAGAAGATCACAATGAAAAAAGAGAAAATTCTAACCCTATGCATTAAAATCAATTTTCCTCTTGGCCACTTAGAGTCATCAGGGTACCTTTAAAACTTCAATTGCCTGAATCCCACCCCATACCACTTGTCTAAACGTTGAGGGAGGGGGGATGGTTGTGCACATTACTAGTTCCTTAAAGTGTTATAAATAACTCTACTGTATAGCCATAGGATGAAACCAAAAATATTGTCAAAGTATAAAATGGATTGCTGGAAATTTTCTCTTTCTCCCCTTTCTCTCCTTCTTGGAAATAAAGGGTATAAAAATGATCTCAGTGTGTTTGCCTCATCCTTGATGAAATTTTGGGTTTTGGGATCTTTTGGCTCACTGCCCAAGAATGGCAGCTGATGATTAGTTGTCTTCTATTCCCAAGGAGCTGTTGGAGAAGGTCCATAGAGGGAACTGGCAGGAAGGAAGACAAGTAGATTAAACCCCTGGGGGAACGGGACATTTTTGCTGTCTCTAGTGACTCAATTTGTATGGTATTTCCCTTTTTCTTTTTCATCATGAAAATAACCAAATCCTACACACCAGAGCTATGAGGGGTCTAAGTTCTGGCCTCATTCAAGAGGACTTATGTGAGCAGTGATGCTGATAATGAGTAGTGAAGCTGATAATGGAGATACTGCAGAGTAATGAGGTCACCCATCAAGATCACATGTACTTTCCATTATTCACACTATTCCAACTTCCTTCTTATAGATACTTAGAAAACAAGCACATAAATACTAAGAGATGAAAATAGTGAAGAATATTCTCAAGCCAATCAAGTACCGCCCAATAAACCAGGAAGAAGTCAGCTATAGAATTAATTTTTACTTCCTTAGAACAATGCATGCATAATAATCCCGGGATGAGGACTATGTTGAAAGATAAATGAAAGCATTTGGCATAACCTACCACTGTATTCTTCTTAAGGTCATTTTCTTGGTACCAGGGCACTTTCCTGGTTATTCCCCTGCCTTTCTAAATAATGGACATATGGACTCTTTCTCCATTGCCTTCACTGCTCCTGTCTCTTCTCACTCTTTTTCTAGAGGACCCAAAGGCTCTTTACAAAGTTAGAAGTCTCCTCCAAAGGGCGTGAAACATAATCCAGCCCAGACTAGAAACTTAAGTCCAAAGAGAGTAATTTGCACTAGATCATGGCAGTCATTAGAATCACAGGATTAGAACACAGGTTCCCAGACTTTCAGCTGCAGTCTCTGCTCAGTGACCCTTACCATTGACTTGAACCCAGGAGGGAAAACACAAAAGGTATTGCTGGGGACTTCTGAGAAGACAGTGGAGGAGCAGCAGAGCCCTAGCTAAGCTCTCTCTAACATCCCAGTTTTATCACTCCAGATAAATTTTTATTTTTATTTATTTATTTATTTATTGCATTTACATGTTCTTTATATAATATCTATTTATATAGTAAACATGACACACATAGACATATTTATATGACACATATGTTGCTTTAATTCTAGGACCCCTAGAGAAACTTTTATACCTCGACTGGCCAGAAAGGAAAAATTGACTTTGCTGGCTTGAAAACACAGATTTGAGCTCCAGGCAGTGTTCTTCTGCCACGCCGGCGCCGGCACAGTGCCCCACACTCTGTGCACCTAAAGCACACAACGGTGACCAGGAAGAAATCCTCCGGACGGCGGCACACAGACAAGGATAGCAGGCTGAGCACAGATGGGCAGAAATCACCGAGAAAGCATGAGTACCCAATGAAAAACATTCTCACTTGCACCCACAGAGCAGCTTCTGGAAGCTAGCCCTTCCCCACTGCCAGAGCAAAGCACCATCTTTGACTCTAGCATAGACCAGGTCAGAGCAGACTGGAACTAAAGAGGGACAGGGGAAAGCACAGACTAAGGTGCCATCTTTGAAAAGGGCAAGAGTGACTGAACTGTGAGGGCCAGCTCCGCCCAGGAGAAGCCCCCTCCCCACCCAGGCAGGAGGCTTGTTCCTGGGCCACGGCTCACAGACTCAGGTAAACTCAGCCAGAGGTGCCCTGCCCCACCCCGCCCCGAGGACGCTGCAGCTGCCGACTCTCCAGCAGCCAGAATTTCTAAAATCAAATCTAAAGCATTGAACAGCTACTGGCAGCAGAGACAACAGACAGGAGAGTAAACGGATCCCGAGACAGATAAATAGCCTCATTACAGAGGATGCCCAATTCCTACCAGCAAACTGAGCTGAATTCCACAGCCAGCTCCACCCAGGAGAAGGTCACCCTACCTAGGCGGGAGGAACCTCCCCAGGGCAAGCAACTCAGCCAGGTAAACCACGCCCGAGGCGCCTCGCCTTGCCCAGTCTGCAGCCTATTCAGAGCTAGGTGTTAAAGGCTGCTGCCCCACAGCAGATGGGAGGAGCCATGGTTGCCAAGACTGTTCAGCATCATCCAACTACATAGGACACCCGAGTCCTACCTGCAAGCTGTGCGAACCACAGAGCTCTAGGATCTAACTAATAGGGGAGGAGGGTCAGAGCAGATTCACCCCCTGCAAACCGAAAGCAAATCAAACCAGCCAAGCAGCAGGAAAGTAGACTGTAGGCCATGGCAAGGAAACCAGAGACTGGAAAGAGCCCACGCAAACTAGGAAGACTTCATTTTTAAACATATTTTTAACTTTTTTATTTTCTATTTTTCATTTTTGAGTTGTTGTTTGGTTTTTGGTTTTTGTTTGTTTTGGTTTTTGTTATAAATTTTTGTGTTTGTTTTCCTGTATTTTTTCTTTGTTTCTTTTTTCACATTTTCTTTCTCTAAAATTACTTTACTTTGACTAATACCTTTACTCTTTTCTGTTGACTCTCCATTGTCTATCATTTTAACCTTGTCCTTTCTAATAATTCTACTCTTCACCTTTCCACTTCACTGAACTAAACAAAAATCATCATTCCCCCATTCATTTTACTCCATTCTCTTCACTACCCCTAACTTACCCTCCTAAATTTACTTCCAGGACCTCCAGACTTCATTGACCTAAAAAAAATAGGATGGAAGAAAAACAGCCTCTTTAACAAATGGTGCTGGAAAAACTGGTTCAACACCTGCAACAAATTAAAACTAGATCCTTATATATCACCCTGCACCAAAATCAATTCCAAATGCATCAAAGACCTCAAAATAAAAACAGATACCCTGAAAACACTACAAAAAGGAGTAGGATAAATACTTGGGCTCCTTGGCACAGGACAAAACTTCCTTAACAAAGGCCCAGAAATGTGACAAATCAAAGAAAGGATGGACAAATGGGACTGCATCAAACTGCAGAGCTTCTGCAGGGCAAAGGACATAGCTCCCAAGATAAACAGAAAGCCCACAGGTTGGGAAAAGATCTTTACCAACCATTCAACAGACAAAGGCCTCATATCTAAAATATATGCAGAACTAAATAAAATTAAATTACTCCAAAACAAAACCTCAAAGAACCAACAGTCACCTCAACAAGTGGACTAAAGACTTAAAAAGAGACTTCTCTGAAGAGGAAATGAGAATGGCCAAGAGACATATAAAAAAAATGCTCTACATCACTGGCCATAAAAGAAATGCAAATGAAAACAACATTGAGATTCCACCTCACCCCAGTGAGAATGTCCATTATCAGGAAAACTAACAATAAATGCTGGAAAGGGTGTGGCCAAAAGGAAACCCTACTACATTGTTGGGGGGAAGGTAAACTTGTTCAACCATTCTGGAAAGCAGTGTGGAGATTCCTCAGAAAGCTAAACCTAGAGCTCCCCTATGACTGAGCAGCCCCACTTTTGGGCATCTACCCAAACAATTATGAACAAGAACACACAAAAGCCACCAGCATAACAATATTCATTGCAGCACAATTTGTTATCGCTAAAATATGGAGCCAACCCAGAAGCCCCTCAGTAGACAAATGGATCAGGAAAATGTTGTACATATACACAATGGAATTTTATGCCTCTATCAATAAGAATGGCATTGCCCCATTTGTAAGGAAATGGAAGGACTTGTAAAATTTTATACTAAGTGAAGTGAGCCAGACCCAAAGAAACATGGACTCTATTGTTTCCCTTATAGGGAATAGTTAGCACAGGTTTAGGCTAGTCACTGCAGAGGATCACAAGAGTCCAATAGCTATGCCTCTATGAACACATAAGATGATGCTAAATGAAATGAATTCCATGTTATGGAAACAAATGTTATATCACTGTTGTAATCATTTTCAACATGCCACATGAAACCATAGCTTCTGTTGTTGGTGACCCTCTTGTATCCCCTTCCTGTGGTTGTCCCTGTGCTATCACTGTTTCTCAGCTGAGTACCCTGGATACTGTATATACTGGTATTAGAACTAGGGAAGTGAAAGGGAATATCAAAATTAAGAGACAACGGATAAAAAGACAAACGACTCCAAAAGCAATACTTGCAAATCCATTTTCTGTAAACCAACTGAACAACTCATGGGGGGAGGGAAAAGGGGATGGGGGAGGAGGGAATGAGGAAGGAGGTAACAAATAGTACAAGAAATGGATCCATGGCCTTACATATGTAACTGTAACCCCTCTGTACATCACTTTGACAATAAATAAGTAATTATTTTTTAAAAAGGTATTGCTGATTCACAGAAGGAAGCAATTCTTTCCAGTCTTCTAATACCTTGTTATTCAAAACTGTAGAACAGACATCACTAGAAGCTTGTTAGAAATATGAAAGCTCAGTCCTCACCTAGACTTACTGAATAATTGAGTCCAGATATGCATCTTAAGAAGATTTTCTTCCTGTCCTTTGCTGATTCTAATACGCATTGAAATTTGAGAAGCACTTTTCTAAGTTTTAAGTCTGCCTGAACTATTTAACACACTATATAAAGTAGCATGACAGACTCTGAGACTAGGTGAAAAAAACCAACTTGTTTTAACTTTAGAAATAGTTTCAAGTTAGAGGATTTAGTTTGATCCACAAATACATAAAAATTTCCACATAAAATAATTTTAGATAAATATTTTATACTTAGGTATGGGAGTATACATCTGTAATCCCAACACTTAGGAGGCTGGGGCAGAAGTAGCCCAAATTTGAGGTCATCTTGGGCTATTGAGACCCTGCCTAAAAAATAGATGACATAGATAGATAGATAGATAGATAGATAGATAGATAGATAGATAGATAGATAGATAGTTTACAGTGACAAATTGAAATCTCAACACCCATCATCCTGATTATCAAGTATGTGTCTCAGTTTCCAAGTTTCTCAGGCCATCCCTTGATTCAAACACAATTCCTTTATTTGCATCAAAACCATGATGCAGAATTGATTATGTTCAAGCCAATGCTTGAACATCATTCCATTCTTGTTGTCAAACTTCTAGTATTTGTCGTATCCCTCCAAATGCCCTTGATCTGATATGGATTTAAGCAAGTCAAATCACGTATCTATCAACGTTTCCTTCTCCTTCCATTTATTAAGACAGAAATCTAACAGCTCTTAATAGTGTTAGCCTTTCCTTGTTTCTTGGCAACACAAATTAGGGGAAGGGCAAAGGCAAGGATACACACAAAGACTCTAATAGAACAAAGCCAGAGAGGACAAACTTATGCTGAGGGAAACACAAAGCCTGTGGGTATAAGAATGGGCCCTCCTGAGGTATAATGAGAGTATTTATCAATACCAGGTGTCACAGCTCCTCTGCTCTCTTCTCCAGTGCTGACTTTGTGTTCAAATAACAGCATTTGTAACACTGACTGACAATTCTATTGTAAATAAAATCAAGTCTGAACTCATAGGAATGATTTTGAAATGAATGTAGTTGTGATAAAAGGTAATACATATATGAAACAATAATTTTGCAAGCCAAAATATTTCAGAGTTACCAACAGATGCTCAAAAAAGATGCAAAGACTGGGGACAGAAAAAAGCTATTCTTCTGTTTCTGCAGGCTGGCCTTCTTTTATTTGTCTTTTTTTGTGCTGTATAGAAAATGGTTCTGTAGAAAACAGCTGTGTCTCAAAGTCACAATGCCATATTCCCAAGGGGAAAAAAATGATTGGTCTTGTTCAGATCAACCATCCATCCTCATGCTAATCAGCTAAAGTCAGGTTATGATGGCAATACCTTACTTCTCAAAGTTTATGCCTATGGACCATATGGAGACAGGGATCAATTTCTTGAAGAAATCATTTGTGAAACTGCACCTATCACTTCTTGTTTATAATCCTACTTATGTTGGAGGCAGAAATGAGAGGATCATGGTTTGAGCCAGGCAAAAAGTTATGAGACTCTATCTCAAAACAGAATTTGGGCATGGAAGTACATGCTTAAAACCCCAGTAAACCTAACTACTCAGAAGACAGATGCAGGAGGATCAGAGTCTGAAATTGCTTTTGCCCCTGAACAAAAGTCTGAGGCCCAATGACTCTACCTAAAAAATGTTCAAAAGCTGGGGACATGGTTCATGAAGTCCTGAATTCAAACTCCCCCATTACTGAAGCAAAAGTTGGCTGCAAGCCCCAGATATCCCCCAAAGTAGTTACCTCTCAGTGACTGATTGCCATTGCATCATTAGAGAGATTCAGTAACAAACATTACAAGCATCAGTCAGCAGCAGTTGCTAGTCCAGAAGTGTCTGTCTGAGCTGGTAGGTGCCTTGATGGACCCTGTACTGCCAGCAGAGCATAACATTCCACAGAAAATCGGGGAACAGTCATCCAAGGCTAAAAGATTGTAGTCCCTTCCATTGAACTCACACTCCTTCATCATCCAACTCTGTGACTATATTTGGTCTTATTCTATCATATTAGTGCCATCTCCTGTAACTCATTCTGTCCTACCCTCTCCTGTGAGACTGCTCCCCTTACAGCACAGGCACCTATCTTCTAGCACAAGGTAACCCAGATCAGTATCTGAACCAAGAAATGAAGGGTCCAGTCTGCTCATTTGTATCCTTACTATGATCCCTGTTGGGGCTAGTCTTCTAAAAGACTCTTAACAAACATGGGATTGTTCAAGTAAGAACTCCATGCCAGAACGCAAGCTTCATTGTGGCTCTAAGCAGAGAAGATCTGAAGTAAATACAGGTCATGTTCTAGACTAATTCTGATGACTTAATAAAGACACAATACAATAAAACTACTAGTCTGGGCAGATCATATGCTGACTATGTGTAATAAATTATACTGGCAATGTATCATCACCTTACATGCTAAGCATCAACTTCAACAATTCAGTATTTTTTTAATCATAATTTATCACAATTGGCTCTTACAGCTGTAGGTAACATGAAAGATTCATTGTAGTTTAAGAAACAAGAAGCCATTTTATCAATCAACAAAAGATCATAGTATGGAGATACCATGGTTTTAGGAGCTTAAAAAAAATGTCACTAAAGCAGGTGTGATGGTACATTCATATAAACTCAGTACACTGGAGGCTAAAGCAGGAAGATTAAACTCATTGTTTAAAGCCATTCTAGGCTATATAGTGAGACTGTCTAAAAAGAAGCCTTGAGGTTTAGAAACTTTCCATCTCTGGTGTGATCCTTGGTGTATTGGTTTGACACATTAACTTAAGGCTCACCTTAAGACCCTAAGATGACTGGCATGGCCCTAGGAGTGAAAAATAAAAAGCAGCCACATATAATTTCTCCAGACTTTTCTGCCTGGGCTGGCTTTGAACCCCAATCCTCAGATCACAGCCTCCTGAGTAGCTAAGATTATAGGTGTGAGCCACCAGCTCCTTCCAGTACAATTTTTAAAATGTTCTCTGAGTTAAGCTTGGAGGAAATGCACTGTGGGAGAGTATGCACTGGCAGGTACAAGGGATAATAATTACAAGGACTAGTGGTGTCTATTGTTGGGGGAAGAGGTATATTGGAGAAAGACAATAAAAGCTGAGTATAATAAATCACTAAAGCTAAATGTAAGACTTGAATATTATACAATGTATGCATGTATTGAAACATCACAGGGTACCCCATGAATATATTGTGATTTTTTTTTAATGATAAATCTAAATCGCAGAAGGCCTCTTTGGAAACATACTGAGAAAATCTTATGTCCTGCAAGCCAGTAGACAATAACAGACTTAGGACTACATCAGGAGTCTAGCAGGGGCCCCAGGGGGGTCAGAAGGCTTTCTATACTGGAACCTCGTCTCTGGATAGGAAGGGCTGATTCTGAGGTTTAGGATAGAGACACTTAAGTTGGTGCAGTTACAAATCTCAAATCTCTAGATCCCCGAATCTTCTGGATCTAAGAACAGGCTCATTCCATTCTGTCATGCAGGGGTGGAGAAACATTTTGCTGCTAAGAGCCAATTTGGATATTCATGTCATTTACAGATCAAGACTTATTTGACTTATGCTTTGTAAAAAAAAAAAGTTTTAGATTTTTGAATTTCAAGTTCTGTTTGCTGTCGCCTTGGTAGAGCCGACTAATGATTTCACTCACTTTCCATGGCCCTCCAGCCAGATGTTCACACTTGTTCAAGGCTACCCATTCTCACCTGGACAGGTAAGTTCTCTTATTGCAAAACAAGAGTAACAATGTAAATCCTCATGTTGCCCTGTGCTAAGCAGCCTCAGGAATGGCTCCGATATTCCCAGTCTCATGATCGTTCAATCCTTGTGTATTTTCCTTCTATGGATGACTTTAGAAACCAATTGCAGAAATGACAGTGTGACTTCTGAAGTTAGGTCACAGAAGGCACCTTAGCTTTTCTCTTGGTTTTTTTGTTTTTTTGATCATCCAATCTGAAGAAACACTTCCTTTATTTTAAGGATATTTCAACAGCATTATAAAAAGACCCAAATGGCCAGGAACTAAGACTTCCTGCCAACAGTGATGTTATAGACCCTTTGGGAAATGAATCCTCTATTCCCAGTCAAGCTTTCACATGATGGCATCCTAGCCAACATCTTGAATTCAATTGAAGATACCTTGAGGCAGAAATTTTGAAATAATAAATTTCATTGTTTTAAACTGCTAGATTTGGGGAGTAATTTTTACACAACAGTAGATAAATTATATAACTTCTTAGAAGGTACTCTTACCTCCCATCTTGTCTATCAGACTAATAACTAGAGTTAAATCATAACCTAACCCAATGGAGGATATTCTGGGTCTTCTAAGAAAGGAATTTTACCTCCCAAATAAACAGCATGTGCCAAGAGAAGTAGGATATTAATTCTGTGACAGAAGATCATGTGCCAAGAGAAGTAGGATATTAATTCTGTGACAGAAGATTTAGCATTCAAAAGACAGTGTTGGGACACATCTAGGACGGATCTTGGAAGTTTGGAGGAAACTATGAAATACAAATGCCAGAGCTGCTATGGAAAACAACAGAAGAGGTCAAAAGAGTTACAGAAGCAGGCATAGCCTAGTAGATACATAAATAAGATGAGGACATGTACCAGCTGGTTTCTGTTCCATGAGCAGAGCCAGATATATCTATCTATCAAAGTGCAAGGAATGACCTGCTGAGAGAGACACCAGTTCCTCTGAGACTTTCAATAGCGAACCCCCTCTTCAGGTCAGGTTGATGATAGATGCTATCACAAAACTGAACTTATCTTAGTATTAGAGGAGGCAGGATCCTGAAAAGAGTTCAAGTAGTCACTGTTAACCACCAGAAGCAAGATTGTTGCAACTGTCATACACCATGGAGATAGTGAATAGAGCACAGGATTCCTAGGACTAACCAATAAGAATAATGCTCAATTTATACAAACTGAAGAAATTACTGATGGGTTATTAAGCTAGAGGTGTCATGAAAAGTTAACTCTAGCCCAATTTCTAAATCTAAACCCATGTTCCAAGTTGGAACCCAGTGACTGAAAGAGAGGCAAATTCTCTAGGATTAATGATTCTGTACCACCATGCTAAGTATATAGTACCGATTTCCCTAAAAGGGATCTATGGTCATTTATTCAAATATTGTCTTCAGGGAAAGGGATAAATCTTAAATCCCCACACCAGTACATAAAAAAGTTGCATCATACCTGTCTTGAGGATTGTGGAAGATTTAAGGATGCAGAACTGGTGGAGATCACATTCTCATTTAATTCACCTCCACAAAAGCCAGGTGATTGGGGATAATGACTGTGGACTTGGGCAAACTCACTGAGCACTGGCCAAAGTGGTAACCACTGACAAGTATCTTTTTGCTCCCCTCCTCTGTGTGTGTGTGTGTGTGTGTGTGTGTGTGTGTGTGTCTTTCTCTGTCTTTCTGTCTCTGTATCTGTCTCTGTCTCTCTCTGTGAGTTGCATGTGTTTTATTTGTTGAAGCAAGACCTTGATATGTAGCCTAGCTAACCACAAACTCACAGTCCTTCTGCCAAGTACCACCATATCTTCTGCCATGTACTAGCACATCTGTTTCAAATAGGATATTTTGACTGAAACAGATGAACATTGCCAATACACCATTTTCAACTATGGATCAAAAAGTATATTTTATTATCAATTTCTATCAGAAATAGTTCTCCTTAACTTGGGACAGATAATATCTACCATTAATCTAGTTAACCCAAGAAGCTAGAAGCAATCTTTCTACATCATATGCCTTTCAGTGGCTCAGACTATAGTTTGTGGTCTGCTCTCAGAGGACACAATAAGTGTCCCAATAAATGATAAAATATAGCTGTTGCTCAGTCACTTCATATCTCAGTACCAAGAGAGTACAGGCAAAAAGAGTCACCATCATGGCATGAGAAATTAACTCTGATCATTGGAAAGCAATATGGCTATCTGTAAAAATTGTGAGAAGCAGAGAAAATATTTGACACAAAGGTCATTTACTTGAGTGGTTCTTAAGGGGAAAAGCAACAAATTCAGAAGTCACAATCTAGTTTTGGATCTACCAAATAAATTTCTTGGACCAGATAAGGTAAAGAGGAAGGTCAGATTAATAGTAAAAAGGAAGATTTGCAATTTTAGAGCAGCTTCTGGAGTTTATTCCATTTACCTTCTCATAAGTTACTTTAGGAAAAGAAGACTATCAGAATCTGACCTTCTTAGAACATACTAAAGGAAGAAAATGAATCTGCAGTGTATCACTCAGATTTTTCAACCTTCTGGTACTACGAAATTATTTACCCAACTTCTGGGAGTACTGGTAGCTGGCAATGATCAGCCAAATCGCTCACCAGCCCTTGCACTCTGCTGAAGTTTCCTTACTCAAGATCATGCCTATTTCCTGTGGACCGCCAATATCCAATGACTACCCAGTGTAGGGTGATATAAGACTGATGCCCTTATCTCTATTTCAGATGACTCTATAAGACTAATATAGCTGCACAACTACCATGAGACTCATGTGGCCTTTCTCATGAGTGCATCATGGCTTTTGTTTTCCCTCTGCCCACAATGCTATCCTTGCTTTCCAAAAAGTATTGATCCCAAGAGCACTCGCCAATAATGCAAATTCTCTACATGTGAATCTCCTCTTAATCTCAGTCTTGAGGAAATGGACTTGCAATACTTGCATTATTTCATCTTCACCACAATTGTATCACTAGTTTACAAAGGACACTCATTATGAAAGTTCATAACAAAGGACACACATGAGAGTTAGTAAACTCTTATGCTCACTGATTCTAGAGCCTACAAGCAGTGATGGATCAGTTCCTGTTCTATAATTGGGTTAATGTCTCCATGGTACAGCCAGTTGATATATAGCTTTCAAGATGTATCTTTTCTTTATGTATCCCCCTGGAAACTATGGAAAAGAGGAAAGAAAGAAGTTCTGGACCAGAGTACCCCAGTCCAGGCTCTATAAATGGTTGTCTAGTAAGAGTTTCCAATCAAGTTTGGTGCTGTTTTGCTTGTGACACATGACCAGCTGTCACCCTCATCCCTGAGGTCCCAGATGTCAAGGTTATTAGAATAATTCAAATGTACAGAGATCTGGTTTTATGGATCTAGGAGTTTAATAAGTGATTTGTGGCTAAGAAGTTATACAATTATAGAGACCACCAAGTCTGAATAAGGTCTCACTTTCCTCTTTAAGTAAGGTTAGGTCACTTATCTCTCCCAAGTTCCAAGGTATCAGTGCTAGGTACAGGAAAATAGTCCATGAGAGTATGGCTTAAGAAGTCTCTACTATGACAGAGGGTCAGGTTACAATCAACTGTTACAGATAACCTAGAAGCCTATCATGTCTTAAACATTTTTGATTCTCATCTCAGTCTCTTACATAGTATCTGGACCAACTTCTGTACATATATAACACTTATAAATAACCAAACAGGGAAATGGAGCATATTTACTCACTTTGCATATGAACTTCCCTTGCACAACTTCCACATATAACTTGTCTGGTAACCCCCTTTTCTACAACTGACACCAGTGCAGAACACATCCTTAGTGGTGTTCTGAGCCCCTCCACTGGGGGCTTCCTGAGGAAATGGAAAGAAAACTTAAAAGTTGCTAGCACCCCTATTCTTTGTACACACATCCCTCATTACTTCCAACAGTGGTTCTCTGCTTTAAGTCTGTCTCCCATCTCAATTTTGACCTTGTCTTTTCATGTCATTTCCCATCCTTATCCCTATAACAGGTATTCCTTTGACTCTCTTCAATAATCATACTTTGCATTCTCCCTAAGATATCACCATGAAGAGCCATTCTTCTGTGTGTCCTTGTATAGCTATTGGTCTGTAATCACCACATTTATCCAGAATCTGATGCTGCGATAGATCAGAATACTATTTCTAAGTCCTGACAATGTTATTTCCTGGAATGTGGATCCAGGGAAGTCCCTTCATTTGTCCAAGCTCTACTTTCCCCATTTGTAAAATGGAGATAACAATGCCTAACATCATGACATGTCTGCAGAGACAGCTAATGAAGTGAAGTGGTAGAAAGTGACCTTTACATTTTAAAAAGCCCTGTCAGTCATCATTATTGTATGGTTCCTTCCCAGTGAGAAATCTGAGGCCACATTTTTTTTAGTTCTATCTCTCTTGGTCATGCACAGTGTCAGTAACATTGTAGACTAATATCAGAGAGTTAAAAATTAGTAAGTACCAGGTGCCAGTGGCTTATGCCTATAATCTTAGCTACTCAGAAAGCTGAGGTCTGAGGGTTGCAGTTTGAAGCCATCCCAGGCAACAAAGTCTATGAGATTATTATCTCCAATAAGCTACCCCCTCAAAAAAAAAAAAAAACAAAAAAACAAAAGTGGAACTGTGGCTCAAATGGTAGAGCACTAGTCTGAATCACAAAAGCTCAGGGACAGCACCCAGGCCTTGAGTTCAAGCTGTGCATACAAATTCACATACACAAAGAGTAAGCAAAAACCACTGCCCCGATAGAATTAAGGTGAAATGCTTAAGCCATTAAATTTATTATTGACATTGTCCCATAGAGTGAATATAGAACATTCTCTAGAGAAACATCCTGGAAAATCATAGACATCCATTTACAGCCCACCCTTGCAAGCCTATGCCAAGAGGAAGAGGAACACATCCACTCCTCCTTCCAACACATGTTCAACATTGCAAACAGGGCAAGACAAACTTGGAAACACTTCTTAACCTTCCTGCATATAAAAAAAAATCTTACTGCTTTTAAATAACCAGCTTAAAAAAATCTCACTTAAGTCATTTTTAACCCATGGTATGATCAGTTCCTCTTCAATATCAGATGCAATCCTTAGTGTTTTCCACTGCTTTCTAGCTGTGTCATATTTCGCTAGAAGACAGAAATGAAAGTGATGACTGAGAAGATAGTGCTCAAATTTCAAATGTTTGACCTAAACATTGATTCCCCCACCCATCTCCTCCCATTTCTGTCCCATAGCCTCCAAAAGGGAAATTACATTTTTACCAAGTATCCAGTCTTCACCATGCAAGCACCATTACATGGAAGGCTTACAGTCTTCAATGAAAAATTTAGTACACTTAGGTGGAACTAGACAAGGCAGAAACTACTTTGAATTTTTATATTTCCTGTCTATCTACTATACATGAAGAGTTACATGTCAAAAGTGTACTATTTGCAGACCACTGTCACTGAAAACTGATTAGGCAAGTAACTATCATGTCTGCATTGGTCTATTGTTTACATCCTAATCCTGTCCCCAAGTTAAGTGATTCAAATAATGTGTCCAGAGTAGCAGAAGACATTGGGGAAAATAAAACAGCAAGCAGCTGGGGAGGAAGGATAATGATCTGGAATCTTCCTGCAGACCATCTCATCATATGCTCACATTTCCCTCACAGAAATAAGATGAATTTTCCTAATTAAGTTTGTTGTGTTCTGTTGTTTTGTTTTTTGTGAATGATCCAAACTTGAGTACTATACCTTGATTGATATATAAGGAAATGAACTGGTTATAGTGACAGATTAATGCAGGACATTTTCCAGAGCAGTCTTTTGCAGATATGATCAGTAGGAAATAAAAATCTGTTGCTGGGTACAAATGGCTCATGTCTACAATCTTAGCTACTGAAAAGGCTGAGATCTGATAATCGTGGTTCAAAGCCAGCCCAGGCAGGAAAATCTGTTGATACTCTTCGCTCCAATTCACCCCCAAAAAGTTGGCAGTAGAGCTGTGGGTCAAGTGGTGGAGTTCTGGCCTTGACCAAAAGCTTAGGGTCAGTGCTCAAGCCCTGAGTTCAAGCCCAGGACTATACTCCCACAAAAAAAAATAATTGCAAGAGAGCTTGATATATACTTCAGTGGTACTCTCAATCAGAAGACTGCTTCTCTATAGGTCCATTTCTGTCAGTATTTCACTAGTTTTGTCAAGCTAGCAAAAAGGGAGATAATTGGACAAACCAAATTATCACAAGAATTTTTTGCATGGACAAATGTTACCTCTGCTGTAGTATAGAGTATTCTGTGGGAAATCTACACTTCCTCAATATATAGAAAAACCAAGCATTAGAACTTCAAAGTTAGGCAAAAACACTCTCAAATATAAGTCCATGGTCTTATATGACTAGTCCATGTATCATTTTTATACAGCTCAAATGACAAAATAGAGGTGTCGAGGGTGGAGTGAGGCTTAGGGAAGGAGCTGACTGTCAAGTATAAACAGGAAGGGGTGGGGGGAAAGTAGGAAAAAGGTCAATCTGGCAGAGAGTATAGCATTAACAAAGAATAGGGATGAACAAGATAGCTCCATGCAGACAGTCAGCAGACATTTTTCTCTCTTTTGTTTTCTGTGTGTGGCAATCACATTGGAAAGTCTAGGCTGCCTGCTCTCTCCTCTGGCTCTGGAGGCCCTGGAGAAGTGGGCTCTGTCTCCATCCTTCCATCACCAATTCTAGAAACATGAAGGTACCTGTAGATGCTCATTACTGTGAGCTGGGGAAGGAGCTCCTCACCCATCATGGCCAGCTGACCTAGAGAGGTTCTGAGCAGTATTCAATGTATTCTGGAATAGCAGAGCAACAGCCTTTGCATGTTTTACTTCAGCCCTCTGAGTTCTGTCCAAACCAAAGGACTTGGAACCTGCCTACAGGGGGGATTCTGTCCAAGTAGTCCAGAAAATCACCACAGAGGTTCTCAGAATTCCTTCCCTCTCATGAAGCCTCCAGCTTTGCAATGGGAGCAATCTCTTTCTCCCTTAGGACTCTCCCAGATGGCTGCTCTGACTTCTGGCCAGCAGCCCTTCTGTTTACCCAGACAGTCCCAGTCCTGATAAGGAACACTGCTGAGGCCAAGATGGCACCTCTCCTACATCATTTTTCTTGATGTTGTTTTTTTCTATTGTAAGCACTAATGAGAAAACAAGTTTCTAAACAGCCTTTTCAATGCTGGAACTATTAATAGCAGATGCTGATGGAGAGGAAGGTAGAGAATGATGGGCAGCAAGGGACAGATGGAGGCAGGCTGGTTATTTCATGGTTCTTTAGTAGGTGTGGACAATGTCTGGTACATATGGATTCCTAACTCAAGAAATGTAATTGGGGGGTGGGGTGTAAGTGTTGCTCAGTGGTAGAGTACTTACCCAGTGTGTGCAAAGTCCTCATTAAGATCCTCAGCAACCACCACCTCAAAAGAGTAATATGCTTAGGAAATTACAAAGAAAAGTAATGTTTTTAGACTCCAGGGTTTGGGGTAGATTTTCCATAACGCAGTACTATGGAAAACCTTCCTTCTCTTTGACTCAATGGTGTATAATTAAAGGTAAATCTATGTAATCCTAGCTGTACCTGTAATCCTAGCTACTCTGGAGGCTGAGATCTGAGGATTATGGGTCAAAGCCAGTCTGGACAAGAAAGCCCATACGACACATTTCTAATTAACTATCCCAAATCTAGAAGTGAAACTGTGACTCAAATGGTAGAGTTGTAGCCTTAAGAAAAAAAAGCTAAGGAACAGAGGCCAAGCTCTGAGTTCAAGCTCTAGTACCAGGACATACACACACACACACACACACACACACACACACACACACACACACTCACACAAAGTAAAGCTATAGGTAAAAAAGCCAGTTGGATGCAGTAGCTTAGAGAGATCTCAGACACTGAACCCATTATGAGATCTTGAGTGTCTTTGTCCTACTGGGCCTCAATTTTAATATCTGTAAGTGGGAATAATTGTATCATCCACCTCACAAGTTCACAGTGAAATTAAATGAGTGAATGTATGTGCACGTGTAAAAATGTATATCAAATACATACATATAAACATATAAATACATGAAGCACATAGTAAGCATGTAACCACCAATAGTAATTACTCTTATCAGTTCTGCTTACCTCTATTATCTCTCATCACAGTGTGTGGTGAGAAGGAAAGTTCTAGGTAAGTAAAACATGGCTTAGGGAAGGTCTGCCTATGGATTCACTACTTAAAAAAAAGAGAGAAAAAAAATCCAAGATGTGATGTTGGTCAAATGGTACAAAATTTTCAGTTATAGGATTAAAAGGTTAGGGAGACCTAATGTACAACCTGGTAACTATTATATATACATTTGCTAAGAAAATAGAGCTTTAAGTGGACACACACACACACATACACACTCAACTGGTAACTTATGTGAGGTGAAAGATTTATTAATCTTATTAATTAATTTGGCAATTATTTCATGCTGTATGCTCTTCCAATTGTATGCCATATAATAATGTTATATACATATATGTTAATTGCTCCTTAATAAAGAGGGGAAATTGAAATTTGAAGGCTTTCTAAGTTTCTGTCTTCAGCTTGCAGGAAAAATAATGCTTTCTTTTTTGTGAGCCACCATGGTTTGCAGAACAGAGTGCAGGAGCTAAATCAGGCTGATGCCCCTGCTCCCCCACTAACCTGTCAATAGACTCAAGGGCAAACCACCAAGGTCTCTGGGTCTTAATTTCTTCACAGTGTCATGGGGCCCAGTAACTAGCACATGTGGAAGGGCTTTGTGCCTGCTAAACCTCTGCAAGTTGGAGGAGGTATACTTACTCAGAAAAAAAAATACCAATAGTCATTTAATACATCAAGTCATTAAATAGATCAAGTAAAAACCACCAGGAAGTTTTTAGGGTGCTATGAGAAAAGTCTGCTTGCTAGTAAAACAGCAGTGGTTGAATCAAGTGCTATAGAAGCAGTCCCTCCCACAGTACTCTCTGTGGCTGTGGTATATTGCTGGCTGCCTCTCTTCCATGCGGAACTCTAAGGGTTTTCTTTCTCTGCCCTTAGACATTTTCTCCAGCATCTACACCTTGAGTCCTTTCATTTCTCTGGAAATAGCTTATCCACTTCACATCCAAGGCACCAAAACATCACTACATTCCTTCAGTTGAACTCACAACCACATTTAATCAGTTCAAAGAAATCTCAGGGAACCACATCCATCAGTTCTACAACTTCAAAAATAACACATTCATTAATCCCCCTAGGCCACAGCTTCCTCACCAGAAAAATTTGATCTAAAATTCTGAGTCATATGAACTTAGTATAAGGGAAAACAGTTTTCACTGTTTCTTATCTCTCCGCTTCTTCTGGTTAGTTCCATGATCTTCCACATCTAGACCCATGCTGAATCCAAGTCACTCATTCTCAGATCCATAAAGTTCTGGAGAAAGTGGCCTCTGACTTGTTTTAGTTCTCAGGTGCAAAAGGCTGCTGTTCTCTCTGATGAACTGCCTGGTAACACAGGGCCCTCTCTCACACAGCTGCTGTTAGTAAATGCAAAAAAAAATCATGGTGGGTAAATGGATTAGCTTGCTCATACATTCAAAAAACAATTGCCTGTGTCTATTATATATAGCAGATTGTGGTTCATTAAGAACCTGTGAGGTGGAGATAGAAGTAGGTGCTGGAGAAGTTTCCTTGAGAAAGTGAAGTGTGACTGAGAACTGAAGGGAGGATAGGAGGCAACTTGATAGAAGGGAAATAGACTCTGCTCAAGACCAGAAAGAAATGAATGGATGGATGGCTAGATGGGTGAGTGAATGAATGAATAAGTGAAAAAGCTAAAGGACAGACTAATAAATAGGAAGCCTGGCCTTACTCCTTACTACTGGCACATACCTCTCATTTAATTTCCTTCTCAATTATCACACCCCTATTACCTGATACATGTAATTACTTACAGTCTATACAGCAGGTGTGAGTCTTGGATACCTGCCACTGTGATTAGAAAAGAGATCTGTAGTGTTTAGGTAAACTTTCTTCAGTTTCCATGGTATGCAAAGCCTCTATCCACATGGAAGGTGATAATGCTCAGACTCTTACTACTTCAAAGAGTCATTTCTTTTAGCTTTTCACAATTTGTGAACAATAACACCCAGTTTAACCTGCTCCATTATGAGAATAATGGCAACATTTAGCTGGGCTATATAGCCACCTAGTTTTTTTTGTTTTTTTTTTTTTTGGCCAGTCCTGGGCCTTGGACTCAGGGCCTGAGCACTGTCCCTGGCTTCTTCCCGCTCAAGGCTAGCACTCTGCCACTTGAGCCACAGCGCCGCTTCTGGCCGTTTTTTCTGTATATGTGGTGCTGGGGAATTGAACCTAGGGCCTCGTGTATCCGAGGCAGGCACTCTTGCCACTAGGCTATATCCCCAGCCCAAGCCACCTAGTTTTTAAAGCTCATTTTGCAATTAAATATAGTAAATGCAATATACAATTTAGCCATGTTTTTGTTCACAAAGTAAAAATCCTCATGGGAGATAAGTTTACTAAGTAGGAAGAAGAAAAAAAATTTCCATTCCTAAGAAGGTGACAGAAAGGGGGGAAAAAACCCAGTAAATGTCACTACTGACTAATAGAATTTATTTTTGGAAGGCCCTGGGTGGGGTGGGGTGGGTGTCAGGGCTTTCCACAAAGTAGATTAAAAAGTAGCATTCCTCTGAAAAAGAAATGCACACCTTTTGCTTCCTGGAGCATTGTCTGAGCAGCTATATAATTAAGGTGTGCTGGAATTCAGGTGCTTTTAGCACAAAGTTTCTGCTATGCTCAGTCTACGTGAAGTACTACAGGTAATATCCCATAAGAGCATGAATCAATCATGTCCTGTTGTCTTGTAGCTTTTCCCAGGCCCATAGTGGTCTGGGGCTATGCATTTTAGCAGTTTCTCATCTTCTGTGCCTATTGTTAGTAACTCCAGATTTAGGACTACAGCCCTTAGGACTACAGCTCGTCAGATACCCAGGTTCATTTAACAAGCCTGCCCTGAGTTCTTTCGAATCAATATGACTCTCTAAGGAAGTGTTTTGTTGTTTAAAAGAATAGCATTTTTATTGTGAAGCAAGAAAATCTTATCTGCTGTGATTTTTAAGTTCTACCCTGTTTACAGGACTTTTTATACCTGCAAGTTTGTTTTTGTCCATACTAGCTAGAAAGTATTCATATAAAATTATATTTTTCCATAGTGGTTCATTTGGAGTATTTCTCTTTTTGTGCATGCTGGAAATGGTTGTCAAAAATAAAAACAAAAAGCACACATTGCAGGGCACTGGTGACTCCGGACTATCATGAGTCTAAGGATTGTGGATCAAAGCCAGCCTAGGCAGGAAAGTCTGTGAGACTCTTATCTCCAATTTCCCATCAGAAAACCGGAAGTGGCACTGTGGCTCAAAGTGGTAGAGCACTAGCCTTGAGCAAAAGAGCTCAAGGCTCTGTCCCTGAGTTCAAGGGACAGGTTGCAGGACCAGAGGTCAAGCCTCAAGCCTCTGACTCACCAAAAAAAAAAAAAAAAAGCACATATTTCATAAGCTTCAGATCCTTGCTGCTTTATCCTCCCCTCTTTACCTCTACCCAAGATTCTGTAACCAGGGCAGCCTTGATAGCTAATCTTCTTATTCTTCTCTGTCATTTTTCTCATTTGCCTAGAAGTGACACTCACTTTTTGCACCTTCTATCCCATAAATATTTTTTATGATAGAATTCTAGTTCTCAGTAGGGTGGACCTTGTAGCTTCTTTTTATCTGAAGAGGAAATTACACATTAACACACATTTTGATGTTATTTTTATTCTTTCTTTAAAAGGGAAAGTTTCTAAGTTAAATTAAAATTTAAAAGCTGTATTAGTCACCAACTGTCAGTGGCTCTCAGCTATAATTCTAGCTATAGAGGTGGCTGAGATCTAATAATCACAGTTCAAAGCCAGTTGGGGCAAATTTCATGAGATTCTTATTCCCAATTAACCATAAAAAAGCCAGAAGTGGCTCAAGTGGTAGGGTCAACCTTGAACACAAAAGGCATCTGAATTCAAGCCCCAGTTCAATCATAAAAATAAATAAATAAAAAAAAATGCATTAGTGCTATTGAAGAGTAAATTTTATTTTTATGTTTAAAGAACAAATTAACATATTGCATTTTGCAACAGAATCAGAATTTTACAACTACTTTACATCTAATCACAGCACAGATAAATAAAATATTAAAAATGAATTTATAAGTAAGAAGTGCATAGTGTATTTCTGGAAATCATGAAGGTGAAAGTCCACTGACTTCTTAGGAACTGTTGTAAAAACCCCACATCCTAAGTATACTACTTGTGGGTCAGAAGGGATATTCTACTCCCATATGAAAACTGCTTTCTTGGCAGATGTTTTCTCATACACTCAAAGCCAAAACAAGTTGACTTTTCCTTTCCTTGGTAGAAGAAGAATGGCGGACACATGAGGAGAAATAATAGGCCTGTGGACTTATGGCAGCACAAGAGCTATTTGCCCTTATTCTAAGGTTCAACCTCATATCAAACCATCTCCCTGGGCTCTGGATGAGAACAGGAAATCCATTATGCTTCACCAGAGCATCCATGGGTTTTTAAAGAACAAATCATTAGAACCTAAGTGAAAACATTCAACATTTTGAACTAACAGGATGATAACCAATCTACATCCATGAAAAGCCTTCTCATGCTTTACATAATATGATGTACAGGACTGTTTTCAGAAAGTTTATATTGCTTTCAAAATCATGATGTAACTTTAGGAAAAATTAATAAAAGATTATTTTATGGGTATCTTTTGCTTCATGACTTGATAAGACTTCAGTTAAATATTCATTAGGCTCTAAAGCAATACTGTGTACAATCCATTTGTTCCTTTAACTCTCTCTCTCTCTCTCTCTCTCTCTCTCTCTCTCTCTCTCTCTCTCTCTCTCTCTCTTTCTCTCTCTCTCTTAAATGTCAGTCCCAGGGCTCAAACGCAGGTTCTGGGTATTGTTCCTGAATTTTTATGCCCAATATTCATGCTCTACCACTTGATTCACAGCTCCGTTTCTGATTTTTTTGGTGGTTAATTGGAGATACAAGTCTTACAGACATTCCTATACAGGATATCTTTGATTGAAAATCCTAGGATTTCAGTCTCCTGAGTAGCTAGGATTCTAGGCATGACCCACCAGCATCTGGTTAACTCTTGTTTCTTTAAAAGCTTCTTTATAAGATACTATTCCCATTCAAATATAATAGCAATAGCTTTTGATTAGTCTGAATTTTCAGATTCACTATTGGCCCTGTTATAGCTAGAGTTGCATACTAGTATTCAAGGACCAGCTGCAACAGCTAGATTTTCTCAAGAAACTCTGCTCCACATGGAGAGAGGAAGTGACAGCTGTCAATCTGCAAGGACAAATGTAGAGCAAACAATAAATCATGGGTTTTCATAGGTGCAAAGGCATTGTCATGGGTTGTGGGCTCAGCATATGTATCAGTGTGACTCCCACCACATCCATGTGTGCTATCCCCTTGGCACACATGGTGTGCATGCGTGCATCTTCTATCAATCCCCTTCCTTTGCCCACAGCTATCCTATATAAGTTGGCATATTGACCCATATTCCAAATGTCAGCCCAACCCAACTTCTTAAAAGTCAGCACCTACATAGTCTCATTTTTACATTAAATTACAGGAGCAAAGTGCCAATATTCTTTATCTGATTAAACAAGATACAGGAGAAAGAATAAGGTTCATTAAAACAGTTTCAACAGCTCAGAGAAGATACAAGTAGGTCGGAGTAAATGCAGTTTTCTTGTTTCACATGAAGAATTAAAGATTTGTGTTTTATTTCCCCAAGACCACTAAAATGGAATTACAAAAAAAAAATTAAGAAAAAATAATGTAAGCAGCTATGGGAATCTATATATAGGACTGGTAGGGTAAAATGCCAGCAGTAAACATGACTAGGTGGGACCAACTGGACCTGGAGACACACACACTTACAATACATATTGCCCAGGTTGCCAGCTTTTTAAAGCTCATCTTTAGATTGCATGAAAGGAAGATTGATGCTCTCCAGGGTAATATCTGGGTAATATCCCTTAGTAATATCCCTGGGTAATATCCCTTAGTAAATCTGAATATCCCAAAAGATATGAGATACATGGGCATATACTGACACCAAGATATTGAAGTGGATAAGATAAAAGCCCTTCCTGAAGCCCACTACCAATTAATAATTCCCATCCATGAGAAACCTCCAGTCAGCCTTTTGGTGCCTTTCTTTGACAGTTAAGTAACCAGTAAGTAAGCAAGACATTTGTGAAAAAGCCACATCTTTGAAATAAATAGACTAGGATGAAATAGCAAAAGAATAAATTCAGAAGAAATAAATGAATCCATAGGGAAAAAAGATGTTTTTGTTTTGCTTTGTTGCCAGTCCTGTGGCTTGGACTCAGGGCCTGAGCCCTGTCCCTGGCTTCTTTTTGCTCACGGCTAGCACTCTACCACTTGAGCCACAGTGCCATTGGCCTTTTCTGTTTATGTGGTGCTGAGGAATCAAACCCAGGGCTTCATCTATGCAAGGCAAGCACTCTGCCACTAATCCATATTCCCAGCAAAAAAAAAGTTTTAAAGTAGTATTAATATCATCAGAGAAATAAAAGTTTTGTTTATGCAACAAGACACTACAGGTGCCCCTGGCTTACAATATTGCTCAGCTTAGAATTTTGTAATGATACATACATGAAAGCATACTTCAGATTTTTATTCTAGATCTTTCCTTATCTGTCAATATACAATAAAACACTCTCTAACATTGCTGGACAATAATAGTGAGGCCAGTTCCCAGTAAGCCAATCAATCATTGCTCTGCAGCAAGTTGTGCTGCTAAGTTACATCTGATAGGTTGCACATAGTATATGTGCGCCTGACTTAATATTTCAATATATGACAGATTTATTGGAGAATAGGAAATTATAAGAAGAAATATTCAGGATACATGAAAAGAGGCATTGCAAATTAACAAATACATATGTAATACTAAAAATGAAAAGAAAGATTAAAAAACAAAATTAAAATATTTGTTCTCAAATACTAGAATATACAGAGAAAAAAAGAAAAATTAAAGAAGCAATCCAGGAGTTCTAACATGTGACTAACAAGAATTTCATAAATAGGAAATTGAAAACCAAAGCAATAGGAAAACATCAGTAAAATAATTAAAGCAATCCAGGCACTGGAGGCACAAGCCTATGATCTTAGCTACTCAAGAGGCTGAGATCTGAGGATCAAGGTTAATAGCCATCCTGGAAACTCTAATCTCCAATTAACTACCTCAAAGCCTGAGGTAAAGCTGTGGCTCAAATAGTAGAGTGATAGCCTTGAGCACAAAAGTTCAGCAAGCTCAAGCCTTAAGTCTGGCAAGTAGTAATTATAACAATTACTATTATTCAAGCAAACTTCTCAGAAGTGAAAGATTTCCTAGAACTATAGGTAAAGATGAATGCTTCCATTTCCTTATGAATGGGGCAATGTCACTCTTTCTGATAGACGCATAAAATTCCATTGTGTATATGTACCACATTTTCCTAATCCATTCGTCTACTGAGGGGCATCTGGGTTGGTTCCATATTTTAACTATGACAAATTGTGCTGTAATGAACATTGTTGTGCTGGTGGCTTTAGTGTGTTCTTGTTTGTGGTCTTTTGGGTAGATGCCCAAAAGTGGGGCTGCTGGGTCATAGGGGAGTTCTATGTTTAGCCTTCTAAGGAATCTCCATACAGCTTGCCCGAGTGGTTGAACCAGCTTACATTCCCACCAACAATGAAGTAGGGTTCCCTTTTGGCTACATCCCCTCCAACGTTTATTATTGTTAGTTTTCTTGATAAAGGACATTCTTACTGGGATGAGATGGAATCTCAGTGTTGTTTTGATTTGCATTTCTTTTATGGCCAGTGATGTAGGGCACTTTTTCATATGTCTGTTGGCCATTCTCATTTCCTCATCAGAGAAGCATCTTAAATCTTTAGCCCACTTGTTGAGGGGGCTGTTGGTTAGCACAGGTTTAAGCTAGTCACAGCAGAGGATCAGAAAAGCCTAATAGCTATGCCCCTATGAATGCATAAGATAAGTGAAATTAACTCCATGTTATGGAAACGAGTGATAAATCACTGTTGTAATTACTTTCAACATGCCATGTAAAACCATAGCTTCTATTGTTGATGATCCTCTTGTATCCCCTTCCTGTGGTTGTACCTGCACTGTCACTGTATCTTATCTGAGTACATTGGAAGCTGTATATACTGGTATTAGAATTAGGAAAGTGAAAGGAAATACCAAAATGAGAGACACAGGATAAAAAGACAAATGACTACAAAAGCAATGCTTGCAAAACCATTTGGTGTAAACCAACTGAACAACTCATGGGGGGGGGGGGAGAGGGAAAGAGGGAGGGGGAGGGGGAATGAGGGAGGAGGTAACAAACAGTACAAGAAATATATCCAATATGAAACTGTAACCCCTCTGTACATCACTTTGACAATAAATAAGAAAAATAAAAAAAATTTTAAAGAATTATAACCAGGGAAAAATATTTTTTTAAAAGATGAATGCTTGTCCACAAACTTTCAGAACACAAGAATAAAAAGAGGACAATTTTTTAACTTGACAAATGGAGGATGGCCTCTACTAAAATAAGACAGTAAACCAGGAAAGAGGATGAAATTAGCGTGAAGAGCTCTTACTCCAAAAGAATAAAGGGGTACAGTGGTGGGGAGGGAAGGCTGTACTGAACAGAGGGGAAAAGGGAGGGAGCAGTAGGCTGCCTAATGCTGACTGACCCTGTGTCTGTTACCAAGTCTCTGTTAGAAGGTAGGTACAAAGAAAGCTAAGCAAATGCAGAAGGCAAGCAATAATTTCAGAAAAGGAAGAAAGAGGAGATAGAGAAGGAGGAGGAGAGCAAAGAAGAGTAGGAGACAAAGATGAAGAAGAAGAGAAGGAAGAAAGGGGAAGAAGAAGAAGAAGAAGAAGAAGAAGAAGAAGAAGAAGAAGAAGAAGAAGAAGAAGAAGAAGAAAAAGCCGCCTCTCCCTAGAGAGCCATCCACTTTCAACTTTTAAAAAAAATCAGTATTTTAGAAAGATTTACCTGTACATTTCTTTTGTTTTGTTTTATTTTGTTTTGCCAGTCCTGGGGCTTGAACTCAGGGCCTGAGCACTGTCCTTGGCTTCTTTTTGCTCAAGGCTAGCACTCTACCACTTGAGCCATGGTGCCACTTCCAGCTTTTTCTGTTTATGTGGTGCTGAGGAATCGAACCCAGGGCTTCATGTATACAAGGCAAGCACTTTACCAATTTGCCATATTCCGAGCCCTTACCTGTACATTTCTAACATGCATTATCACTATTTCTTGATTTTCAGACATTCTCCATTAACCCATAATGTTAAAGCAAGATTTTATTCTTACATTCCCCACAATGTATACAAACATTCTCTCCATCCCCTTATTATTCTCATATGGTTACACAGTGATTTCGTTTACATCAGTAGTTACCGTTCACATTTATTACAACTACATTAACTCTATTTAGTGCTGAGTCATGAGTTTAAACCATTATTGTTTTCCTTTGTGTTTTCCCTTTCCTTAATATTCTATCCACTTATCATTAATCCAAACCTTCATTTCCTGCCAAATGTTTGCATGTTCTTCAAAAATATTCAACATATCAGATACTACAGCCATTTCACCAATTTGAGGAAGCCGCTTTTCAAATCCCTGTGTACCTTTTAAGCCTAGGGTTGAGTTTCCATCTTGGAACTTCCCTTTGCGGTCATCCAGCAATCTCTTCACCTTTCTCCTATTTCCTTTGTGATTTGTCTTTTTCTGCTTTGGTTTCCTCCATTGTTGCGGTCATCCCATCCCACAAGCTTCATGAGAACAGTTGTGTGGAGGTAAACTCAACCTTTTCAGGGTATTGGCACTGTCCCTGTAGTTTTCCACTCAAGACTGGAATGCTACTATATGAGCCACAGCTCCAATTCTGGTTTTCTGCTGGTTAGTTGGTTACAAGACTCGTACAAACTTTCCTTCCAGGGCTGGCTTTGAACCTCGATGCTCAGATCCCAGCCTCCTGAATAACTAGGATTACAGGTGTGATCCACCAGCATCTGACTAAGACTACTGTCTTTATGCTCCCCACATGGGTTTAAGATTGTGTTCTACTTTCCAGTGTGGCTGTTGAGAAATCTAGAGCCATCCCAGTAGTTGCTTCTTGGTATGTCACCTGTTCTGTTTCCCTTAAAGTTTTAATCCTGTCTCCAGTGTCCAGTGTCCCAAAGTTTCATACCATGTCATGGATGGCATCTACAGTCTCCCACTTCTGTGGACACCACATAGATAATTTCAGTTTGCAAATTTGTGCCTTCCAGTTCAGAAAAATGGGCTTGACATTCTTTAATGATTCAAAATACCATTTTTTTCTTCTTTTGAACACTCTTATTCAAATACTAGACTTCTTGGACTGATTTTTGTTTTATCTTATTTCCTCTCTAATTTTCCCTTTCCTTCCTTTCTGTTCCAATTTCTTTTTTTTCTTTCATTTCTTTATTGTCAAAGTGATATAGAGGGGGGTTACAGTTTCATACATAAGGCAGTGAGAACGTGACTTATCCACCTTATTACCTCCTCCCTCATTTTCCTTCCTTCCCCTTCCCCATTTCCCTCCCCTCCATGAGTTGTACAATTGGTTTACACCATATAGTTTTGTAAGGATTGCTGTTGCATTTTTTTTTATCCTTTGTCTCTCTATTTTGGTATTCCCTTGCCCTTCCCCAGTTCCAATACACACATATACAGTATCCAGGGTACTAAAATCAGTCACAGTGATATCAAGGGTAAAACCATGGGAAAGAAATAAAAAGAAAAAGGGCATAATTTCACATGGCATGTTGAGAATAACAACAATGATATACCACTTGTTTCCATAACTTGAAGTTAATTTCACCTAGCATCTTATGTGTTCATATGGACATAGCTATTGAGCTATTGTAATCTTCTGCTAGGACTATCCTAAACATGTACTAATTATTTCCAATGAGGGAAACCATAGTGTCTATGTTTCTTTGGGTCTGGCTCAATTCACTTAGTATAATTCCTTCCATTTCCTTATGAATGTCATTCTTTCTGATAGAGGCATAGATTTCCATTGTGTATATGTACCACATTTTCTTGATCCACTCATATACTGAGGGGCATCTGGGTTGGTTCCATATTTTAGTGATGACAAATTGTGCTGCAATGAACATAGTTGTGCTGGTGGCTTTAGTGTGGTCTTGCTTGTAATCTTTGGGTAGATGCCCAAAAGTAGGGCTGCTGGGTTATAGGGGAGCTCTATGTTTAGCCTTCTGAGGAATCTCCATACTGATTTCAAGAGTGGTTGAACAAGTTTACACTCCCACCAACAGTGTAGTGGGGTTCCCTTTTGGCCACATCCCCTCCAGCATTTGTTATTATTAGTTTTCCTGATAATGGACATTCTTACTGTGGTGAGGTGGAATCTCAGTGTCACCTCTGGGCAGATCAACATGCCAAAAACTGAGCAAAGAAACCTCAGAACTAAACAATTGCATAAACCAACTAGACTTCACTGATAAAAAATAAATACAGAATATTCCATCCAACAGCACCAGAACACACATTCTTCTTGGCAGCACATGGGACATTCTCCAAAATAGATCATATTTTAGGGCACAAAGCAAACCTGTATAAATTCAGAAATATTGAAATAATTCCCTGCATTCTCTCAGACTACAATGGAATAAAATTAGAGCTTAACACAAAAAGCCACCACAGAAAATCCCACAACTCATGGAGACTGAACAACACATTGCTGAATCACCAGTGGTTCATCAAAGAAATAAGAACAGAACAGAAATTCAAATGTTTATGGCATTTAACTAAAATGAGTACACAAAATACCACCACCTTTGGGACACAGCAAAGGCAGTACTAGGAGGAAAATTTATAGCTCTGAGCTATCAACAAACTAGAGAAATCTCAATCCAACAATTTAATGAAGCACCTTAAACTCCTGGAAAGAGAGCAACAAGCCAAACCCCAAGCCAATAGATGGAAGCAAATAATTAAAATGAAATCAGAATTGAATGCCTTAGAGTCTAAAAGACCATAGAAGGAATCAACAAAACAAAGAGTTGGTTCTTTGAAAAAATTCACAAAATCGATAGAACCCTAGGAAATCTGACCAAAAACCAGTACACCCAAATAAACAAAATCAGAGGCAAAACTGGAAACATTACCACAGAAACAACCAAGATTCAGAATATAATAAGAGAATATTTTGCAAACCTATATGCTAATACATCTGAAAAGCTGGAAGAAATGGATGAATTACTAGCAAAAAATGATATGCTCAAACTTAACCAAGAAGATTTAAACCTACTAAACAGACCCATATCCAGCAATGAAATGGAAACTGCAATAGGAGATCTCCCAGCCAAGAAAAGCCCAAGTCCAGGCAGATTCACAGCAGAATTCTACAAGGCCTTCAGAACAGAATTCACACCAATATTCCTCAAACTCTTCAACAAAATTGAATGTGAAAGCTTGATACCAAACACACTCTACGATGGCAGTATAACCCTTATCCCAAAACGAGGCAGGGACTCATCAAAGAAAGAGAACTTTAGACCCATTTCTTTGATGAACATCAATGCAAAACTTCTCAACAAATTTCTGACCAATCGACTTCAATAAGTCATCAAAAAAGTCATATACTATGACCAAACTGGATTCATTCCAGGGATGCAAAACTGTTCAATATATACCAGTCAATTAATATAATTCACCACATCAGTAGGAGTAAGGTCAAGAATCACATAATTTTTTCTTTAGATGTGGAAAAAGCATTTGATAAAATCCAGCACCCATTTATGATGAAAGCTTGAGAGAAACTAGGATTCCAGTGAACATTCCTGAATATAATAAAGGCTGTCTATGACAAACCCACAGCAAGCATTATTCTTAATGGTGAAAGGTTAAAGCCATTTCCTTAAAATCAGGAGCAAGACAAGTATGTCTACTCTCTCTACTCCTCTTCAACATAGTACTAGAATTCCTAGCCAGAGCAATAAGGCAAGAGGAAGATATAAAGGGGATCCAAAAAGGAAATGAAGTTAAACTCTCTCCCTTTGCAGATGAAATGATCCTGTATTTAAAGAACCCTGTAGATCCTACTCCCAAGTTACTTGAACTGATCTGAAACTTTGGCAAAGTAGCAGGATATAAAATAAATCCTCAAAAATCAATGGCTTTTCTATATGCCAACAATGGAAAGAGTAAGGCTAAAATCAGAAAGGCAACTCCTCATGCAATAGCCTCAAAAAACATAAAATACTTAGAAATAACATTAACCAAGGAAGTGAAAGACCTCTATGATGAGAACTTTAAAAACCTGAAAAAGGAAATTAAGCCAGAACTAAGGAAATGGAAAAACCTCCCATGCTCCTGGGTTGGGAGGATTAACCTTGTAAAAAGGCAATATTGCCAAAGGCTATCTACAAATTCAATGCAATACTCACCAATATCTGTTCCAATTTCTGAGCTGCTTCCTCAACATTCTTCTAATCTTTCTATTAAAATATTTGTGTGTGTGTGTGTGTGTGTGTGTGTGTGTGTGTGTGTGTGTGTGTGTATGTCAATCCTGGGGCTTGAACTCAGGGCACTGTTTCAGTTGTTAATCAAGGAACCTTCACCCTATAATTCTTCTTGGTTGGTCAGATATGCCTGGATATATTGCCTTGTTTGGAAGTTGGGAGTACTAGCTCTGAAGTGTTCTGGACATTCACTACCTTTTTGAATCCTACTTGCCAGGCTCTGTGTTTCTGTATTTCAGAGGAAAATTCCCAGGCTTCTGCTAAGATTGAGGTAGGAGTGGGGCAATGATCTTGTGTGCTTGAAGGGTCCAGTGTTCGACTTTCAACTTTTCTCTCAGTCACCTAATTTTAGGCCTCTCCTGTCACACTAGTTTCATACATAGCTAGTGGTATCAGTTCTAATCTATAGGAGATCCAAAGGTTATGATCAAGAATATCATATTTGGGCTGGGGATATAGCCTAGTGGCAAGAGTGCCTGCCTCAGATACACGAGGCCCTAGGTTCGATTCCCCAGCACCACATATACAGAAAAAAAAACGGCCAGAAGCGGCGCTGTGGCTCAAGTGGCAGAGTGCTAGCCTTGAGCGGGAAGAAGCCAGGGACAGTGCTCAGGCCCTGAGTCCAAGGCCCAGGACTGGCCAAAAAAAAAAAAAAAAAAAAAAAAAAGAATATCATATTTAACATCCATCTAGCCCAGATCTGCTTTTCCAACATTTAGTTTTTTGCTTGGCCTCTTGTCTAGCATTCCTGTCTTCAAGAGTTGGTACATTTTGAAAACAATCTTCATTGTAGTGGTTTGAGGAGGGAGAAAGAACTAGAAAGCTGCATTTGATCTGCCATCTTAACCCCTCCTCCCCCCAGAATGTTGGCTCTTCCCACTAAGTGCCATTGGTGCCTTCCACTCATTGGACAAACCAAATGCCCCAACTACATTCACAAAGTCGTTGGGTACATGTGGAGTTTTAGTGTCTGGTGGAAGACACTCAGGTCCTTTAAAATGATGCTGCTCAAAATTGCTACACAGGTGGGGTATCCAACTCATTATGGGCCCCTCAGAACCTTCAAATTCTAAAGAGTTTCTGATCCAACTTGGGCTGAACACAGCAATGCCTGCAAGAATTAGAAATTTTGCCTAAATCTATGCTTCTAGGCCAGAAATTAACCCCCAAATCTATTCAATTAAACTCAGTAGTGATATATTGAGTATGTTTTATGTACATTATTGGACTTAATGCTATGGAGAAGAAAAAAATGGTCCTTCAAAGAGCTTAGGGTCCAGGTGGAATGAATGAGATGAATGCATCAAATAGTAGGAAGCAATATGAGTAAAAACACAATTTTTTTCTTCCACTTATAATACCTGTTGAAATTTCTTCATAACTGCTCCTATGGCTCCTTTACAGCCTTCGGTCTTAAATGAAAGTACCCTAAGGCTAAAGAATACATCCATCCCTGTTTTGACAAAGAGAAAGAATAATTTTGATTGACTTAGCCCCCATCAGGACCCAGGCCATGATCAGGAGTGAATCTGTTTCACTAAATGTCAATTTTTATGACACTCAGAATCTCCCTACACATTTCAAAAGGCTTTAATTGCTTTTGCTTACGATTCAAGCTTTAGAATTACCCTGTCACTTAAAAAACTCCAAAGGGTACTGGTTGATCATGTCTGTAATCACAGCTACTCAGGAGGCTAAAATCTGAGGATCACAGTTCAAAGCCAATCCAAGCAGGAAAAATCGAATAATAATTTGAGGCTACAACTCCATTACAGTGTCATCACTTCTACACTGGAGGAGAGAAAACAAAGGCGCAGAAAGTCTAGGTCACTTCTTCAAAATAACTCTGTGATCAAAACCAAGTCATTTAACCTTATTTGTATTATAGAAATTTAATGCCATCAAAAAGTTTGCAAACTTAGTGTTTTATATAAGCTGAGCATATACATGTCCCAAGTTATGTGAGCACGTTTATACATCTCAAATAGTGTGATATCTATTCCTCTATGCTGAAATGCTGTGAGTCAGTGAATGAGTGGGGTGTGTGTGTGTGTGTGTGTGTGTGTGTGTGTGTGTGTGTGACAGAATAGCTTTTCCTGACTTACTTGTGGTCCTAAGTGGCCTTAGGGAAAGACAGAAGTAGCTCATTTGACATATGAATTAGATGTGATCCCCAAGGGTAGAATATCTGAGCATACTTAATAGGAAGTCAGCCTAAAGTCACATGAGCTCTGCCTCTCAGTCAAGTGAGCCTGAATTATCTCTCCTGCCCTGCCCTGGTAGAGATTCCTCTAATTGCCTTTCTAGCATCATTCTACTCATGCACAGCCTCTTCCCAAGACACGCCCAATATCAGCAAAGCCTTTCTCCACTCTCTGAGTAGGCCAGATATCGAAGACCTTATTCCCCAGGGGTCCCCACCTCCAGTGATTATTAGAAAAGAGAATGTAGTTTATTTACTGTGCCTAGCCCACTCCACAATCCCACAACTGCTAAAGGCAAATGTTTCCTAGAGAAAAGCTATTTTTTACTTGGCCTTTTTACCTCTGTCTTTTTGTCATTCCTTCTACAGGTAAGTCTGAAGCTGGTACAAATAGTGTCCATCATATCTGCAAAGTATTCCATGCATCCCTACATTCTTTATACACTCATTCATTGTTCACCAAACATCCCTGTACATAGCTAAGAGCCCTGGCCCTCTGGAAACACACAGATCAAGGAGGTGCTAAATAATTGGGTGCAATACCAGAAGGCACTATTTCCTAAAGCTGATATCCAATGTCCTTGTTTGTGGCAGGTAAGCAGTCAGGAAAAACTCCACAGAAGAGAGGTGCTGAGGCTGTTCCCTCGTCCCAGTTGGGCAACAGGAAGAGCACATTTCAGGAAGAGTAGAAAGCAGAACAATGGCAAGGCACATAGGCCACATAGTATCGCTGTCACTACACATTTGAAGCTGGGCTGTAAGTCTATGCAAGTTGGCAGAGGCCAAGTCATGAAGGCTTGAAATGGGAGTCCTTGAAACATGTTGATTTTCTTAATTTGTGTTTTCTTTTTTTTTTTTTTTTTTTTTTTTGCCAGTCCTGGGCCTTGGACTCAGGGCCTGAGCACTGACCCTGGCTTCTTCCCGCTCAAGGCTAGCACTCTGCCACTTGAGCCACAGCGCCGCTTCTGGCCGTTTTCTGTATACGTGGTGCTGGGGAATCGAACCTAGGGCC
Organism: Perognathus longimembris pacificus; assembly: GCF_023159225.1. NCBI lineage: Eukaryota > Metazoa > Chordata > Mammalia > Rodentia > Heteromyidae > Perognathus > Perognathus longimembris. The sequence goes on along the minus strand of NC_063162.1, from coordinate 88,957,680 downwards.
TCGTGTATCCGAGGCAGGCACTCTTGCCACTAGGCTATATCCCCAGTCCTTGTGTTTTCTTTTTAATTGATGGATAAAATTTTACATATCAAGTATGACATTACATAGTAGAATATGTATTCTTCTGTGGAGTGGCTAACTTGAGCTAATTCACATATATACCACCTTATTTTGTGGCAAGAACACTTGAAATATGTTCTCTAAGTGATTTTCAAGAATATAGTTTGTTTAAAAGAGGGATAGATGAGGATGCTGAAAGGAGTAAAATTTATCAAGATATACTTTATTACTGTATTCAAAAACTGCTTTGTTAAGCAACTCTGTTGTACAGCTACTTAAAGATTATAAAAAAAAAAAAATAAGGGCTGGGAATATGGCCTAGTGGCAAGAGTGCTTGCCTTGTATACATGAAGCCCTGGGTTCGATTCCTCAGTACCACATATATAGAAAAGGCCAGAAGTGGCGCTGTGGCTCAAGTGGCAGAGTACTAGCCTTGAGCAAAAAGAAGCCAGAGACAATGCTCAGGCCCTGAGTCCAAGCCCCAGAACTGGCAAAAAAACAAAACAAAAACAAAAAACCGTAAACTCGGGGTAGAAACGTGGTTTGTGGTAGAATGCCTGTCTAGCGAGCATAAGGCAAGTTAAACCTAAGTATTGTTTAAAAATAATAATAAATCCTGGGCTGGGAATATGGCCTAGTGGAAGAGTGCTTGCCTCATATACATGAAGCCCTACGTTCGATTCCTCAGCACCACATATATAGAAAAAGCCAGAAGTGATGCTGTGGTTCAAGAGGTAGAGTGCTAGCCTTGAGCAAAAAGAAGCCAGGGACAGTGCTCAGGCCCTGAGTTCAAGCCGCAGGACTGGCAAATAAAATAAAATAAACCCTTTGATCTTTAAAAAAAAAGATTATAAAAAAATAATACAATATGTGGCTATTGTTTATAGTTGCCATGCTGTACAATAGATTTCCTGTTCTTACTCTTTCTAACTAAAATTCTGTACCCTTGACTAACCTCTGAGGTATTTTGAACCAGGAAAAATAACACAATCAGATCTTGTGTCTGAAGTAGACATAGAACTAATGAAGGTGAAGAGCAGGGAAGATTTAGGGCCAGAATAGGCAGGCTAGGATGGAATGTGACCTCTGGAAATGACTGTGCAAGAGGAGGACATTAAGGAGAATTTTATGAGGTAGAACTCATAGATGAGGGGAGGGGAGACTTTCTTTCAGGAACACACAGATGAAAATACAGGAAGGTAAGTGGATTCAGAGGAAGGAAGGACCTGAGTGGAGTTTAGTGATGCTGTAGGCCATGAGAGTGGAGCCACCCAGGAAGAGTGGGGTCAAGGGTTCAGTCCAAGATTGTGTTAATATGAACACATGTGGGAGTCACACCCATAAAGATATGAAGGCAGAAATTGCAGAAAGCAATGACAAATTTCCCCAGGGAGAATGTGTGGAGGAAAGATAAAAAAAATGGACCAGGATGGAGTTCTGGGAACACACAAAGATGTCATCTACAGAGTCTGAGGCAAACAATAAACATGGCCAGCTTCTCCTTTGGATTCTTACATTGTTTCTTCACATGCAACATAGGTGTGGGACAAATCAGACCAGTAAAACCTTGGCCCTTAATATAGTGAAGAATCTAGTATATGTATACAGTCAAAAATTATAGTACATTAGGAGCTGGGGATGTAGCTCAGCGGTGAAGTATATGCTTGATGTGTGCAAGGCTCTGGGTTTGAGTCCCAGCATCAGAAAATAAAAGTGTACATTTTTTAGCTTCCTTTGTTCAAATCAAGGGATAGCATGTTTGCCCTGCAGCTATGTGTGCTATTTGCTTATCTATCTGTTTGGGCCCATTGCATTATTGTGCAAAGGTAGCATGAGAGAAAGACATACGGAAGGACTGGTCCCCTCCTCTAGAAATGCAGACTGGGAATGAATTAAGCTAAATGACACAGTTTCCATGCAAAAACAACTGAAGGCAGAATAGAGATCTTAGAGACATATGAAGAGAGATATTTCCCCCTCTTCGTTATAATAGTATTGTGTGTATGTGTACACAACTAACAGAACACATTTAAAACCCAATCCCACCATGTGATGACCTATAATATATGCAGATATGATAACTTATTTAAATCTTGATTTCTAATGAGGGAGCAAGTAACAAGTTAAACAAGAAATGTACTCACTGCCTTACATATGAAACTGTAACCCCTCTGTACTTCACTTTGACAATAAAGGACAAAAATGGAAAAAAAAATCTTGATTTCTAATACAGACTTTTCCATTTGTAAGAACCTCAAGAATAGATGTAATCTGATTATAGGTCATGATAACTGGTTTCATGTACAGAGTGGTTATTGTAAAAAGCTAGACAGAATGGAAATGTTCTTTATCTTGATTTCAGTAGTAGTTACATGGGGGATACATATGCAGAAATTCTCCAGGTTGCACATTGAGACTTGGGCATTTTAATATATGTAAATTCTGCATCTATAATGGGTGATCTAAAACAAACTAAACATAACAAATATTCTTACACATATACAAACACACACAAGCCAGATGGATACATCATTAGACCTATGTTGAAGGAAAGTGAAAAATGAAAGGAAGGAAAATGCAATCACAAGACTAACCCACAGGAAAGCCAAGAAAGATGCAGGACTGAAGGACTCAGTGGTGTCCTAGAGCTGATGTCATGATAAAAGGGAGGGACAGGATGAGAAAGTCAGACTCTGTGATCAGGGTGGGGTGATAGCAGAGTGAAGTAAACCTGCTCAGTGGCCAAATCCAAGGTGAAGCCTTTGATGGGAAAGACTAGATGAGAAGGAGACGAGGATCATTAACACTCAAGAAGTCTACAAGGGAATGGAACATTAGAAGCATTCCTTATGTGGCCCCTGAAGATCCTCAAGAAGATAGTAGGAGGAAGACCACAATATTTCTGGGGAAATGGCCAAAGAGGTGAATAAGAGCTGGAAATGATAGCAAACCACTAAAGTGATTTCTGACTGCTTTTGGTTTTATTTTGTTTTTTGTCAGTCCTGGGGCTATAAATCAGGGCCTGGGCACTGTCTCTGGCTTCTTTTTGCTCAAGGCTAGCACTCTACCACTTGAGCCACAGTGCCACTTCCAGCTTTTTCTATTATATGTGGTGCTGAGGAATCAAAGCCAGGGCTTCTCGTATACGAGGCGAGCACTTTACCACTAGACCATATTCCCAGCCTTCTGACTGCTTTTTGATATTAGTGAAGTGGGAAAATGAAGTAACTGGTGTACAGTAGAGAAATGGAGTCTATGTCTAAAAAGTTTAAAAGTTATGTTCTTGAAAGGGAAAGAAAAATTATTGGTTTAGGTCACTTCTTAGCTTCCATGCTATCCAGCCTTAACAACTAAGACTGTTCCCCACTTTACCCTATTAGGACTACCTAAAAGCAGTGTCTCTCATACCACCTGGGATACCATGAGTGTTTAGTGAATGGAAGGAAGAAAGCAAAGAAGACATTAAGGAAGGAACTAAATGCTAAAAAGAAAACCTTCTTGTAAAAAAAAAAAAATTACAAACTGGTACCACTAAACCATGTAAGAGTAGGATATGTAGGGCCTGAAAAGTTTTAATGCTATGAAAAAGTTTTAATGCTTACATAGTTAAGATCTATAGTTTAAGCCTTTCAATTGAAAGGCTATTCCAAAAATGATGTTTTAAATTTTTTAAACTTCTCTGTTTATTAGTTGGGTAGGCAACTAAGAGATGGACTGGCCAACTGTTAAGTGATGAGATGATCAGAAGGAAGTCACTATAGTGACAGATTGAAATGAGAATGAGAGCCAATTGGTGATTGTATTATATTCAATGTCATCAATTGTGGGTGGAGTACCCCAACTTCTACTGTAACAAGTAGAGTGGTGATCTAAAACATGATATCCTCATCTATCCTCTTTCTATCATCACACCCAACCTTGGCAAAGATTATTCCTCAAAGTTTGCAAGTGAACCAGGTGGAATCTGGAATCAACACATGTCCAGGCAAGAAGCAGAAGCTCAGTCAACCTGCAAGCATTTCTTCTAGGAACTTAGATCACTACTCAGAAATGGCTGTCTGGTTCAAACAAGGGGCAGGGTTGAGCAAGGCAAAGACTGAATCTTCCAGGAGTCTGGCTGGTAGAAACCTGTCCACCCCAATATGGTTTTGTACCATTTCTGGTTCTGCCCCTTCCTTAGTAATTCGTATCCCACTATCTTTCTCTTATGGGTCTCAAGAGGGCAGATTCTAATAAATAAAAGAATTAGAGACTAAACTAGTCCATTTAATTCTATCTGTTTAAGGAGTTGTGTAAAGAATACAAGTAGTTAGGAGATCCAGAGATGTGACTAACAGACACAGTAGCCCTGGTTAAGCAGCTCCAACGTTGCGCCTTTGAGAGTAACTTAGGAATCTTCCCTTTCAAAGCTACAGCTACAGACACCTAAACTCCACCCCAACCCCTATGAGCTGTGATTTCTGTAAGTACCCAATAACTTTTATTTATTAATTATCATTAGCATAAATTAATTGTGCAAAGGATTTCACTGATATTTTTATATATGAATATAATGTACTTTGATCGAATTCATTCCCTTTATATCATGAATTCATTCCCTTTATGTCATAAGTATCTGTTTTTGCAAAGGCACTGCATATGATTCATAGGAACATTAAAATTTGGGAGCTATGGAGTGAAAACTACATATGGTTCTCCATTTTTCGTTTTTTGTTGTTGTTGTTGTTTTTGGAATTACAGTCATTAATGTAACTGCCATTATTCCTATCTGTTTTTTTTTAATGTTTTTAGAGGGTTTTTTTTATGGTCATGGGGCTTGAATTCGGTCCTGGGTGTTCTCCCTGAGCTCTTTCACTCAAGGCTAGCACCCTACCACTTTGAGCCACAGTGCTACCTCCAGTTTTCTGGTGGTTAACTAGAGTTAAGAGTCTCATGGACTTTCCTACCCAGGCTGGTTTCAAACCATGATCCTCAGATCTCAGCCTCCTGAGTAGTTGGATTACAAGCATGAGCCACCAGTACCTGGCATATTCCTATCAGTTTGTTACAGTAAGGAGAAAAAAAAACATAGTTAAAATATAATTTATTGTCCTGTGGTAGCAATTTGACTGGAAATTAATTAAATTTGTGGGGTTTCTTTGAATTTTGGCCTTCTCATCTGAAAACTGAAATAATAATAACTTCATAGGGTTGTTAGAAGAATTGCTTCATGGAACAAATGAAGATTAAGTCATCACAAAATGGCAAATAGTTCCACCCCTGAGCAGTTACAACCATAGGGATATGGAATGGTTTTACATGGGCAAGGCTTTCATGGTTTTGCTCAGTGAATAATCTTGTTACATCACTGAATTTACAATGGTTGCCTCCACTCAACAGCCAATGATCCCAGTGAAAACTGAAGTAAGATAAGAATACTCAGAACTATTGTAAGCATTGAACAATCAAGATGTTCCATTGGTAATGAGATAAGTATCACAAAAGAGGCCAAAAAGGATATGAGAACAGTGTCTGCTTTCAGAAATTCCAGATGATGGGGGCTAGAGTGGAGCTGAGAGATCTATAGTCTTGAAAGAGAAGATCCTCTATCATTTTGAGAAATGGGAATTCTTATCAAAACCAACATAATTCCCTGCCAAGAGTTCTAACTAAGGTTCCATTTGTATACAGTACAGTGTCTTACATTAACCACCAAGCCTATAGTCACATCAAGAAGTATTCATGAATATAAATAGGATAGTTTAGCAAAGCAAGCAGTATGATATACACAGAATGTGGAAGCTTTCTTCATTATAATGAAAAATTTTAAGAGCAAAAATTGTATATATAACAGAGAAATATTCTATTCCAAATGTGCATCAAAATGTAAAATACACAAGAATTAACCTAGAGGGAAAGACAGACAAACAGAATATCTGTATATGTGTCCATCCATCCATCCATCCATCCATCCATCTATCTACATATACATACACATAAATGTAATATATACAGATCCTATAATTTAGTCCTGGGACTGGAGCTCAAGGTATAGTGCTGTTGCTGAGCTTTTGTTTTGCTCTAGGCTAGCACTTTGCCACTTGAGCCACAGCTCCACTGCTGGCTTTTTGGTAGCTAACTGGAGAGTAGTCTCATAGACTTCCTGGCCCAGACTGGCTTTGAAGCATGATCCTCAGATCTCAGCTTCGTCAGTAGCTAGGATTACAATCATGAGCCACCGGGACCTGGCTAACCTTTGTTTTTAAAATATACATGCTTATGTGTTTGTTTTTTGTTTTGTTTTGGCCAGTCCTGGGCCTTGGACTCAGGGCCTGAGCACTGTCCCTGGCTTCCTTTTTGCTCAAGGCTAGCAAGCACTCTGCCACTTGAGCCACAGCGCCACTTCTGGCCGTTTTCTGTATATGTGGTGCTGGGGAATCGAACCCAGGGCCTCATGTATATGAGGCAAGCTCTCTCACCACTAGGCCATATCCCCAGCCCCGCTTATGTGTTTTTTAAACACAATTTTTTAAAAAAAGAAAGAGCCTTGGTATAAAAAAATTGATTGAAATAGGTAAAACACTTGAGAAACAGACATTGATTTATTAAATGAGCAAGTCAGCTTTATTAAGCTACCAATCATTCTATAATAATTTCCATATCTCATGAAAATCTCAATTAAAAAACTTAAAATATTTTCTGAAATTTGAAAGAAAATCCCAAAGTTAATGAGATGAAAAATGAGAAAAAAGTAATAACAAAGAAGGCAGCTTCAGTGCCAGACAGTAAGATATATTTTAAAGCTTCAATAACTTAATATTAAGATTATGTGAATACAAAAAATGGAATAGACAGTCAAGAAACTGACAAGTATAGATAAGTAGTCATCATATAATGGAAGTTCTATCTCAAATAGGGATTGTTTAATATATAATGTTGGGTTAGAAAAGTATTGAGATTTTTTAAATTGGTGTTTTGCCTTCCTCTACCAAAATTAATTCAATGTGGATTGCATAATCAAATATCTAAAAATGAAAAACAAACAACCCCCTGGATGAAATGTGGTGAATATTTCCCTAGTTCTGGAATAAGAAAAGAATATATACATATATATGTATATAGACATATATATTACATTGTAGAAGAAACTCTAAGGAAAAAATTGATAAATTTAATTTGCAGACTTTTGAGGGTCAAAAACCAAATATTATACATAGTACTGAGAAAAACAGGGGAAAATATTTGTTGCATAAATGACAAAGGGTAAAAACCCTTCCTATATAGAGATCATCATGTCACTGCATATATTCATGTACCTATCTATGAACCCACACTGATTTATTTAATATTTCTGTGTGGCAGGCAGCTGAAGTGTTTTGTATAGGTTAAATAATTTAATCTTTACAAGCAGCCCTCTGGGTAGACATGATTCTTCATTTTACAGGTAAATAAATCTAAGGCACAGAATGGCTACATAACTTGCCTAGTACTACACTGCTATTCAGAATGCAGCCATAATATTCAATGCATATTCTAGGAAATTTAAAACTTTGAGAGGAGGTATTACTAGGGAAGAGGGGAAATGATGAAATGGGTGGCATTGATCAAAATGCATTATATTAATAATCTGATTTATTGAATGATAACTCCTTTGTACAATTACTTAAAGATTTTATATATGTATGTATATAATATACATATATATGTATGCATATAACATACATATATGTATGTATATCAAGACAGAGAGGGAAGGAAAGAGAGCAGGAGGGAGAGAGAGAAGTACACTGGGAGTTAGCCTCTGCCTCTAGGCTGATAAGTATTTTGTTTGTTGCCATTGAGTTAGTGGGGTTTATATGTCAACAATTGAAATAGGATGATTTGCTTGTGCCTTTACTGTGGCCTGGTTTGTGGTCCATTGGATAAATGCCCAGGAGTGGAATTGCCAGGTCTTAGGGAAGCTCTATGTTTATTCCTTTAAGGAATCTCCATACTGCTTTCCAGAGTGGTTGAACAAGTTTAAATTCCCACCAACAGTATAATATGGTTCCTGTTTGGCCACATCCCTACCAGCATTTATTAGTTTTCCTGGTAATGACCATTCTAACTGGAGTGAGGTAGAATCTCAATGTTGTTTTGATTTGCACTTTTTTTTGTGGCCAGAGATGTTAAACGCTTCTTCATGTGTCTATTGGCCATTTTTTTCTGCCTCTGAGAAGTCTTTCTTTAGGTCTTTAGCCCATTTATTGATTGGGTTGTTGAGGTTTTGAGCATTTTTTTTTGGGGGGGGGGCGTAACTTTCTGAGCTCTAAGTATATTTTACATGAGTCCCTTGTCTGATGTATAGCTAGCACAGCCAAGAGATGGAATCAATCTAGATGTTCCTCAGTGGACAAATGGATCAAGAAAATGTGATTGAAATATATAATTTAATTCTACTTATCCATCAAAAAATGATACTGTACCATTTGTAAGGAAATGGAAAGATCTGGAAAGTATTATAGTAAGCAAAGTAAGCCAGAGCCAAAGAATTATAGGCTGCATGGTTTCCCTCATTTGTGGAAACTAGAATGGTCCTATAAATCTATAAGTAAACACACTGAATGACTATAATAAATCAATAGCACTTGGACATGATAAATTTTATAGTGCTCTAGTCATTACCATATAGAGGACAAAGGAGGCTATGCATAGGAGTGTGCACAAAGTCTCAATTGCTATGGACAGATGATCATGTAAAATAATATTCTATGAAATAAACTCCAAGAAAAGGAAATAAGAGACATTTTACTCGCCATTGTTGCTGTTTTAGTTCTCGTTCCCTTTTGTCTTGTTTGTTTGTATTTGGAAGGGTAGAGGAAAGAAACATAAAAATTGGAACAAGGATGAACAAATACAACAGTGATACTCACTAGACACTATATGAAAGATGAACTGAATATCTTATGGGTGGGGACGGGAGGGAAAGGATGGGAGAGAGCAATGGAAGGAGAGCCATGGTTCAAAAAGAATTATACTGATTGTACCTGATTCGTGTAACTGTAGCACCTCTGTATATCAACTATACAAATACAATTTTTAAAACCTACAAAAATAAAAATAAACAGCTTGGATCTAGTGGCTCACATCTGTAATCCTAGCTACTCTTATCTTTAATCAACCAGCAAAATACTAGAAGTGGAGTTGTGGCTCAAGTGGTAGAATACCATCCTTGAGTAAAGAAGCTAAGGATGAGCAAGGACCTAAGTTCAAGCCCCAGCACCAGCAGAAATAAAGAAGAAGGAAGAAAGGAAGGAAAAGGAGAAAGAAAAGAAAGAAAGAGAGAGAGAGAAAGAGAGAGAGAGAGGAAAGAAGCAAGTAAATTGTCAAATTGAAATACATGTAAACATATTCAGACTCATGATTAAAGAAATACTATATTAGACATGAAATACCACATATAGCCTATCTGACCTATATTTACCAATCTGACAAAGATTTATAAAATGTCAGTGCACAGTCTTGGCCACAGTTCTGAGACATGGATGTTGCCATTCACAGCCTGTGGAAAAACAAACTGGTGGCACCTTCATGAAGGGCAAGGTGGCAAAGCTGACCGAAGCCTTAAAATGAAAGGTTGTGGGGCTGGGGATATGGGCTAGTGGCAAGAGTGCTTGCCTCCTATACATGAGGCCCTGGGTTTGATTCCTCAGCACCACATATACAGAAAATGGCCAGAAGTGGCGCTGTGGCTCAAGTGGCAGAGTGCTAGCCTTGAGCAAAAAAGAAGCCAGGGACAGTGCTGGGGCCCGGAGTTCACGCCTAGGACTGGCCAAAAAAACAAACAAAAAAACAAAACAAAACAAAACAAACAAAATGAAAGGTTGTGTAACCCTGTAGAGTTGCTTCTAGGAATGTATTCTGAAGAAAGTGTCTCTTTAATTATAGAAAAGATGGAAATAATCTCTGTTTATAAAGCTGAGGTGTATATATATATGCTGTTGAACGTATATTTTGACATGAATAGTAAGTGGTTAATATATCATCAGATTTTAAAGTGTATGGGACAGGAAGTACAGTATGATAGGCCTAGAAAGGCTGGGAGAAGACAGACAGACAGACAGAAAGATGATAGACTAAAATGATAATCATAGTGTAGTAGAATTAAGGGTATCATAGGGTAGTAGAATTAAGACTAGTTTTTCCCTTGGGCTTTTCAGTGTTTTCCAATTTTTCCCTATTGAGCATGTTCTGTAAATAGGGACAACGACACTCATTCTTAAGAAAATGAAGTAAGAAGCATGTTTGCAGACAAGAATAGAATTTGGTGTTAGATTGCCCCAGAAGAAAGAGATCTGAGCAGAACAGGGCTGTGTATATTAAGGGAGGATCATTTCTCAGTAACAAGAGTCAGGCAACAAGCTTCTCTAGTCAGGCAGTTGGCAAATACTGTGCAAACAGCTTTGAAAGAGTTCAAAAAGAGAGTATAAGAATGATTCCCTTTACTTGGGAGCCTGCTTATCTCCATCCTGTCCAGCATAGCATAAGAATTTGGCAGCATAAACTTAGTAATGCCAGTTGAAAGATCTGAGTCAAAGCAAGGAAGGAAAGAAGAGCATTCTCCTAATTATCCTTAGGCAAGGAGGAATGGGAAGTGGGGATCCTCACTCTACTAGAAATCATCAGTAACATGTTATACATAACTGTGTTGGTATTGACTGTACGATAAATTGTGTCAAGCTCAAATGCAATCACTCCTGCAGTCTGAACTGCTCTTTCACATTATCTTTGGGGGTTAGAAGAAGTTTCTGTCCTATCAGACTTCACATCACAATTCTGGTGACTGAATTGGTGGACTTTTGCAGTGTGCTATAACAGTTAATTTTTCTATCTTGAAGTCCTAAAAAACAAAGTCTGCTACCATGATGTCAACACTCACAAATCAGGTGGTAGTTGCTGGTGGCTAGTGCTTCAGATTGGAGTTAGAAATAGGACAGGACATACAAAGTATTTCAGTAATGACAAAACAAGCCAGCATCTTCCAATTCTATACCAGTATAAAATTGTGTCATATTGTATCATATGAAAAGAAAACCAGGACTCAAGGCTCTAGAGAGAAAAATTATGTATCATAGAGGAGGATTCTATTAACTTGAAGAAGCCAGGATAGAAGCTTGAGTGTTAGATTATGGTTAGGTTTTAGAAGAGTATTAGGTTATGAATAGTCACTGGTTATCTTTCCTTAACCATAATAGGACAAAAGAGGAAACTATCTTAATGAAGTAAAGTAAGAACCTTCTGACTCAAAGGTTTTCTGAAGATGGCCAATGAGCTCTCCTTCCCCCAGAAACATTTGAAGGGCTTAAGGGCAGGAGGATACTCAACCCTCTTCCCTTGAGTAGCTGAGAGGAAAGCTCCCAGTGATAAAGATATGTGTTCATAATGTTATGGGGGGGTGGGAATTGATGCTGCATTTCCATAAATAGTAAAGGAAGACTTATTTTTAGATTCTTAGCTATTGTCGCTCAGTGTTGACTTGTACCTAATAAATCTCCACTACCAACCACTCCACACCACAGACACATTTTTTCTTTATTTTTACACAGGTATTTTACTACTGACTTGGAGGCATAAAAGCTATTTAAGTAAGGTACTCTCAGCTGCTGCTCCATCACTTACTTGGCAGACTAAGAATGACTAGTCACACCTGCACACCTCCCTACTAAACCAGACACAGCTTACACTGGGCAAATCCTGTCTCTGCAGCAACTGTTCCTAAGCTACTGCAGAATAAAGAAAGACTTCAAGAAGGGGGAGAGTTGATTCATCATTTCTTCAGATGTACATAAAAGTGTGTGTGTGTGTGTGTGTGTGTGTGTGTGAGTGAGTGTGTGTGTGTCTAACATTCAGACTAGAAGAGAGTCAGGTTAAAGACAACTTAGGGAAACCTATAATAGAACAAAGAGATCAGAAAGCAGACAAAGGCCTAAGACCTAAAACTCAATTTGTTTCTTTCCATAAAATTACTTTTGACTCCAGCATAATTTTTCTTCATCCTAATTACTAGGCACCGGTTGCTTTGTTTTTTGTTTCTAAGCCACATAAAGTTCTGTTTATTTAAATGACTTCTTTGTGAGGCAGGAGTGGGAATGTCATGTGCCCTTAATCCACTACTCAAGAGGCTGCAACAGGAGGATCACAAGTTGTAGGCCAGTCTGGGGCTATATAAATGTTACAAAAATAGCCAGGCAAAGTTGTTCAGGTCTGTAATCTCAGCTTCTTGGGAAGCTGAGTGTGGGAAGATTGAGGTCCAAGGGTAGTCGGGGAAAAATTTTTTGTAAGATTCCATCTTATCATAAGAAGATGATTTTTTCCAAGTCCTTCCATTTCCTTACAAATGGGGCAATGTCATTCTTTCTGATAGAGGCATAAAATTCCATTGTGTATATGTACCACATTTTCCTGATCCATTTGTCTACTGAAGGGCATCTGGGTTGGTTCCATATTTTAGCTCTGACAAATTGTGCTGCAATGAATGTTGTTGTGCTGGTGGCTTTAGTGTGTTCTTGTTTGTGGTCTTTTGGGTAGATGCCCAAAAGTGGGGCTGCTGGATCCTAGGAGAGCTCTATGTTTAGCCTTCTGAGGAATCTCCATACTGCTTTCCAGAGTGGCTGAACCAGTTTAAATTCCCACCAACAATGAAGTAGGGTTCCCTTTTGGCCACATCCCCTCCAACATTTATTATTGTTAGTTTTCTTGATATAGAACATTCTTACTGGGGTGAGATGGAATCTCAATGTTGTTTTGTTAGTATGTTTGGTTTTTTTTACAGTCCTGGGTCTTGAACTCAGGACCTAAGCACTGTCCCTGGCTTCTTTTTCTCAAGGCTAGCACTCTGCCACTTGAGCCACAGCGCCACTTATGGCCATTTTGTATATATATATATATATATACATATATATATATATGTATATATATATACATATACATATATATACATACATATATACATATATATGTATGTATATATATATACACAAGTGGTGCTAAGGAATCGAACCTAGGGCTTCATGTATGGGAGACAAGCACTCTTGCCACTAGGCCATATTCCCAGACCCTCAATGTTGTTTTGATTTGCATTTCTTTTATGGCCAGTGATGTAGAGCACTTTTTCATATGTCTCTTGGCCATTCTCATTTCCTCATCAGAGAAGTCTCTTTTTAAGTCTTTAGCCCACTTGTTGAGGGGGCTGTTGGTTAGCACAGGTTTAGGCTAGTCACAGCAGAGGATCACAAGAGCCTAATAGCCATGCCCCTATAAATGCATAAGATAATGCTAAGTAAAATGAACTCCATGTTATGGAAACGAGTGATGTATCACTGTTGTAATTACTTTCAACATGCCATGTGAAACCGTAGCTTCTATTGTTGATGATCCTCTTGTATGCACTTCCTGTGGTTGTACCTGCACTATCACTGTACCTTATCTGAGTACATTGGAAACTGTATATACTGGTATTGGAACTAGGAAAGTGAAAGGGAATACCAAAATCGAGAGACACAGGATAAAAAGACAAATGACTACAAAAGCAATACTTGCAAAACTGTTTGGTGTAAACCAACTGAACAACTCATGGGGGGAGAGGGAAAGGGAGAGGGGGAGGGGAGAATGAGGGAGAAGGTAACAAACAGTACAAGAAATGTATCTATGGCCTTATATATGAAACTGTAACCCCTCTGTACATCACTTTGACAATAAACAAGAAGAAAAAAAATAAAGCAGGTACTCCATCAAAAAAAAAAAAAGATGATAAGCATGATAGCACATGCCTGTCATTCAGCTACATCTCAAAGTGTAAAATAAGCTTAGGGCCCAAACACAGCCCTGGGCAAGACTAACTCAAAAGCATCTGTGGAAAAGGCTGGAGGGTGTGGCTTAGCTCTAGAGAGTATCTGCCTAGCAAGCACAGAGTCCTGAGTTCCAACCCCAAACAACAAAATAAACAAAACTAAACTAAAATAAGTAAGTTATTTTCCTTCTACAATGTGTCTAACATTGTCTAACATGCTCATCTCTTTTCACATCAGATGTTTCTGGATTGATCTTTAGAATGACAAATACTTTGATGTGTACAAGTCTTAAGAATTCATCATGAAATTATGGATAGATTCTTACAGATCATTTAAAGCCTCCCCCAAAGGAAAATATCAAAGAACATCAAGAGATAGTCACTGGCCAATAAGACATTCCTGCCATGCTCAACTTCACTCACACACACACACACACACACACACACACACACACACACACAAAAGATGAAGGCTACAATTTGGTAATATTCAACATTGATCAAAATGTAAATACTGTGAGAGTTTAAGTTAATATAATTGTGTGTGTGTGTGTGTGTGTGTGTGTGTATTGGGGGGTTTGAACTCAGACCCTCCCAGTCTCCCTTAGCTCTTTTGCTCAAAGCTGGTACAACTCTACTTTGAGCTTTTTGCTTGTTAATTGGAGATAAGAATTGCCAGGATTTGTCTGGAGATTGGGATCCTCAGATCTCAGTCTCCTCACTAATGTAATTTCTTAAGAGAGAAATGATAAGTCTACTTTCATTACTCTAGTATATTTATCTTGCATCTAGAATAATAAAGATGTGTTTTAGGATGTGTTTATTGAAGTGATTCTTTCTAGAAACAATTTCAAGTACTTTTATGATTTGGTTATTAAATGACACCCTCCTCCAGGCCTGTGTGTTGGAGATATGTTCCTCAGCTGATGGGGCCACTGGGAGGTGGTAGAACCTTTTGAGGGGGGCCCTGTTAGAAGAAAGAGAGGTCTTTGGGGGCGTGCTCTGGAAGAGGACATTAGGACTCTGGCCCCACCTCTCTTTCACTCTTTATTCCTAGTGAGCAGCTTTGCTCCACCATGCACTCCCCATCATCTTGTGCTGTTCTCCAGGACCAAAAGTAACAGGGTCTAGTGATTGTGAAGTGAAACCTCTACAGGATTATCCAGAAAAAGCTGTCCTCCTCATAAGCTATTTATCATACGTATTTTGTTACAGCGATGGAAAAGCTAACTAACACAACTAATCAAAATACAAGGATTAATTAAAGCAATTTTATGATAACTTAATGTAGTGGGATATTACGTAGTTTCTTTAAATATATTAACTGGAAACTGTACACAAAATATTAAAATTAAGTTTTACCTAGTAGCCATATATACAGTTACTTTAAAAGTAAAATGATGCATAAAATGCTTAGTATAAAATATAGTAATTCTCTGTTTCATTCTGTCTCCCAGTTCCTTTTCCAGAAGCAACTGCTTCTCACCATCTCAGCCATTTCTTCTGGCATTATACTATCACTTGGTTTCTAAAAACAATATGGCTTCAGTGTACATGTGGTTTTACTTATTTAAATGATGTTTATTAAATACAAAATACAGACAGGAAATTCAAGCCATGTTGTAACTTTATTTTCTAGTAACCACATTTTGAAAAAATAGGTAAAATAGATTTAATAGAAATTTTTTTTGTTTTTTTTGTTTTTTGGCCAGTCCTGGGCCTTGGACTCAGGGCCTGAGCACTGTCCCTGGCTTCCTTTTGCTCAAGGCTAGCACTCTGCCACTTGAGCCACAGCGCCACTTCTGGCCATTTTCTGTATATGTGGTGCTGGGGAATCGAACCCAGGGCCTCATGTATACGAGGCAAGCTGTCTTGCCACTAGGCCATATCCCCAGCCCCTAGAATTTTTTATTTAATCCTGTATATTCAGAATATATCCGTGTAGCAAGTACTCAGTATAAAGATGTTACAGTGATTTAAATATCCCCCCTTGAAAGCTTCTGCTAATTAATTACCACTGTAATAGTGTTGAGAGGTGGAACTATAAGAAGTGATTATGTCCCTTATTAATGAATGAAGGCTGTTTTCCTTAGAGTAGGTTAGAAAGGTAGGAATTGAGTTTTGCCTTTGTCACCTTCCCCTCCCCCATGATTTCTTCCTAGTGTTATGACACAGCAAGAGGTCAATCCCTGGATCTTGGACTGCCTGGCATCCACGTCATAACCAACAAACTTCCTATTGGCCATAATATACCCAGTCTGATAAGAGCAGAAAATGGAATATGACATGTTGTATGGTCTTTGTGTACTAAGTCTCCAAGATTCAATGTGTAGGGGCTGGGAATGTGGCCTAGTGCTGGAGTGTTTGCCTAGCATGCATGAAGCCCTAGGTTTGATTCCTCAGCACCACATAAATGGAAAAGGCCAGAAGTGGTGCTGTGGCTCAAGTGCTAGATTGCTAGCCTTGAGCAAAAAGAAGCCAGGAACAGTGCTCAGGCCCTGAGTTCAAGCCACAGGACTGGCAAAAACAAAACAAACAAATGCCTTCAATGTGTAGCTTACCCTAACAGCATGCTTCCTGTGCTCGGTAACCCTCATAGGATCAATGACTCCCACACTGGATAGAGAGCATGGCTGTCAACAAAGAATAGTGCCATTTTTTTATTCCTTATTGACTGCTTGTTATGTGTAAGTGAAGATCTAGTTCTCCTTTACACTGTGACTTTTCTCATTACTTGTATATGTTATGCATTTGTTTTGGACACAGGGTCTTCACTATGTAGCCCATCTAGTCTGGTCTCAAACTCATAATCATCCTGCTTCAGACTTCTAAGTGCTAGGGTTCCAGGTATGCCCTACAACATTCAATGTTACTTTTTCATTAGCAATTAAGTAGTTATATTTTAAGCACATGCAAATATTAATCACAGCCAAACACTGTAGTGCTATAATAAAATTTGTATTACTTTCTTTGAGAATGAGATTACTACCAATTATATTAAATCTTCCACACTGTCCAATGACCTTTTAGCACAAATTTCCACAAAGAAGTGCCATAGATTTTCTATCCCAGTGATTACCAACCTTTCACTTGGTTTTTATAACCTCATTTTGGTTAAACTCAACATCTTTAAGGTTTTTTTTTTTCTTTTTTCAAGTGGCTGGATTTGAACTCAGTGACTTGTGCTCACTGGGCTTGCTTTTTACTAGTCTTGTTTTCTCAACTGGCATTATAACATTTTAGTCATGCCTCCAAGCTGACCATTTTGGAGACAGAGTCTAACACACTTTTTGAATCACAATCCTGCAGATCTCAGCCTCCTGAGATAACAGTGCAATGCTCATCCTCTAGTAATAGTTTTATGCAGTTAAAAAGATTGGTAAAAAGTCTGTAGTGCCTAAAGTAATCCACACAACACATCAATGTTACAATCCCCCTCCCCCATTTTTTGCAGAAATAGGAAAACCTCTGAGATTCACACAGAAACTTAAGGAGCTATGAAGAAACAAAATTATTTTGAAAAAGAGGAATACATTTGTAGGACACTCACTTCCAGAGTTGAAAACATTTTACAGGTCTATAGTAATCAAAACAATGTGGAGTAGCATTAAAAACATATATAGACAAGTAGGATAGAACAGAAAACTCACAAATAAACTACTGCATGAATGGCCAGATGATCTTTGACTATTGTGCCAAACAAGTCTTCAAAAACAGTGCCTAGAAACACAAATCCAGTTCCAAAAAGATGAAGTGGGAACTTTATCTCATACAATCTACAAAAATGAAAATAAAATGAATTATGTACCTAAACTTAAGACCTGAAACAATAAAGCTCATAGGAAGAAATATGGGGAAATCCTTATATAATTGAACTAGCCATGATTTCTTAAATATAAACATCAATAGCAAAACAACAACGGCAAAAGTAGTCAATGGGACGACATCAAACTCAAAAGCTTTGTGCATCAAATGATACAATCAGCAGAGCAAAAAGCAGAGCAAAAAATGTATGAGATTGATTAATATATTTGTCAATCATATATCCAATAAGGATTAATAACAGAATGTATAAAGAACTCCAGGACTTGTGAAGTTAAAATCGGACTACTATATGTCCAGCAATTTACTTCTGAATATATCCAAAGTAATTGAAAGTGGGTCTGAAATTGATTTTTGTCAATTCATGTTCACAGCTGGATTGTTCACCCTAGCCAAGAAGTAGAAGGAATTCAGACATTCATCCATAGATGAATAGATAAAACAATCATGTGGTAGATTCATAGTGAAATACTATGCAGCACTAAGGAGGACCATTTGTCATTTGCAGCAACATAAATAACCTTGAGGTCATTATGCTTTAGGGCCAGGTGTGTGATCCAGCTACACAGGAAGCAGAGATTTGCCATTTGAGGTCAGTCTTGGGAAATGGTTAACATGCAAGTTGCATCACAACCAATAAACTAGGTATAGAAGGTTTAGGAAGGAATCATGGTCTGAGGCTAAACCCCTTTACAAAAAATAAAAGTAAAAATAACTGAAGGAGAGAGACAGAAAGTGAGAGAGTGCTGAGGAGCTAGGGGTAACAAGTGGTAGAGTACCTATCTAGCAAATGCAAATCCTAGAACTGCCAAATAGTAGTTTAAAACTATTTTTAAAAGACTTGATCTTGACCTGTGACTTGGTGATGGCAGAACTCAGCCAGTCTCCTGAGTGGTGCTATCCCACTCAGTACTGATTGCCATCTGTAGCTCATGCATAAATGCTCCCCATTCTCCTGTCTCCAGGAGATTCCCTTCTATTCCACTCCTTCCCACAGTGACAGCTCTTTTTGTTTCAGTATCTTATGCCTTCCACTTTCTTGGCCTATTCCCTCATCTGTATGGAGGTATCCTCCATGACTTCCTGAGACATGCACTTTAAATTTTTATCTAGGGCCAGGATATAGCTTAGTGGTAGAGCTCTTGCCAGCCATAGGCAAGACCCTTGGGCTGATTGCCAGCACTAAAAATCAACCAATCAAACAAAAAAACAATTTCTTAAAAAGCGAACAAATAAAAAATAATTTTAAACATGTGTTTAACCAAAGGAAACTTCCTCATGTTTCACCTGAAAGTTTGGCATGCTTTAGAAATCTAGACTAGAAACAAATGTCCTTCATGTTTTTGAAAATACTATCTACAATGAACATAGTTGTGCTGGTTTTAGTATGGCCTTGTTCATGATCCTTTGGGTAAACGTCCAGAAAAGGGGTTGCTGGGTCATTTGAGGAACCTCCATCCTGCTTTCCAGAGTGATTGAACAAGTTTACACTCCCAGCAACAGTCTAATAGTATTCCCTTTTGGCCACATCTCTGCCGGGCTAAGCTCTATACCTCCATCCGTGTAGAGATCCTGGGCCTATCTGCCCCTCCATGTGGTCCCCTATCGCCCTCAACGCATATCCTCTGGCCAGTAGGAATTAACTGCGGAGGCAAGGTCCACGTGCAGCCTCGGTCAGAGTGTGGTTGCGAGAAGCCCTCCCCCTCCCTATACCTGCCAAGGAAGCAAGGCAGCATAGGCTCTCAGAGAAGCTTCAATGAGCATTCTTTTTATTCAAGGGAGGTGCTAACAGTCTTATAGCAGTAGTGACAAGCGAATGGGAGGGACTGGCCATGTGCTAGTGATAGGCTAATGAGCATGTACATCATGGTGATGTCACGGAACTTCCTGCAGAGGCCCGGCCTCTTGGCTCGGCCTTCTGGGTCAGCTGGTGCCATCGTGACATACGTGCTCGCTGCCGAGAGGCGGGGGCTGGTTTGGCATCTCTTCCGGCAGAACCTGGAAGGAGGTGGGATGGGCCAGCAACCAGCCGCCCCAGGTCTTAAAGGAATAGCCATCCCCTACACATCTCTGCCAGCATCTGTTTTTCACAGTTTTGATAATGGCCATTCTAGCTGGGGTGAGGTAGAATCTCAATGTTGTTTCACTTTGCATTTCTTTTATGGCCAGAGATGTTGAGCATTTCTTCATGTACCTATGGCCACTCTTATTTCCTCTTAAGAGAAGTCTCTCTTTAAGTCTTTAGCCCACTTATTCATGGGGAAGTTGCAGCATTATTTACCATAGCTAAAACATGGAATCAACCCAGATGCCCTCAGTAGATGTCAAGAAAATGTGGTATTATACACAATGGAATTCTATGCTTCCATCAGACATTGCCTCATTCATGAGGAAATGGAAAGACTTGGGAAGAAATCATATTAAGTAAAATGAGCCAGACCCAAAGAAATGTAGATTCCATGTTTTGCCTCATTGGTAATAATTAGTACATGTCTAGGATAGTCCTAGCAGAGGATTGCAATACCTCAGTAGTTATGCACATCTGATCATATAAGATGATGCTAAGTGAAATTAACTCCAAGATATGGAAACAAGAGATATTTTTATTGTTGTTGTTATTTTTAATGTACTATGTGAAATTTTTTCTTTTTTCTTTTCTATGGTTTATCCCCTGTTGTTACTGTATTTGATTTTGGTACCCTGGGTATTGTATACACGTTTATCTGAACTAGGGAAGAGAAGGGGAACATCAAAATGGTGAGAAAAAGGATAAATGGAGAACCAATGCAATAGTGATACTCATAAGACAATATGGTGGAAATTAACTGTACAACTCTAGAGGAGGCTTTGGGGAGGGAAAGGTGGGAGAAAAATGAGGGAAGGGTAACAAGTATGACAAGAAATGTACTCACTACCTTCTGTATGTAACTATAACCCCTATACATCACTCACTACCTTATGTATATAACTATAACCCCTCTACATAACCTTGACAATAAAATTACACTTTTAAAAAAGTACTATCTATAGGTTTTAATTTCCAGTTCTGCTAAGAAATCACTGCTACTTCATGTGGATCTGTCTTTTTCTTTCTAGTAGTGTGTAGAATCTTCCTGAGACACAATGTGTTGAAACTCAACAATCATGCCAGAGATGTCAGTTTATCTACTGCACTGGACAATCATTGATCTCTCTTCTCCATGTTTTCTGTCCTCACTCTAAGTCTTTTACTAGTGTGTAACGGGACTCATGGAGTCTGCTTCTAAATTTTTTCTCTTTGCTCTTAGTTTTCAGTTCTTTTTTGCTCTACTTCTGAAAGTTTCCTCATCTAAACCTCTCTTTTGAATATTATATTCCTGACATATTTCTATGTCCAGAGGCTCTGTTTCCAAACATTTCTTTTGTTGCAGCATCCTGTTCTTCATAGATAGAACATTTTCCTTGAAGATATTGAAAGGTTTTCTTATTCCTGAACAATGTTTCCTCTAAGTTTCTTCTCATGTATAAAAGAAGTGAAGGCATAGGTGGCTCACACCTGCAATCCTAGCTGTCTCAAAGATAGAGACATAAGGATTGAGGTTCAAATCCAGCCAAGGCAGGAAACGTCCGTGAGACTTATCTCCCAGTTAAACACTAAAAAGCCAGAAGCGGAGTTGTGGCTTAAGGGGTAGAGCAGTAGCCTTGAGTGAAAAGCTAAGGGACTATACCCAAATCTTGAGTTCAAGACCCAGTACCAACTTCCACAAAGAAGGAGGAGAAAGAGGAAGAGGAGAGTAGGGAGGGAGGTAAGAGGTTGCTTCATAAGTTTAAGCTCGAGAGTGGAGTTCTGCAACTTTGAATTTCACTATGGAATGAAGGACAATGTACAGTGCCCATATGTCTGTCTTTCTTTTCATTTTTAAGATTTCTTAGAGTGTACTCTTCCAGCCCCTACCTGGAGGGTGAAGGCTTGGCTGTGAACTCAGAGAGACAATGAAGGAAGATCTTTAACATGCATGTGTTCATCAAGCCCTTCATCTTCCGTACAGTGTGTACTCTACCTTCTGCCCTCCCATTCTAGCTATCAAATCCCCTGTCCCATTACTCTAATGCATACATGCTGGTCAGCTGCTGAGTCTTTGAACACCCTGTGTCAGAGTCAGTGTTTCTCAGCTTTCTCCTTAGCTAGCTTGATATCTGGTTTTTAGTCAGTCTGCTACACCTATTGTCACTCATCCATGTAACTTTCTGTTTCCAAAAAAACCTTTTTTTTTTAGACAGCGTCTATACATTTTATATATAACCCAGGCTGGCCTAGAACTTGCTATGCAGCCCAGACTGGTCTTGAATTTATGGTCAGTCCTCATGCCTTAGCTTACCGAGGGCTGAGATTATAGGCCTGTGCCATCACTTCTGGCTCTGCTTCCAAACTTTCAAGAGTTTTGCTTTCTCTTTTATTTGGTTTATCCTTCATATATACAGGCCTTAAGGAATCCTAGCATCTTGGTGGAATTTTGGGACTACAGAAAATTTTGTGTTCAGGCTACTGTATTAACCCAGAATCCTTCAAATAAATCATTCTTTTTTTCTTTTTTGGTGCTATTACTAGATTTTAGGTGCTATCCTCAGCTTTTTTTGCTCGAGGCTGGTGTTCTACCACTTGAACCACAACTCTATGTCTGTTTTTTGGTAGTTAATTGTAGATAACAGCTTCATGGACTTTCCTGCCCTGGCTGGCTACAAACTGTGATCATCAAATCTCAGCCTCCTGAGTAGCTAGGATTTCAGGCATGAGCCACTGGTTCCTAGTTCTAGACCTGTTTTTGAAAAAGAAAAAAATCCAGAACACATGGTAAAGTATGTTTCCATTATTGTGGGGGGGGGGGCGGGTGAGACTCTTTAGGCTGAAACAAAAATGGAGATGACACAACTCACTTTTCACTGCCCTTCAGTAGTAGCTGTTTTCTTTTTTGAAAGCTGTAATGAATAATTTAACCTAATTTTAAAAGACCCAATTTTTTAATTTTCTAATTTAAGGATATAGTTTGTAAAAATGAAAGTTGGGGACAATGGCTCAAGTGGTAAAGATCCTACCTTTCGGGGCTGGGGATATGGCCTAGTGGCAAAAGTGCTTGCCTTATATACATGAGGCCCTGGGTTCGATTCCCCAGCACCACACATACAGAAAACGGCCAGAAGTGGCACTGTGGCTCAAGTGGCAGAGTGCTAGCCTTGAGCAAAAAGAAGCCAGGGACAGTGCTCAGGCTCTGAGTCCAAGGCCCAGGACTGGCAAAAAAAAAAATCCTACCTTTCATGGTCCTGAGTTCAAATCCCAGTACCACCAAATAGAGAAAATATGAAATCATCTGGGTGGGTACAGTAGTACAAACCTGAGACTGTGTGTTAGTCAGGAGGCTGAGGTGGGAATATCACATAAACCCAGAAATTCAAAGTCAGCCTTGTCAACATAGCAGACTCCTCTCTCTCTCTCTCTCTCTCGTTCTCGCTCTCTCTCCCTCACTCTCGCTCTCGCTCTCTCCTCTCTCTCTCTCTTTCTCTCTCATATGTATATGCACACATATGTATTTACAAATAAGAACAGGATAAGTGTAGTGATTCATGCCTGTACTCCTAGCTATTCAGTAGCTATGATATGATCAAAAGGATTACAGTTAAAGAACAGTCCAGAGATTAATGAGATTCCATCTCAATCAGTAAGCTAGAGGTATTGGCACATCCTCCTACATTTTGAGATACACAGACAATAGAGGTAGAAGAGAGCAGTCTAAGGCCAGTCCCCACCATGTTACTTGTATAGAAAGCACACAATGTCTACATTTGATTTCAATAATCCTTAAAAACACTCCTCCAACACTTGGAGTGATTGCACAAGTGCTGTGACCTCAACAATGAGTAGGTTGAGATAGGAGAATCACAAGTTCCAAGCCAATCTGGGCTACATAGTAAAACCTTGTATCAACAAAACAACAATAACAACAAAGGTTTAATAAAAAATAAAAACCCTCTTATTTAAGCCATGCTATCTCTAGTTATAGAAAAAGTTAGAATTAATTCCTAATTAGAACAATAGGGAAAATATCACATGCTTTGCAGATCTCAACTCTTACAGAAACTCTGATCAAACTTTTCCACCCTGTTTACCAGATCCTCTCCTGCCCCATCTAACTGCTTACTCCCTGCTAGTTCACACACCATAATCAAGATGCTTCAGTTTGCTAAAACACTGTGTCTGTCTGAGTCACAGGTGTTTTACATAGCTAGAAATACTCCAAATCTGGTCCTATAGAAGCTTTCTTCTTTTCACAAACATACATTTGCAGCCCAGAAATGAGTGTGATGATTATTTTATCCACACTGAATTAAGTTCAAACTCTGGCTCCACTACCAACTAGCAAATTAACGTTTCTGAACTCCTCACTTATACAATGAGGATGGCAATGATAACTGCCTTCTGGGCTGTGGGGAGAACTAAGTGAATACATGAGAATGCTTGTTGAGCATATACCCTGCACCAGAGACAGTTCTAAGTCCAATGAACACAGAAGCCATCAAAATACAGATTCCAGTTACCATGGAGCTTCAGACTAACCACACCATATTGCCTAAAAAGATACTAACAGCAGATAATGGCAGATAGTGATGGCAATGTAGAAGTTATGTCCCGGGGCATGCTTCTTCACAAAATCTCACAGCATGGGCAGGAATTCAACAGTTTTGTAATAAAAATAATATTTTCTTAAAGAGCTCCCTCTTGGCCCGCATTACAGTATAGTATTGATTCTTATCCTTAGGAATACATTTTAAAAAGGGATGTTTTCCTTTTAAAGCTGGAACTGACCATGGGTTAGCTTAATAAGCAGGTATGCCCATTCACTAGAGAAAAGGAAAGCTGCACAGCTTTCCTCCTTTCCAAATTAATGCTCTCTACAATAATAAAAAGAATTGCTAGAATTTACTACATACTAGGGACTGAGGCACTGCATGCCTCATCTCAGATAGTCCCTAGTTTCACAATGCCAAATTTCTGGTTCTTAGGGACACTCCCATTTTCCCCAAGAAAGACCTCAGAACTTTCATACGCTACCTCAACCTTTGGCTGACAGTGTGTGTGACTTGTTGAGTAGATACCCTGTGAGATATCCTATATCATAGATCTCAGTTATCTGCCAATCTTAGATCCTTTCTGGCTGTAGGTTATGCAATATTCGGTTATGATTTTTAATTATGTGAGATGTTCAACCTACAGTCTCCAAGACCAACACACTGCTATGGTCCTCAGAGATAGAGGCTACAGATTTCCAACTTTTTCTCCTACCTTATTTAAGTTGAAGATCATGGCAGTCTATAACCTCCAGTCTGACTCAGTACTTGGTTTTCAGGGTTAGAAGGATTTCCCCAGAAGTTCAGTAAAAGAGAGGAAGGGGCTTTATAAGTACTTCCCTTCCTTACAGGTATGAGGCTGCTGCTATTTCGTCTCTGAGTCACTCAGAATATTAATGAAGATGGCCAAGAAGAAAAGTAGAAGTTACCTAATGATCAAGAGAAAAATGAAAGATACATAGATATTACTCTGTGCTCCACTAAGTGGTACCTGTATAAAAGATGGACTTTTTTGTTTTGTTTTGTTTTGTTTTTTCCTTGGCCAGTCCTGGGCCTTGAACTCAGGGCCTGAGCACTGTCCCTGGCTTCCTTTTGCTCAAGGCTAGCACTCTGCCACTTGAGCCACAGCACCACTTCTGGCCGTTTTCTGTATATGTGGTGCTGGGGAATTGAACCCAGGGCCTCATGTATACGAGGCAAGCTCTCTTGCCACTAGGCCATATCCCCAGCCCAAAAGATGGACTTTTGATGACTGCAGCTAGGTAAGGCTGACCAGGAAATAATTAAAGCAGAACTGAACATAGCAATTTCATTCATTCATTCAATAAATTTTTTATTGAGGAGCTATCATGTGTCCAACACTGTGCTACATTACGAAGAAACAGTAGTGTGCAAAATCATTCTTGTTATCAGCTCTTGTAGAACATGGAATATGAGGGGGGAAAACAAAATTAATGGAGTATTTACACAGATGGGTGTTACATACTGTGATAAGCAGACACATGAGGCAAAGAGTTCTGGGAGTGTCTGTAACAAGAACCCTAAAAACTGGAAGCAGATAGGAAAGGTTTTCTTAAGAAAGATCTGATGGTGGGGGGCCGGGGGAGAGAAAGGGAGTTAGGGGGAAAGAAGAGAGGGGGAAAAAGAGGGCAATGGGGGTTCCTAATATGATTAAAATACATTATATGCTTGTGTGAAAATATCACAATGAAACCTAAGAGCCTCAAAACATGGAAGGAGGAAGTGAGGAAAGGAGGGAGGGAGAGAAAAGAGGGAGGGAGGGAAGGTTAGAGGGAGGGAGAGAAAAAGGGAGGAAGAGAAAGTAAAAGAAGAAAGAAAACAAAGCAAGAAAGGTAGATAAGGAAGGAGGGAAGGTAAGAAGAAAGAAAGAAAGAAAGAAAGAAAGAAAGAAAGAAAGAAAGAAAGAAAGAAAGAAAGAAAGAAAGAAAGAAAGAAAGAAAGGAAGGAAGGAAGGAAGGAAGGAAGGAAGGAAGGAAGGAAGGAAGGAAGGAAGGAAGGAAGGAAGGAAGGAAGGAAAAAGAAAGAAAGAAAGAAAGAAAGAAAGAAAGAAAGAAAGAAAGAAAGAAAGAAAGAAAGAAAGAAAGAAAGAAAAAGGAAGGAAGGAAGGAAGAAAGGAAAGAAGGAAGGAAGGAAGGAAGGAAGGAAGGAAGGAAGGAAGGAAGGAAGGAAGGAAGAAGAAAAGCACCAAGCTTAATTAAAGAGGCAGACCTATTCTTACTGGAAAAGGGATAAGGAATAGAGAAGACTGCTCCAGGAAGATAGGTATCATGTAAAAAGTACCATGGAGGGGGAAGGGGGGGGGCAGGAATGTTGCTTAATGGTAGATTGCTTGCCTAGCATGCATGAAGCCCTGGGTTCGATTCCTCACTACCACATACAAAGAAAAAGCCAGAAGTGGCGCTATGGCTCAAGTGGTACAGTGCTAGCCTTAAGCAAAAGGAAGCCAGGGATAGTGCTCAGGCCCTGAGTTCAAGCCCAAGGACTGACAAAAAAAAAAAAAAAGTCCCATGGCAGGAAGGAGCTGACACGTTCAGCCAGCTGGGAAGAAGAGGACAGAATGGCAAGATATAAAGCTAAACATCCAGTCCTTACAGGTCAGGGGTCACCCGAGGCCCCATTATTTTCTAAGTCCAGCTTAACAGCACAAGAGCTATTTGTACAACTATAAAAGAAAGTCAATTTCCACTGCAAAAAAGTACATTCTGAAAGAAAAGAAACTTGTGCTCCCAACTGAAGATGGTGGAAACTTGTATTGTATGCTGGCAGTATTGACAGAGAAGGAAATGAATCTGGAAGATATTTACAAGGCAATATGGAGAGAAAATCCTGAAGATTTCATTTGGGGTAATGAAGAGGAAAGCATGACTTCTGTATGACTGTATGGCATTGAAGCTGGGAGCAGCATCAGTGGAAGATGTAAAAACAGTGAGCTGACGAACTCTGGAGC
Organism: Perognathus longimembris pacificus; assembly: GCF_023159225.1. Lineage (NCBI taxonomy): Eukaryota > Metazoa > Chordata > Mammalia > Rodentia > Heteromyidae > Perognathus > Perognathus longimembris. The sequence goes on along the minus strand of NC_063162.1, from coordinate 88,930,423 downwards.
AGAACATCTGTCTTTCTGAAGAATATTCAAACCGTTTTATAGTGAAATGACTATTGCTAGAGGATCCTTCCCTTCCTCACTTCATCCCCAGTGGGCTACTGGACCAGATACAGTAAGAAAACTCCAGATCAATTGCAATTGGAACCAATACAGTAAGGAAACTCTAGATCAACTAACCTGCAGATTTATAGACATTGATCTCCCCCAGTGAAAAGACATGGATTTAACAGAGTGGGCTAAGTTCATTCTGGCAGTAAGAATCAGAACCAGGACTCAAATCCAGGTCTGACTCATCCTAAAACCATAAGATTGAGTAATAGAAGAGAGAAAGAAAAAGAAGTTCCAGACTGTCATTGATGTTATGTCATGATGTAATGTGGCCAAGTTTGGGGAAAAGCTGTAGCTTCCCTTTTGTTCCCAATGATAGTTTCATTATTTCATCATTTCCTCTATATTGACCCAGGGCAGGCCCTACCACATCCTCAAACACATGCAGGACACACATCGTAGAAAATAAAAAATTCTGAAGGCAAACTTAAAATTTCCCTTTGAAATCCACTGGAAGAATAAAATCTACCCAACTCTACTCTGAAGCTGTTGGTAAAGCTAAATACCTTAAAAATTCTTTTCAAACAATTGACTCTAGAAACCATAGCAAAGATGTAGTTGAAATTCCAGCAATTAAAGTTGGTATAGCAATCCTTGCAAAAATGAAGAGTTATTCAAAATATCAAACATCCAAAGGTAATTATTTAATTAAAACTTTTTTTAAATTATCTATATAAACAATCTCCAAAGTAGATTTGCAGAACATTTCCAGCCTGGGTAAGTCTTTAATGTTTCCTGATGGTTTCCATTTGACTCTTGCATTTTCTAGGTAGTCTGGAATAAGTCTTTACTTACAGTTCCTTTTACATTCTCATCAGTGTATAATACAGGTTCAACCTCCAACATACTAGCATAAGTATTACAGTAGTACTGAGAACAAGAATTTATTAAATGTGTTCTAATTTACCTGTATATCTGGTTTATCTTCACAACAGTCCTTGTGTGAGAACCAAGGAAAAGTGTAGCCCCCTGACTCCTAGAAACAATAGGGTTTGAATAATTTTACTGTCTTAGAGTTTACTCTTAACTTATATAACTCCATTTTTGTGACTACATGCTAGACTAGTTCCTCATAGTTTGACATTTAAAATATATATGTAGCCCTTGTTCTGCTCTGTATCTAGATAGCAACCATAGTAACAGATTGTGAAAATGATCATGGTAATAGATGATAGAAATAATCATAGTAGTAGTTATAGAAATGCATGGCGACTGTCAGGTTGGTCTTATGATTGACTACTGGATTGTTTTAGCCTGCTCATGCTTACTTAGTTGATAGTAAGGAAACATGGCAACAATTGTTAAAATAAAGTTGATATTAGGTCAACTTGACCTTGAAATTCTACTTCTATAAATGGCTTGCTTAGCTCGTTTGTGACTTTCTCTGACCCCCTGTGTCTGTGCTACATGACCACCTACTGTAGAATACATAGCTTCTACCTTTAAAAACCCAGCCCTGTGGTGGCTCATTGCTATTCTTTACCATCCCAATTGTGGAGAGGAGACTCTGTGCACAGCTAAATAAAGACCCCTACCCGGATTGACTAAGTGCTGGTGATTTGATTGTTGTGAGTTCGAGTCCTGGGTGCCCAGGATACTACATTTCTTGGAGGCTGCAGCAAGATACCAGCTTCAGGCCTTGGCCCTGGGAGCTCGGGCAAGGGGAGAACCCCTCCAGTTGTATGGGGTGGCCACCAAGAGAACACCTTATTCTCTACCCCAGGACTGGAACAATGACCCTGCACCCTGAATACTTCCCAGAGTCAACATTCACAGGAGTCTGTCTGGGAATTCTCGGGGGATGAGTAGGTAAGGGGTGAGTTGGACACAGCAGTAAGCCCCTGCTTTGGGTGGTGGCGAGGTGTCACCCTATCCATCTGGGATCCAGTGGGGAGAGTCATCTGGTTTGTGTGGCCACTCTGTTATTGTCTTTATCTGTTCTGTCTAGGGTGGTGGCAAGACGTCACCTCATTGGCCTGGAGCCCTGTGGGTCATCTGATTTCTGTGGCCAGTATTCTTTGTCTGTTACTGTCTTTGTTCGTTTTATCTAGGGTGGTGGCGAGATGTCACCCTGTCTGTCTGGGACCCTGTGGATCACCTGGTTTTTGTGGCCACTGTCATCGTCTTTGTCTGTTTTGATAGTATTGTCTTTATTGTCTATTGTCGTTTCTTTTTGTGGATTATTGCGTTATCTAGAGCTTCTCTCTTCTCAGACTTTTGACGACATATTGACTGTTACTGGTACCCTCGTTTTTCTTTTTATAGTGCTACTTCTCTTTTTCTGTGAGTGCTACCAAAACATTGACAGGCTGTTTTGGTGGTGGTGTCTATTACTATACTATTTCTGTGGGTTAGTTTGTCTCTACTCTTCCCAGTGCCGAGCAGGGGATCTGGGTTCCTTAAAGTCTCTGGCAGGTGGTCTCAGTCGGCTGATTCCCCCTGAGACGTTTCAGGGCCTCGTGGTCTTTCCATCACTCCGGCTGCCAGCTTGTCGACGCCGGACTTGCCATCCACAGAAAATCTTTTTAAGAGTTAAGTCTCTGTTTCTCTGTCCTGTTTTGTCTTGTCTGGTTCTGTTTTTAAGATTGGTACCAGTTTTAAGTATGGATTTTTATTTCCCGTGTTTTTGTTGTTCATTTGGACATCTGTGAGGGAAAATCAGAGTCTGCAATGTGCTGTGTCCCCTTCTGCAAGAAGGCAGTTGGGAGGGTGCAGGCTGCTGAGGACCTGGTTCAAACAGCTGGATAATCTTAGTCTCAAAGTAAATTAAAATGGTAAAATTCTCCTGGCTAAAATTGGCAAAAGACAGGGCACCTAGTGGGCTAAGAGATCAGCTTCAGGTAACTGCCTTCTTCCCCCAACTAAAGGTATTCAAAAGGTAAACTGATCATTTAAAATGCTCTAGTCAAAATTGGGCTAAAGTCTATAGTCAAGTACTGAGTGGGCTCAGTTTAGCTCCAGGGGAACCCACCCAGCTTTCTTCAGCAGAAAAGTATTTGAGGTGCTAAAATGCCTTGCTCAAACAAGCAAGCCCTGAAAAAAATGAGGCCCTGCTAGAGTGCTTTTTTTTTGTTTAAAAAAAAGAAAAGGTTTTATCTTAAATCTTGGACATCTGCAAGAGTAAGATTGGCAAAAATATTTCTTGCCACAGAAAATTGTATGGCCTAATGTTTATTTTGTGTGTTTGTATGTGAGTGTAAACATGTTCAAGATCAAAACTGTCAGCATGATGTAAAAAAATAATAAAAGAATAAGTTTAAACTCCAAAAAGGTCATGAGGTTTGGACGCTACCAAACATCTCAAAAAATTACATTGTTTTTAATAAAACTAGTTAAAAGGTATCTAAAGGTTCTTTAATTTACAGTTGTTGTTTTTTAAAAATCTAGTATCTTAATGCAAAAGGCTGTTTACACTGTAATGAAGTTATCTGGCTTAGCAAAAGGCATTGGGAACTTGAAATTTATTTCCCTCCACTGTTAAATCTTGGGACTAAGTATAAAAAATTTGGATATAAAGATTTATCACTGTTAAAAAACTGCTTTGGGTTTCTCAGTCAAAGATCAAGAAAAAAGGACAGGAAAACTTAGAATGGTCCTTCAAGGGTGAGGGGTGGTCTGGCAAAGGTGCAGCTTTGCTAGTCCATGCATGGTGGGACAGGACCTCGGGGGAGTCCATACATGGTGAAGAAAAAGAGTAGGCTGGCACAAAGGCAATTCATCAAGCCCCAAGGAATAGGATGGGCATATGTCCATTCTGTAGGATAGGCAAATGGAGGCCTTTCTTTGTCCTCTATCTTTTTCTTACAGGTGGACATTAAAAACCTGATGGCAAAATGGGTGATGTAATGATACGATTGGCATCTAAAACTTCGCCTTGGAATATATTTTAAAATGTTTAAGTTTTTTAAAGAGGGTTAAAAAGTTTATCTGTGGGCTGGGGATATAGCCTAGTGGCAAGAGCGCTTGCCTCATATACATGAAGCCCTGGGTTTGATTCCCCAGCACCACATATACAGAAAATGGCCAGAAGTGGCGCTGTGACTCAAGTGGCAGAGTGCTAGCCTTGAGCAAAAAGAAGCCAGGGACAGTGCTCAGGCCCTGAGTCCAAGGCCCAGGATTGGCAAAAAAAAAAAAAAAAAAAAAAGTTTAACTGTATGATGTAATTTGATTTCTATGCTATTTTTCTTTTTCTTTTTCTTTTTTTTTTTGGCCAGTCCTGGGGTGTGGGACTCAGGGCCTGAGCACTGTCCCTGGCTTCCTTTTTGCTCAAGGCTAGCCTCTGCCACTTGAGCCACAGCGCCTCTTCTGGCCGTTTTCTAGATATGTGGTTCTGGAGAATCGAACCCAGGGCTTCATGTATACGAGGCAAGCTCTCTTGCCACTAGGCCATATTCCCAGCCCCTCTATGCTATTTTTCAATTTGGATATATATGTATATATTTGTATACGTATATATACGTATACATATATACGTATATATATACATGTATATGTATGTATGTATATGTATGTGTGTATATGTAAAGACAGATGTGCTATCAGGGTTCTTAGTATAGTGCTGGTGCTTGTAATTCTTACATTAAGGAAAAACTGTCATTTGAATCCAAAGGTGTTCTAGGCAGTAACTCAGACTGGAAAAAAAAAAAAAAAAAAAAAAAGGCCCTTTAAAACAAGCCACCCTGAGGCAATGGGCTGTGACTAGTGCCTCCAGGTCTCAGAATTCTTCAAATACAATTGAAAGCTAAAGTATAAATGTTAAAGCAGAGGTTAATACTAAACTTTTTTTAAATCAGAAATGGATTTCTGAATATAAAATCTGAAAATAAAGTTGCCCTTAATTTTGTTTCAAAAGAACTAATTATGACTGCCAAAATGATTATTTAATTGTTATTCCAGTTTGCCTTGCAGGCTTTATAGCAGTTTCCAGGTAGGCCCGCAGTAAAGGACAGATGATTCTTACAAGTTTGTCAGATGTAACTTTGGCCCTTAATAAGTTCCAGGTATCTTATCTTAATACTTAAAATCTATTTCTATGTTGACCACCTTGTTGCTTCTAATTGGAGTACAGTGGCTTTTTCTAAGACTCATTGATCTGAAAGCTGAGGTTTAAAGCCAGCCCAAGTAGAGAAAGGTCCCTGTAAGAATCTCAGCTCTAATTGGCCAGCAGAGTGCTGGGAGGAGGAGGAGGTAGCAGAGCTGGAGAACTGAGGGACAGTGCTCAGGCAATGAGTTCAAGTCCAGCAACCAAGCAAGAAAAATGCCAAAGGTGCAGTTATCCCAGCAAGGAAAATACCCTCCTGGGACAAAAGCAATGGAACATCCAGAGGCAGTAAGCCACTGCTTGGATGGCAGAGATGGTGTCAGATCCTGAAGTCACTTGTGCTTGGCCCTTCAAAATTAATCAGAGCCAGGAGGTCATAGGAGAATAGTTTGCAAGCATGCCTTTCTAATGCCCATGTCTGTCTACTAAGTAACTGGGCAGGAACTTTCCAGTCATCTGTGGTAGTGAGTAGTCAAAAGCTAAGGTTGTCAAATGGGGGAATAGTTAAAAAAAAATCCAAGCCCCTTGCATCTGCTCAAAACCCTAACTGGCAGTAAATTTTGAGCTGGAACATCTGTTCAGGAAAGGAATTTTGTGGACCTGATGTACCAATTGAGATCTGTCTAAAAGCCTGCACAGATAACTAAGATATTGTTAGGGTCACCAGAGATCAGTTTCCCAGGCAGCCAGAAAAAATGCTTTCACTAACTAGAGTGCTAAAAATGCTACACTGCTGTGAAAAAGGTTTGTGAAGTTATTAAAAGTTAAATGCTTTATGTAATTTCCAGTTTAGAGTAAAACTAGTGACATCTGATCCTGGTAACCCCTTGATAAAATAGACTAAAGTTACAAGTTCCTGGCTAGGTAGGGTCAGCACCCCGAGTCAGATTGAAGAAGTTATAGAAGATGGATGATCTTCATCCATCAACTCCCCTTTAAGACCAAGAGACCAAAATCATTTTTTAATTTAAAAAGAGGCATAAAAAAACAATGGTAACAAGTGTACAGGTGTGTAACCTGCACTTATAAGAAATGGCTACAGACCCAAGCCTTCTATGTCTGCCTAAAAAATCCTAGCCTTATTTTAAAATATCTGGTTAATAAAAATGATTGCCCTGGAAGAATTACCAGGCTTAAAGAAATATTCAGTTATGACTCCCAACACTTATCAGCCTATTTATTACATGGTATTAGTCCTCACCAAAAGTCTCAGTACCCCCCACCTATTTCTTCCTCTCTTTCCTCCAAATGTATACTCATGATCTGTTTATCATCACCAGTTACTAAAACTATTACCTTAAGGAAAACTTGTAGCTGCATATTATTATATAAGTGATAAAATCCTGTTCTAAGTCTTAGATTCACAGTCCAGTTGGCTAAGTAATCCCATTACTAGAGACATGGTCAAAAGATGTACCCCACAAATATGAAAAAGCTGTATAGATTTGTATTTACTAGAGCAATATTTGTGTATAAAAATGATTATAAATGACAGAAATGTCTATTAAAACACTACTAAATAAATTATTTTACTTTTATGGAGTTCTATGTAGCTCTTTTATAAGAATAAGATAAGTATGTCTGTGTGAATATGAAAAGATATTTAAACTATTGAATTGAAATGGAAAGAAAAGGCATAATACAACTTTACTTTTTATATTTTGATTACCTATCATTATGTAGTATACAAAGGAATAATTTCATCTTTAATTAACCTAAATAAAAGATATAAATCTATAAGAGCATATCATTCTTAAGTTCTTCTCAATTCATTTTCTAACAGTAAACTTATTTTTCACTATAAATTTGAACTTAAAATTTAAACTTAGACACACCACTAGAATTGAAAGAGAAGCCATTAGGACACCGAAAGAAGAAAATAAAAGACCAGCTTCAGGCTCTGTGGGCTATGACACAAAGAGAGCTACAATGCAGATAAAGTGTCTGATCGGTGTTCAGAAAACAAAACTTCTGCCTCCTTAGCCAAAGTCCCAGAAGGAGATTGAAGGGAAAATGGAGGGCAACAAGGTGCTTGCTCCTTTTCCATTTGACCTACTAAGGAGACCATAGCCCAAGATGCGGGTGCACTGCATTAGTGGGAGACAAATCCTCTGTAATCTGTGATGAGGCAGGAAAAGAACATAAAATTTTAGTGGCCAGATAACATGATCTGCCAAATGACAAGGTAACAGTGGGCACAAAGGTGGAAGGTAGTGTTGGTTGGCCAGTTTGCAAAGCAGGTCTGCAGAGAAAGGATACAGAACAGTAAGATATAAGGGACTATGTTGCTGACTATGTTGCTGGAATTTGTAAATAGTCCAAATCAAACCAAGCCAAGAACCCAGTCTTCACACCATTTCACTGTAGCACTTAAGAGCAGATACTAGCTGGCTGATCAAAGGAACAAGATGTGGCCTATATTCTCATTACAAGTACCAGAGGAGTGAGTGTTAAAAGTGAATCAGTTCCTCAAAAGGAGCTGTGTCAAAATGAAAGAAGACTGAGAAGCAGAACTGGCTCCTGTTAATTAGCAGGAATAGACTACCTTCCACGCAGTAAGAAAAGACTCAGGAGAAGAAGATATCAGATCAGGTAAAGCAGAGACAAAATAAGATAATTAGTGATGCACACAAAAGTGTACGCATAAAATGTTCTGAACTCTTAGATTACCTCTAGGGCATGAGGTTGTTACCACCAGAAGAAGAAGGAGGCAAATTTTATTACTTTTGACAGGCATTTCTGAACAATGTAGTTTGGATTGGTGATAGAAACTTTGTCTCACATCTCATTTACTCAACTCAATCCACATTTTAAAAAATTTAAATGGAGCTGAGTGTGGTGGCTCATGCTTGTAATTGTAGTTACTTGGGAGGCTGAGAACAAGAAGATCTCAGCTTGAGGCTAGCCTGAGCAGAAAACTTCTCAAGACCACTTCTCAATACACAGTTTGGCACTAGGGTGTGCCTGCCGTCCCAAGGTACGTGAAAGGCTGAGGTTAGGAGAATCGTAATGACAGGCCAGCCTAGGAAGAAAAGTCTAGGAGCCTCCATCTATTTTGATGAAAGGGAAGCTGCTTAACATGGCAAAGGCCCATGATTCAAGCAATGACAGGAAGTCTGAAAAATGGTAGATGGCAGTTTAGGTGCCCAGCAGGATGGGATATAGAACTTCATTCTAAAAAGTAATCTGTGAAAAGGGATAGAGGTATGACTAAGTGGTATTGTGACAGCCTACAAGGATAAAAATCTAAACAAAAAGAAAAAAGTATGGCTGGGCACTAGTGGCTCATGCCTGTAATCCTAGCTACTCAGGAGGATGAGATCTGAGGATCACAGTTCAAAGCCAGCCTAGGCAGAAAAGGCTGCAAGTCTCCAGAAAAGCTGGAAGTGGCACTGTGGCTCAAAGTGGTAGAGCACTTCAGCCTTGAGCTGAAAAAGCTCAGAAACAGTGCCCAGGTGCTGTGTTCAAGCCCCACCCCACCCCCAAAGTATTATACCACAAACAAGGGATTTCTACTATTTTACTGATTACTGTCCTTTAATTCACTCCATAAATTTATGGGTGCTTTCATTACAGTAGTGAATAAAACATTTCCTTGTCTTAAAGATGCTTTTATACTAAAAGGAGATGGAAGATGAGCAGGTGTAATAAGTAAAAGAATCTCAGATAGTGGTAAATGATAAAATAAGTAAGTGATAAAAATAAATAAAAGGCTGGCCACCTATGACTGATGCCTGTAGATCCTAGCTGCTCAGGAGCCTGAGACCTGAAGGATGATAGTTCAAAGACAACCCCAGCAGAAAAAGGAATATGAGATGTCCATCTCCAATTATCCAATAAAATACTGGACTGAAGGCATGGCTCCTGTGGTAGATCACTGGCATTGTGCAAAAAATCCAAGTGAGAGCATGAGTCCTTTAGTACAAACATTAAATACATACATAAACACATACATATATACATACATACTACACTTATACATCAGAGTAAGGCAAAACAGATTGAATAGGGGTGATTAATTTGAATTTTTGCTATATTTTCATTTAAAAGTAACTTTAGAAAGCAAAATTACTTGCAGTATTGCTCTAATGTTTAGCATACAAAATAGTAACAAAGAATGTGATTGCCATACTTCCATAGTAAACAGATAGTACAAATCATAGGTGCTGAGGATAGTAAGTACTTATCTGATCCTCCGCTGCTCTTTAAGGCTAATGTGGCACAAAGCTAGTGCTCTTTTGTCTACCTCAAATTACAATGAGATAAGTAATTTGAAGTGCTGTTTCTTAAGACCAATAAAATAAGGCTGTCATGTGGCAGCTGAGGCTCAAACTCAGTTTCAAACTTCATCTTTTGCCCCAATTTGTGGTAGTGCAATATGAAAGTAGGGGTTATACTTAGGTTCACATATATGGAGTAAAGACAAAGGGATACTCTGATAGTAAAGTGAATGTCCTTTAATTTGGCTGGGACTGGTTTTACCTGCCTTGTTTTAAGATCTATGCATGAAAGATGAATTGTATAGGCCTACTTAATTTTTCAACATTGATTGATTCATTTGCAGAACACAAGAGGAAGCTACCTAAGAAGTTATATCTCTGGGAATTCCAAACATGGTGTAGTAAAAAGGAAGTAAGATTATATGTCTCTGAGACTGAGTTAATGCTCAATAAATAAATTGCTTATTGGAAGATGTAAGGATATTAACTTCTAGAACCTTTCCTAAAAGTAGGTTTTGAAGATCTGAGAGATCTGGGTTGAAATCTTGCCTTGCTTCCTTCTAACTGACTTCTCTACATTTATTATCCCTATCTATATAATGTATGTTACTGATACATGGGTAGATTTGTTCAATAAATATGTCTTGCTCTTTAGTACGTACCTAACCCTGTACCAGATACTGGATATATGAAGATAAATAAAAAGAAAGTTCTCTCCTTTCACAAAGCACTCACTTAAGCAGGGAAGATATGCACAACCATATTCTAATACCACAAAACAATTCCTATAGAAAGAATGATGGCATCTCCCATGTGGTTGAGGCTTCTAGCATTCTTCTATATTGAGCTCTTATTTCTTCTGGCGCCATGACAGACTTATACCTTCTGCCTCTTGTAGTCAGTAACAGTGTCATCCAGAAGGTTGAGACTGAAAACAACACAGTCACTTCTGAGCCAATATACTTAATTGCTAGCACAACAGCTTCTGGTATGCTCAACTCCAGCCACATAAACCAAAAGGCCAAGTGTTCCAAGTGATACAGTTACAGTGGGTTGAGCCTCCATCAGCTCTATCAGGCAGATCTCTGAGGGATCTGTTAAGACAAGACCCAAATCCTATGAGGACATTGATTGACTAAGTAAGAATTTATAGATTTGTAGGCTGTAAGTTCCTAGGTACATCTAGTAGCCTTACTAGCTCCTAAGTCACCCTGCATTCTCAAAGAGGCAAATACTGAGTGCTAACAGATTAGTAAAAGGATGGCCAGTGGAAGAGGAAGAACCACCAGAACAAAGCAAGGCAGAGCAAAGCTTTGGAGGGTTGAAATAGTCTGCTAAGATGGACAACTACAGGTAGTTCAGGTGTACTGAAATGCGTAAAGAAGGGAGAAGGGCAAAGACATATAGAAGTAAGCAAGAACATGTTGGTCCACGAAAGTCACAAGGAGACCATACAGAACTTTCAAAGACCAACATGCTCATCTGTGGTTGTCATAGAGGAAGGATTGGGTCAGAAGTATAGACAAGAGTTCAAGATGAAACTAAACAACTTATGGAAAGTACCTACTATAGTACCTGGAAGGCAGAAGTATGTGACTTACCATTTTCCTTCCTCTGCTCAAATATCAATGCCATTTTACAAATTAGCCAACCTTGGAGTTCATCAATATTTTTTTCATATACAAATAAATGCTTCAAGCAAGGTGTCAGTGATTTATGCCTGTAAGCCTAGCTACTCAAGAGGCTAAGATCTGAGGATCGTGGTTTGAAGCCAGCCAGGGCAGGAAAATCCATGAGATTCTTATCGCCAAGAAATTACTCCATAAAGCCAGACATGGTGCTGTGGCTCAAGTGGTAGAGAGATCTCCTTGATAAAAAGAAGCTCAGAGAAAGTGCCCAGGCCCAGAGTTCAAGACCTAGGACAAGAAGAGAGAGAGACAGAGAGACAGAGAGACAGAGACAGAGACAGAGAGACAGAGAGAGACAGAGACAGAGAGACAGAGAAAGAGAAAGGAAGGAAGGAAGGAAGGAAGGAAGGAAGGAAGGAAGGAAGGAAGGAAGGAAGGAAGGAAGGAAGGAAAGGAGACAGACAGGAAGGACAGAAGAAAGAGATGCTTTATAATATTAAAAGGAATATGCTAGGATATCTCCCGCACCCTTGCCTGCAAAGGTAGGAAATCAAAAACATCCTGGATGCCCATCGAGGGAGAATTAGTGCAAGAAATCATGACGTATAATATATCTACAAAAATGGATGTTATATTAACTGAGCTTAATGGTGTATTTATGGTATAAAAGAAGGTGAAAACAAACATGTTTTAATGTACATTGTATGATTTCATTACTATGGATATAAAGTAAGTGAATAATCCAACTATCTATATGTAATTATGATGCCAGTTTATACTCACTTGCCTGCCTATGAGCAGGTGTAGCAAGGCATTCAGGATGTTCACTGTCCCAGTGTGTCTCAATTACAATTGGCACACATTACTTTTAAAACTTGTTTTTTCTTTCTTTTCTTTTTCTTTTTTTGCCAGTCATGGGGCTTAAACTCAGGGCCTGAGCACTGTCCTTGGCTTCTTTTTGCTCAAGGCTAGCACTCTGCCAACTTGAGCCACAGCTCCACTTCTGGCTTTTTCTATATATGTGGTGCTGAGGAATCGAACCTAGGGCTTCATGCACACAAGGCAAGCATTCTTTCCACTAGGCCATATTCCCAGCCCTAAAACTTGCTTTTTATTATTAGAAAATTTAAAATAACCTTCTGGAGAACTGGAATTGAAGATGTTCCTACAGAGGGTGTACTAATTGCAAGGCATAAAAACCAAAACACTAATCTTTTGTCTAGAAAATTCCTCTTCTAACTGAAGTTTCCTTTTCCTGATGAATGAAATTGGTTTTTATTTTAATGTACCTCAAATTCTTTGTGAGTATTAAATCCAATGGATTGGACACAGACTCTCAGGGGATTTGAATGGATTCTAGCCTTCAATGCTAATTACTCCCTGAAAGGAAGTCTCCTTCAGTTTTAGGAAATGAATTGGCCTTCTCATCAGGATAAGCAAATTACAGTACTTTGGGTTGTGGGAAGTAAGTTTTCCTAAAGGAGCTCTTAGACTTAAAAGATCAAAACATGCAAATCAAACTGAATAATAAAAAGGTTTCTGAGGTAAGGGATCAAGAGGATCAAGGCCTAAAGTAGGTGCTAGTAATTTAAATGTAACTTGATTGAAGCAAATTACCAAACTCAGATATAGAATGCCAGCATTCATCCTTTTCTACCAGATACTATGAAGAATAATAATCCCCTCTTTCCAGACAATCTTACAGGCTTAATTGAAAATGTCTATAGAACACCCAAGTGGAAATATCCCTGGCCTGTCTAGGAATGCAGGAGAGTAATTGAAGCTCAAGAATTATGTGTATGAACTATTACCTCAGGAATTGCATATATAAAAGAAAAATAGGGTGATAGGAATGTGGCTTAGTGATAGGGTGTTTGCCTTGCATGAATGAAGCCCTGGGTTTGACTCCTCAACATAACATAAACAGAAAAAGCCGGAAGTGATGCTGTGACTCAAGTGGTAGAGTGCTGGCCTTGAGCAAAAAGAAGCCAGGGACAGTGCTCAGGCCCTGAGTCCAAGCCCCTGGACTGGCAAAAAATGAAAATTTAAAAAAAAAATAGGGCTGGGAGCATGGCTCAAGTGATAGAACACTCAAAACTGAACTCAAAACCCAGTATGAGAGAAGGGGCAGAGGAGACAGACAGAGATAAAGACAGAAACAAAAACAGACAGATACAGTAAAGAGCCAAACAAGGAAGATATGCCCATTGAAGGCACAAAGAAGAATGCCTAATTTAGAATAGTGGTTAAGATCACAGAGCCCTAGGTTCAAATCTTGACTGCATCTTTTTTTCTAGATAGATGTATTGGGTCATGTTACTAAACTCTCCTAACTCTAATTTCCCACTGGAAAAATCCAGTTGACAGCCATAGCTCCCTTACACAGTGTAGTCAGGACTAAATGAGATAAATATGCAGACTTACAATGCCTGTGTCCTAAGGAAACCCCATCTATGAAATTTCAGAAATTTTACCTATTGTATGGGTCAGCTAGGACAGTGGCCTGAGAGGAAGGAGGAACAGCCGAAAGGGAAGAAGGACAGAGGCCAGGCAGGAAGGAGTAAGTAGTCAGCAGCTTCAGATGGGCCCGATTAAGTAAGAACCAGACAAAAATGCTTTTACTCAGTTTAGCAACAAGGACATCATTAGGACTGTGCCATTGCTGTTCAGGGTAGAAACCAGACAGGCCATCTCTAAGACAGGTCGGCAACATTAGTAGACTTCAATAACTAGAAATCAAGATACTTAAAAGAAGGTTAAACTTTTTATGTGTTTGTATATTTACACCAGGTATGACAAGATATTTCATCTCTTCAAGTGATAAGAATAGTTTGTATAGTCTGTATTTGTCAAACATTTTGAAGTCTCTTGTTTAAAGATATCTGACGAAAACTAGAAGATTTTTCTTATGAGAATGGTACAAATAAACCTTTTAAAATAAGTCACAAAATCTAAAAGCCATAAAGTAGGAATACAAAGTCTGTTTCACAATACAAAAAAAAAAATGCTTTCTGCATGTAGGGAAACCCTACTGTCATCTAAGCAGAATGAGGAATGAGAAATTAAACTCCTTTCAGGAGTTTATCAATGGAGTAGGAAATAAAAACAGCTCTCAGATGCTCCCTCTTCCTTATAATAAGAGAGGTGCAAATAAAAAAAAAACTACAGTGAGGCATGTTTTTAGTCCCATCAAGTTGGCAAAGATGAAGACCGATAGCAGCTTGGCAAAGATGAAGAAGACTGATAACATCAGTGCTGACGATAATGTGGGGAGCCTCACAGGGGAGGGTGACAACATCTATCAGTCTCTGTCACTGCTGCCCATGCCCCTTGAGTCAGCAATTCCATTTCTAGGAAACTATTCTACTGATGCACTCACAAATGTGAAATTGTACATGGACAAGATTATTCATTACAGATTTAGTTGTAATAACAAAAGGTTGGAAACAACCTAAAATTCCATCAGTGGGGCACTGGTGAATTAAATGTAATACAAGGACTAAAAAGGAAGAAGCAACCCTGTGTTTCCTAATGAGAAAGGATTGCTAAAATACATTCAATTAAAAAAAGGCAAAATGTAATAGTACAATTGGTGCATCACCACATATTTAGAAAAATAAAATATACAATGGAGTATACAAATATTGTGCTCATAAATCTTTGGAATCTTCCTAGAAAGAATCATTAAAAACCAATAGTTGCCCTTGGTGACTTGAGCATGAAGTGACTTATTTTCTACCCACTACTTTTTGTACTTCATGTAAAATGTGTTATCTGTGCAAAAACTTAAAAAGTAAAATATAACACCTAAAACAAAATAAGCTGCATGAGCCACTTCATTTGTTTTTATTTTTGGTGGCCATTTTATTTTTAGTTTTTAGCTGCCTTTTCCTTTTTGCATTGTCTATTTTGGTCTTTTTCTTTCTTTTTCCCTTCTTTTTATTTCTCTTGCTCTACTTCCATTTAATATAACAACCAAATAACAAAATTTGCATCAAGCAGGTTCCACATGATAGTACATGCTCGTAATCCAAGCTACTTGGGAAGCAAATATCAGGGGGCTGGCCGACCTAGGTGGAAAGTCAATGAAACCCCATCTCAAGAAACAAGCCAGATATGATGGTACAGATCTGCAATCCTAGCTATTTAGGAGGATCGCAGTCCAGGATGTTCCCAAGCAAGAAAGAAGGAAGGAAGGAAGGAAGGAAGGAAGGAAGGAAGGAAGGAAGGAAGGAAGGAAGGAAGGAAGGAAGGAAGGAAGGGAGAGAGAGAGGGAGAGAGGGAGAGGGAGGGAGGGAGGGAGGGAGGAAGGGAGGAAGGAAGGAAGGAAGGAAGGAAGGAAGGAAGGAAGGAAGGAAGGAAGGAAGGAAGGAAAGAAAGAAAGAAGGAAGGGAAAGAGAAAGGAAAAGAAAAAGGAAAGGAAAGAAAAAAGGAAAGGAAAAACAAAGCCTACCTGAAAAATAAAAGGTTGTGGTGTGGCTCAAGTAGTATAGTACCTACCCCAGTTCAAACCCCAGTACTGATTTCCCCTGCCCAAGCTTTCTCATCCACAGACAATTTGGCTTGTTCTTACTATTGCTTAATGTGTATAACTTCATTTAGTTTTCACAACTACTCCAAGAAGGCAGGTGCTATTTGGCACCGTTGATAAATGAAGAAACATGGGCTTAGGATATTCATATAGCAGTAAAGGATGGAGCTGGGACTTAAACCAAGTCTGCCTCTGCTTTTTCTAGTAAGTCATATTACCAGTGATATGGAATATATATATATATGTATATACACATATATACACATATCTATGTCTTTAGTTTTTAAATAAAGTATAGTCTTTGTAATTTGCAGATCAAATAAACTTTCTCATATAGCTTTTTAAAGGGCATGAAGAAAGCTGTTCTTTACTTCTAAACATTTGTGTGTGTGTGTGTGTGTGTGTGTGTGTGTGTGTGTGTGCTGGTACTAGGGCTTGAATTCAGGATGTAGGTGCTCTCTCTAAGCTTTCTTTACTCAACACTAGTGCTATTATCACTTGAGTCACAGCTCTACTTCCTGCATTTTTGGTGGCTAACTGGAGATAAGACTCTTATGGACTTCCTGCCCAGAGGCTAACTTCAAACTAAGATTTTTTTAATTAATTTATTTATTTTAAATTTTCTTATAAAAGTGATGTACAGAGGAGCTACAGTTATGTAAGTAGGTAATTAGTACATTTCTTTAGGTATTACTCCCTCTCTCACTCTCTCCCACTTCCCCTCTCAATACCCATGGCCAACTTGTAAAATTCATTTCTAACATAGTGTTTAGTGAATATCACTGTTGAATGTGATTTTTTTTTATTTTTTTGTCCATTCTGGGGCTTGAACTGAGGGTCTTGGCACTGTCCCTGACTGTCTTTGTGCTCAAGGCTAGTACTCTACCTCTTAAGCCACAGCATCACTTCCAGCTTTTTCTGGGATAGTTTATTGGAGATAAGAGTGTCCAGAACTTTTCTGCTGGGACTGGCTTCAAATCTCAAACCTCAGATCTCAGCCTCCTGAGTAGCTAGGATTACAGGTGTAAGCCACAGGTGCCACAGCTACTTTCAAACTTTTGATGATTGTTTTCAACACACTTGTTACTAGGAGACATCCCTAATCATTCATTCATCAATTCTGGCACCAAGTGCTTGAATCTGTACTGTTCTTGGCATGGGGAAGATGAAGCCCTCTGACAATCCTCAGCAGACTGTGTAAAGAAATAATAACAATAGTTCACATCTATTTGGTCCTACTATGCACCAGGCAGATGCTACGCTTTCCAATAATCATGTGACATAGGAGCAGTGGCTGCCCCCATTTGACAAGTGAGAAAAATGAAGGGTATTAAAAAACAAAAGAACACATCATCCTAGTGATAACAGCTTAAAATCCACAGAACGAGGATTTGTACCCATGCTCTGACTTCAGATTCTGCTCCATCATGATATTGCCTGGAAGCGGCTTCGTTAGTACAGTACCCTACAGGAGAGACCAGTGGGAAACACATTACTATTCCTGGAAATGGAGGCTCCGGGCGGGGTGGGGGGGGGTCGGAGGACACGAAGCAGGATCTTAGTCTCGATAGTTCACATCAGAGAGGCGTCATGGCATCCGCAAGATGTCATTCTTCCCTGCCCTGAAACAGTTCCGAAAACACCGACACGCATTGGAGGGGAAAAAGTAATTGTAGTCTAATCTCACATGACCTGCCTGGGAGCTGTGCCATGTAATAGAAACAAGCTTCTTTTAGGATTTCATATTTTAAGTTTGGCTATAACCCAGCCAAGTATGTACCAGGCTCATGTCATCAGGGGGTACTACACAAAAGGGCAAGGGATTGGATTTAAGGTCATTGTTTGCTTTTCTATCACATCCTAGAAATGTCCAATAGAACTGTAGCAGAGATGAATCAGAGGAAGAATGCAGCACAAGATGCAATGCCAAAAATAATATTAGAAGTAATTCCCTGCCATTCTGGTTTAGCTGAGAGCTAAACTTATGATGACCCAAAACCAAACAATTCTTTAGGGACCCAAAAAACAAAACAAAACAACAACAACAACAAAAAAAAAAAAACACTTCAGGATCCTTCTCATTCTGTCTCATTCACAGCTACTAAGTCAGCCATTTGTTCCAGCACTGGTCAGATCAAGACTGTGACAAATCAGAAATCTTTAGTCCTCTGTGCTACTGGTCTTGATACGTCAAATTTCTTCTCTGTGTGACTAATCTTGAGTCCCTAACTTGACCCATGGCTCAGAAGAGCTGGGCTTGACGTCTGCACTGATCTACCAAGGCATGATCTGGTTCCTGGCTGGGAAAAATCCAGTTCTACCCCATACATTCTAAATCTTCCTTAATTCAGCTGATAGCTCATGTCTATATGTTTTTAAGTACACACTTCCACTTAAGACAGAAAAGCAGCATGTTTGACCTCCTTTCTCAAAGAGTTCCTAGTCTCTAAAATATCATTGACATAGCTTTTTCTTAAATTCAACAAGTAATATTTGTAGAGAAAGTAATCTCCATATTGAAAGGATTTTGCCTTCGAAGTATCCCTTTATTTCCTTGGGCTCACCGACCTATTAGGAGATATTTAACAACTTGCTTGGGAGTGGAGGAAAGTGAGGAAAAGGCTCTGATTTTCAACATTTGCCAATTTTTTTAAGGTGTATATATTCCCACATTGTCTAATTTCAAGTAACTATCAGTGGTCACTAAATGCTGAGTTTGGAAAATATATCTGTATGTATAGATATATCTTTTATATCTATGTCTATATCTATCCATCTATATCTATACCTATGTCTATATCTTTATCTGGTCCCTAGAATCTACGCCAGCCAACTACAGCACAGTCCTGCCTGAGATCCATCAATTCTTATTCTGAGATGATTATAACCACCTACAAGCCTACCTCCCTGACTCCAGTCTCTGGGCTAGAGTATGGCCACTTAAATTTGAATTTCAGATGAACAACAAACATTTTCTTAGTATAAATATGCAATATTTGGCATATATACATACTAAAAATTTATTTATGTGTATCTGAAATTTATCTAGTCAACTGGCTTTTATCCAGGAACCCTTTACCTAAATCCATCCACCACATTTTATCTCTTCCCCTAAGCACCAAAGTTTCTTCATGATTCTTAGACTCTACAAAAATCATATGTAAATCATTAAACCTCCCTACACTTCAATAATAGTAATAGCTACCTCTATAATAAATGAAAATAGCTACCTCTATAGAGTAAATTTTAAATGAATTTATGTGTGGAAAGCATCTAGCCCAGAAACAAATACCTGATTCTACATACCAAATCCCAGTTATTCAAAGAATTTTAGAAAAAAACAATATTGTGATTATAGAATCCAAGGTCTAGGGGTCTTCTTAGGATTTCAGCTGGTATGTCCAAACTATCCTAAGTTGATACCTATGACTTTTTTTTACAGAGGGGTTACAGTTACACAAGTCAAGTAGTGAGTACATTTCTTTTTGAACAGTGCCACCCCCTTCTCTCATTTTCTCCTAGTCTTTCCCCTCCCGAAGCCCCTCTCCCCAAGTTGTAAAATTCTATTCCAACATAATGTCTAGTGAGTATTACTGTTGAATTATTTCACCATTTCTGTGATTCCTCTTCCCCTCCCCAAACCAGATAAACTTATATACAAGACAAAGGGTACAGAAATTAAGAACAGTGACAAAAGTATTAAACTGAAGGAAAGAAAAAGAAAGAACTGTAAGCAGTACAATAAAAACTCTCTTGTTTCCATTTCTTGAAAATCATTTTAGGGCTGGGAATATGGCCTAGTGACAAGAGTGCTTGCCTTGTATACATGAAGCCCTGGGTTCAATTCCCCAGCACCACATATATAGAAAACAGCCAGAAGTGGTGCTGTGGCTCAAGTGGCAGAGTGCTAGCCTTGAGCAAAAAAAAGCCAGGGACAGTGCTCAGGCCCTGAGTCCAAGGCCCAGGACTTGCAAAAGAAAAAAGAAAATCATTTCAATAAGCATCATTTATAGTCATATGCACATAGCTACTTAGCCACTGTGATCCTCTTCTAAGAATATCCTCCTTTGTTCTCACTGTGTGAATGCTTAGAGTGCTGTTTAATTAATCATGTCCAAGTGTAATTATTTGTCTTTTACTATCCATTGATTAACTTGTAGATTTATAGGCATATTCTAGTTATTACAAATGAGGGAAACTATGTAGCCTATGTTTCTTTGGGTCTGGCTTACTTCACTTAATATAATTTTTTTCCAAGTCTTTCCAATTCCTTACAAATGGGGTAATGTCATTCTTTCTGATGGAAGCATAGAATTTCATTTTCTTTAGAAAGGACTTTAATATATTCCAGCAAATTTTAGTGTGGTACAGGATCATACTTTATTGCTATTAATTCATGAATTTTTTCTAGAGCATTATAGAAGTATCACCCAGAGAATTTGGAAAAATAACAGGAACTGGACTGGGTTCTATCCAGAGCAATTAAATTAATCTTCAGAGTGGGGTATGATTGTTTTAAAAAGTGGTCTAGGGGGAAATATATTCTGAAATATCCAGTGATATCTTATCTCAGCATTTTAGTCATCAAAAGTCCTAACCCTCTATCTTTCATCCTTATACTATACCTGACATTTTTCAAGGGCCTATAAATGCTTGCTATTTGCTTTATAGTGGATCTTACTTCATTTTCTTTCCTCTGGAGTTTATCTTTTGCAAGAACGTTATCACAGAAGATGAGTAGTCCCCTGAAGGAGACACAACCAGAACTGGAGTAAAAATGCTTCCACTATAAATTCCTTTCTCACTTTTTGCTTTGTGAAAGAGGATCCAATAAATAATTTCAGGATATTTGGGGTAATCAGCCACATGAGATGAGATACCCATGATCTCTATACCCTGCTACCAATAAAGAATAATGAGCTGCTGGTGTCCACAGTGAGGTTCAACCAAAGTATGGCTCTGTTCCAGGGCAGCTGAAAAACAAACTTCAAGTCAAATTGAAAACTCTTCATAATGTCAAACAATCAGAACAACTTATTAATTTAGAAATTAATTAGACTGTAAACAACTAGTAAATTATCACACAGGAAATGTGATTATTTTAAATGTATCATATCCCTGTGATAATATGAACTTCCCTATGCCTTATAAAGTGAAGAGTGTGCATGTCCACAGTCATTTATAAACAAACCTCACTTGTGGTTGTTTTTTTTTCCTGAATTCTGAGTTACCTCTTCTTTGCCCAGGGAGGTGCCTAGAATGTTGTGCATACAAAGAAAAAAAAAAAGTAAGTTATCAAATATTCTGCAGTGTGGGGACACAATACTTTTCACACAGACACAAATGGAAAGTTCATATCATAATAGCAATTATTACAGGTGGGTGGTCATATTACTTTTTAACTTTATTTCTGTTTCCTTCTCTATTTTCTCAGTTTTTCCCTTTTATTGTCAAAGTCAAGTACAGAGGGCTTAATCTATTTTCTCAGTTTCCTACATTATATAAATACTACCTGTGTGATTCTTTTTAGGATAAAAATATTTAGTATTATTTTCATATTGTTTCTACTTGTACAGTAACTAAGAAAGCTATTATCACATTGCATTAACATGCTTCAATGAAAGTGCTCTGGCTTCTCCTGAATCAGGTTTCTCATCTGTCTGAAGCCGCCAAGATCTTGAGTGAGTCAAAATGGACAGTACTCTAATTACCCAAAACAAATATAATAATTGCTCCTTTGGTGGGATGTAAGAAGACAGAATCAAACTTTTATGTTGTTAACTATTTCAACTACTTCTCAACTTTAAGCATACATACTGCTGTAATTCCATTGTGAGTAGATGCAGATTATTAAGTACGGCTAATGAGAATCCATGAAATCACAGAGCAACAACAGAATGCTAGAGGTAAGAAGGAATTTCAGGAACATCTCATTAATGGTTTCCTCAGATGGGAGAATACTTTGCCCCATATCCTCCACTTAGTCACCATCTTGGTGCTCATTTCTGCCAACAGTTGAACTCATAAAACATACAAAACCAAGGATTTGGCAATGTAGTAAAAAGAAAATCCAAATTCAGGGAAATGAATTCAGCCAAAACTTTTTGCTGGCAATGTATAACTACAATCTCCTTCTGAATTCTGTAGTTCAAATAAAGTCAATAAGATCACTGGGGCATTCCCAGCCTGGAGCCAACAGAGTAACACACAATACCAGACGGAAACAGTTCTAGACCCAAGTCTACTTCTAATCCTGACCTGCCCTAGACTATATATCTGGGATGTTCAGTAGATTTTGCTGGACCCATAGTTAAAAAAAAACAACAACAACTAAATACAGAGAAGGAATATATGACAATCTCTTTCTTGGTTGCTCTACATGCAAGAGATCTGAGGCAGTCTTAGCAGCAGTTTGTTATGCACAATGTCCTCAAACCAATCTTTTGGAATTGAAAGCCATTGCCTGCTTCTGATCACTTGCCAGGCTGACTCCTGAAAGCAAATGATAGCTTCTCTCTTATCACCACATCTCATCTGTTCATATCTCCACAGGAAAGTAGCTCAGAAGAAACATGGCTTCCAAATGAGGGATCTAGAGAAGTAATCCTACAGTATCCTTGAAGGAGACAATATCACAGCCCTAGCAACACAGGAGGACGAATAGGCCTTGTAGAAGAGTGACAGCTGACAGAGAGGCTAGGCTTCCTGGCTTTCTGGGTACTCAGATGTCTAAGGCTAACCTAACACAAAGCAGGCAGCACCCTATGTAGCTGTGTCCATGGTAGGTCTGTAAGTCAAGGATTCTGACCTAACACACACACACACACACACACACACACACACACACACACACACACACACACACGATACATAAAACAAAATTAAGTAGCCTGAAGAAATTACATATGATTCAATGACCTGTTTACCTGGGCCTGAATTCTCCTGTAACCTTTTAAACTACTCTGGTGAACCTATCTTCAGAAATTAATAATAATAAACCAATGTCTCAGAAGTACAGTGTTACAGTATTCAACATGTCCAAAGTTTTCATGGAAAATGTTTTACTGTATAGAATAGCGAGGCCTTGCCTACCTTCATGAATTCAGCTTGCAAGAACATACAGGAGACTGTTTTCAGAGGAACTAAGACAACATTCCTTATATCAATTAGCTAGGCAAAAGGGCAGTAAAAGGGGATGGTATACATCATAACCAGGCCAGCAGAATCCCCTGGTCTTGCCATTACATGTGATACTTTCAAATGGGTTCTTAGTACCTTAATTTTGAGGGAAAGAGTGGGGGGAAATAGCCAGTGGTTTGCATGTGTCCTTTCTATCTATGACACTAAACTCAGAGAAGTGAGATCTTTGGAGAAACCAGAGATGGTTCAAATGACTCGTGAGATTAAATGAATTGAAATTTCCTACTTGTAAAGCAGAATCAGCAGCCAGCAATATAGGAAACCTGACCCTACCTATGGGAAAGAGACAAAGCTCAAAAGCTCAGCCTCAGGGGTCTCCCTTGCCTTGGGCTGTATCAAATCACCACAATTTCTTAACACCTAAGAGCCTCAAAGAAGTCAGCTTATCAACATCTTATAATCAGATAGTCTCTTCTAGTCAGGTTCTGAGTTCAGATGGAAGGGTATAGAAGGTCATAAGACAGAAAGAGTCTGTGTTGTTGATTCAGGAGAGGCAACTTCCCTTAAAATGCCTGAACTTGGGCAAGAGAAGGTAACTCGACATACAGAAAAACTATGAGGATATAGAATAGATGAGACCCAGAGAATAAGCACCCCTTGCCTAGCCTTACAGGAGCTGGCTATACCTTCCTCCTCAGAAAAACTTAAGCCAGACCATGAAGTCACCAGGAAGTAGAGTGGGATATCAGAGCCAGAGCTCTAAGGCCAGGGCCACTATTGGATCAGGCTGGTGACAATCAAGAGCTTTGTTCTCTTAGCCTCACTGTCTTCCAGAATCAGCCTGCTATTTCCAAATAGACACAACATACAGCACCAATAATCTCTCATCAAGTAATACCAACACTTTTCCCAAATCACGATACTTCCCAGAGCCTTCAGCATGACATTTGCTCTCTGGGGCTCTATCCCAGAAGCTGTTAAATCAACCAGTATTTGTTGGTGAGATTTTTCTGCCTTTAGGACAATTGAAAACAATATTCTTTTTTTTTTGGCCAGTCCTGGGCCTTGGACTCAGGGCCTGAGCACTGTCCCTGGCTTCTTCCCGCTCAAGGCTAGCACTCTGCCACTTGAGCCACAGCGCCGCTTCTGGCCGTGAAAACAATATTCTAACAGCAGCTACAATTCTCTAGAACCCAGTGACTTCCCTTTCCTCTTTAGGATACTCCTGTTAATCTGCAGACCCACCCATCTCTAACCCTTAGAATATAGAACTTAGCTGAAGAGATGTAAGGAACATTTCTGTACCCAGTGGAAATTCTTTTCCTCACCTCACATGTATTTATGATTCCCCTGAACTGGACTCTACCGCAATGTAGGAAAGCAGATAGAAGCAAAGGACACAATCAGCTCTTATATAGAGGTAAAAGGAGCAAAAGACATTTCCCATTTACCCTTCCTCTCTCCGTCTCAGTTAGCAGTCACTTCAAGCCAGCAATGGTTCAATCCAGCAACTAAAACATTAGTTAGAAAATGCTGATAATCCAGTGGCCTTTCCAAGTCACTAATCCATACTAAAATGTGGCATAGACTTAGGAGCAAGGTGTATTTGAGAAACTTCTGGATCTTCATCTCAGTTTTGCCATGAACTTAAAGCTACTCAAAGAGAAATAAATCTTTACAAAATATAAGGATATTTCTCCAAACAGAAAACTTATTAAGATATAAAAGAAGGAAGCTATCATGGTAGAATTATGACATTGCATTAATGCCTTGCAAGAAGGAAGAGTCCATTTTTCCCACAAGGAATGCCAGTCCAAGGCATTGAAACCAACAAAACTTCATGCTGGTGGTATACAGGGGCAGATAGAACCCTCTTACATTCTTACAATCTGCCTTTTGCTGGCTGCCAGAAGCACAAGATCTGCATTGTCAGCCACTCCACCACCCCTTTGGTCAAGAGCCACTTTCAGGAACTTAAATAATAATGATGGCCAAGCATAGAGAAGATACTCAGCAGATGGTCTTGGGAAAGGACTATGAGCAAGAACAACTAGCTAATTATCTAAATCAAGGGACCTGGTTTGAGAATCATTATGTTCTCAAACTAGAGACAATTTTTCCTTTTAGTGTTTCACTCTGTGCCATAAGGAATTTTCAGCAGAACTTACCTAATGCCTTAATTTTTAAAAAAAATGGTTGGCAAAGTGGCCTGTGTCCTTCATAGTAATTTCCTACACAAGACATTAGATGATGAAACAGCTATGCTCAAAGAGGTTCCTGAGGCAAAAGTTCCAGTCACCAAATGTCTCAAAGATTTAACACCTGTTTCCAGGATTACTATGCCCCAGGGATTTTGTTTAACACCAAACCTCATTCAGTCTTCACAGCAGCCCTATAAAGGAAGAAATGTTATTATTTCAGTTTTATAGATAAATAAACAAGGTTACAAATTCTCATGGTAACTCATCCAAGGTCAGATAAGTATGACTTGGGCTTTTGACCCAAGCTATGAGATTCAAGAGCCTATACAGGTACATTCCAAAGGAAGCATCATATGGCATACCTAGACTATTGAAAATTACAGTGTGTGTCTATCTGCATTTGATAAAGTATATGCAGAAGTGAGTGCTGGGAGCTGACGAGACTAGGTCAGACTAGGTCAACAGAGGTCTAGGCACTTCCTCTGGGGAAAAGGCCAGGAAAGGATGGAGTCTTTTTTTCCCCTGAATATCCTGGTGTCTTTTCCATAGTTTTTTCATGGATATCTGTCTTCAATTTTTTAAAAAATGCTCCTTAAAAAAGGTAAATCTGAATGCTGTTTTGAGTAATTAAGTTCAAATATTTAAAAATGTGCAAGATGTTTAAGACTCAAAAGCACTAAAAATGAAACCACTGACCACCCTTTTCCATTTTCATTTTCAAAGTAAAAACTCCCCATAAAGCTAGGACTGCTGGGGCTCAGAATATGGCCTCGTGGTGAAGTGCTCACCTCATATACATGAAGCCCTGGGTTTGATTCCTCAGCACCACATATATAGAAAAAGCCAGAAATGGCGCTGTGGCTCAAGTGGTAGAGTGCTAGCCTTGAGCAAAAAGAAGCCAGGGACAGTGCTCAGGCCCTGAGTTCAAGCCCCGGGAATGGAAAAATAAAAACAAAACAAACAAACAAAAAAAAAAAAACTAAGACTGCTATCTTTGTTTAGACAAATAGGGAAAAAAATGGGTGACCTCACTTTCTTCAACAGGCAGGTCCTAACAAATTATATACAAAACAAAACTTAAGTATTATTTTTGTGCTGGTCCTGGGGTTGGAACTCATGTGCGGCCCTGAGCCTTTGTTCTCAAGGCTGGCACTCTTCCACTATAGCTGCACTTCTCTCTCTCTCTCTCTCTCTCTCTCTCTCTCTCTCTGTGTGTGTGTGTGTGTGTGTGTGTGTGTGTGTGTGTGTGTGTGTGTGTGTGTTTAATTGGAGAAGAGTCTCACAGACTTTGCTGCCTGAGCTGGCACAGAACCACAATTCCCATATCACAGCCTCCTGAATAGCAAGAAAACAATTTGATGCATGCTTTTTAAATGCCCTAGAAAAGGTCATTGTTTTGAAAATCTTCTTGAAGAGATCTCTGCAAAGCAGAGGAGATGGTTGTGATGCTAATACCATGCTTTGTAAATAATGCTTTTGGTGTCATATAAGGGGCCTAGTTTCACCCTCAATGCTATCTGGAGACTGGTAGGGCTACCATCATATGCAGGAGACCAGGAACCCTTCTGTAAGAGAAGTAATTCTAAAAGAGAATTTTTTCAAGCTTGATGGAGTAAGGAAGGCTTTCACGTTGGAGGGGAAAGCTTGACTTTGAGCCTAGTAATATGTCACCTTTAGATTCAAATCTAGTCCTACAGTGAAAAGCACAAGAATACCATAAGGTCTTCCTTTGACATCCACATCAAAGAGGTGAGTAGTATTCTTCATTTATGCCATGAGCCACATGAGCTTCAGAAACTTGAGGGCTCTAGCAGGCTGGTCCACTGCAAACATTGCAAGTACACTGGGGAGCCACACTGCACAGAAGCCAGAAGTGCAAAAAAAAAAAAACAAAACAAAAACAAAGAAAGAAAGAAAGAGAGAGAGAGAGAAAGAAAGAAAGAAAGAAAGAAAGAAAGAAAGAAAGAAAGAAAGAAAGAAAGAAAGAGAAAGAAAGAGAGAAAGAAAGAAAGAAAGAAATGGGCAAAAGCAGCAACAGGACAGACAGCATAGAACAACTCTGTGGCACAGAGATCAAAGTCCTCACCAGGTGGATCCCCAAGAAGCCACCCCAGAGACAGCAGGACTCTCTGAAGTGGGTGGAAGAGGTGAGAAAGCAGGCACATGCATTGGTATATAAAAAAAAAAGGAGTCATTTATACATACACCGCACACTCTACTCGAGACTGCTAAAAAAAAAAATAACTGTGCAAAATTTGGCAGTTTTGCAATGACTGGTATGGTGAAAGTCAGGAAATCAGAGCTCTGAGATGACTGGCAGGGTCACCTTCTGCGTAATCCCAGGTTAAGGGTCCATGATGCTATCTGAGAAAACTGTTATCTGAACATCTTAGATTTTTTTCACAAGTAGAATACTAAGTGATAGCCACTTAGTCTTGTAATCAACATCTGTGTTTTTAAATCATAGCTTTAGTTTCTTTCTTTTCTTCTTCATTAAAGATTGTGAATGATTACAGCTTTACTTTCTTTTTTCCTCAAGTATTACTGAAGTGCTGTGTCACAAAAAAAAAAAAAAAAAGGAAGAAGAAAGTAAAAGAATGATTTTGCTTCTCAGGGCTAACTTGAGGATGACTTAAGCCACACTTTTCCCCCCAAGTTGTGATTCTTTCAATGCTAAACAACGTCACTTGCACAATCATCGTAATAAGGTTTCCAATCAGCCCCACCCACTCTGGCCCCACCCCCCCCCACAAAGATTTTTATCAAATGTGGGATTTTCCCATGAGTCTCAAAATCAGAGTCTCAACTCCAATAAATATGAGACTGGGGATATCAGAGACTCATTCTGCTCTTGAGCCCACCAGGAACAAGAGAGATCCATCTGCCCTCCAGGAACAGCTATGAAGTTCCTCTCCACAAGTAAGTGAAGGGAATCCCTCGCCCTCTGGCGGGGCTACTGAGTGCCGGTGCGAGGGAGGAGTAAGGGCTGATGACTGGCCAGAAGCCAGCAGCGGGCTCCCAGCTGTGCTGTCAGCTCACTCATTGCTTTCCCTTTCCTCCACACAGGCGCCTTCCATCCACTTGCCTTCATGGGGCTGCTCCTGGTGACTGCTACTGCCTTCCCCGCCTCACAAGTCCTAAGAGAAGATGCCACAGACAATACTACCTCAAATGGACCAACATATGCCTCTACACAAAAAGCTGAAGACCAGATTTCATACACCCTACTGAAAATCAAGGAATTGAGAGATGAGGTGGGTAGGCTTGATGGTAGGGATACAGGGCATTCTTCTTGCCCCTGTATATGGACAGAGGCTCCTGCAAAAGTCTCTGTGGGGTTTGGAGGCACCTTAAATTTGATGCCAAAAAGTAGACTAGATTTTGTTCTACATTTCTTCTCTGCTGTGGGTCTCAGGAGGTTTTTTCTTTTTCTGGAAAATACAGAATGGGGCTGGAATCCGTATTTTCTGGGTCTTTGCAGCTCTACATCAGGTCATTGCTTCTCAGAGCTTCCTTTATCAATACCAGAAAGGCCTGTCAAGCTTCATTTTGTC
Organism: Perognathus longimembris pacificus; assembly: GCF_023159225.1. Lineage (NCBI taxonomy): Eukaryota > Metazoa > Chordata > Mammalia > Rodentia > Heteromyidae > Perognathus > Perognathus longimembris. The sequence goes on along the minus strand of NC_063162.1, from coordinate 88,902,000 downwards.
CTTTGAACTTTGTGAACCTTAGCAAAGTGCCACTTTGAAATGAATGATCAGCCTCTCAAGGTAGTTCTCATACTTTTAGGTTATTTAAGCTTAGTGGTCAGAACTCTCCAGGGTCATTCCAGTCAAGATCTTCCACCATCAGATCTCTAGGGGATTTAGCTGGTTTTGTTTGTTTGTTAATTTGTTGTTTTTGTACTGGTACTGGGGCCTCTTGTGTTCTCATTCCTCAGATCTCAGCCTCCTAAGTAGCTATGATTACACGTGTTGGCCACCAGTTGGCACCTGTATTTAGGCTGTGTTTGACAAAAAGAAAAGAACATGGGGGGTAGGATAGGAAACCAGACTCCAGTTCTGGTTTTGTTGAACCAGCTTTGTAACCTTGGGATAATATTACCTTTGTATATTACCAATTTATTTGTAAAATTATGGATTTGCATTATCTCACAGATCATTCTAGTCAGAACATCCTATGGCTAAGTCATATTTGTCCTGAATTATCATCAACATTTCTGTCACTTGTTAAGTACTTAATTATATAAGGCACTTCATTTAAATGTTACAAGTAATCCTCAAATCAAAAATGGGAGGCATTAGATGCTTCCCAATTTAGAAAGAAGGCCACCAAGACTCGGATAAGTAATATGCCTATAGCCATAGATGATTTGGGACTGAGCCCAAGAGTGCCTAATTCTACTAGAAATTGCTTGCCAAGATGCCAATGGGTTGTAACTTCCTTTTTCTGGTGTGGTAGAACATGATTGGAGCCCTCTAGTGGTATTTTGTTTTTGAAATAAAATTTTTGGATTAACAATTCTGGTATTTTTTTCCAGATGTGTGGCAATGAGGAAAACTGTGTCGAAAATGACAAGGCAATGTCAGAAAACGATATGAACCTTCCAGAGGTTCCAGATGGATGCTCCCAATCTGGAAATAATAGGGTATGAACTTGTCTTATTTACTTTCAACTACTTCCTATCCAGTTCTTCTTGCATGCACTGCCTATATACAGATAGACCCAGGCTGGTAAGAAAGAATGGCACAGATGTAAAGAACTTCATATAAATTTCATGAGGCAGCTAGCTTAAACTTTTTTAAAAAGACAGTTTCTCTTTGAACAGGTGGGGCTCCTCTGTGTTGGGACTTTTCACAACTCTAAAATGTTAAAAATGCACAGTAACATGGTCCAGGACCATTCTTTCCCGCTGGCTGCCCCTAGCATAATCCAGGCCTAGGCCTGGTAGTATCTAGGCCCACCCTCCCGGCTGACGTTATTCTCCACACTCCTCACCTTCCAGACAGTGAGATAACCTTCACTGACATCTGACTATTCTATAAAATGGGTTTAGGCCAACCATGGCAAGGACAGGAGTGGAAGTAAAGCACTAAGAATTCCAAATGGACCCCACTGCCACACTCTAGTGTCTGTTGGGCCTTGGGTAAAATTAATTAAGTGGTGCCTCAATTTTCCAGATATTTTTAAAAAGGACAGCTGACTCTGTCCAATGTTGTAAAACAAAATGCTTAAATGCTCAAAACAGTCAGAGGGAGGAGATGGGGAATTTTAAGGTCTCAAACCGATTCTGTCTTCTAGAAATAACTGACTTTCCTACTTTTCTTCTTGTAGGACTCCTGCCTGCTGAAAGTCACCTCTGGTCTTCTGGAGCTTCGGATCTACCTAAAGCACATACAGAATACGTTTCAGAGTAGTGAGAAAAATAATAAAGCCGCAGATGTGGCAAGTGGCAGCGACACTGTGCTCAAACTCCTGATAAAAGAGGTGAGTGCTTCCCAGGAGGGATGAAGGGAAGAGAGAGGCTCAGAAGAACACCTAATAGCTCAGAGTTACCCACCTGCTTCAGCAACTATTGCTGCATGTGAATGAGAGATACTCCTCATAGTTTAACTTTTTTGTTATTATTGTTTTTGCTGTTTCTTTGTTTTTGCTTTTTGGCTCCCTTTGCAAAGAACATTCATAGCCATTAAAAACTATTTAAGTGACATGGATTTTGACATCATTTCCAATAGCTTAAGAGCTGAGAAAAAATAAATAGAAGAAAGCACATCTAACTATACTCAATGAACCATTATAAAAGAAGAACACAAAACTTTAAAATTAAGTGGTGCCTCAATTTTCCAGATATTTTAAAAAAGAACAGCTGACTGTCCAATGTTCTAAAACAAAACAGTCAGAGGAAGGAGATGGTGAATTTTAAGGTCTCAAACCTTTTTATTTTAAAAACCTTTTATCTTAAAAGTTAATTGCTTCCAAATTACATTCTTGCTACTGTACTGCAGAAAAGTAACCACAAACTGCAGACTGCAAAAGGGGGAGCGAAGGGCTTTGGTCATCACCACAATTAGGTATTAAAAGGCAGAGAATGGAGAGATAGTAGATGAGCAAAGCAAAGAGAAGATCCCTGTGCTAATAATCCTGCCTCTACCACTTGTAGTTGTTTGCCTTAAATTAAGGCTTTTCATACTTTAATCTGCATGGGAATGCCCTCAGGATTGTCTACCTGCATATTCTGATTTAGCAGGTCCAGACTGGGACATGAGATTCATTTTTCCAAAGAGCTCCCTGGTGATGTCAATGCTACATTATTCCAGGACCACACTGATAAGTTCAAAGCCTTACAGAAGTTACTATCACTATACCAGTGGGCCTACAGAAAGATGTTTATAGTCCTCTTTACACTACCAATCAGTTGACTCTCAACAGATGCTAGATGAATAGTTGAGAAGAAAACTGGAGAAAAGTACAATATTTAGAACTCATTATATTGCCTGTAGCTATTAAGTAATAATTATGTGCTAGATACTATTTTGGATAACACAGAGGAAAACAAATTAAGATAGTGGGGGGTACCTTCTGGATGCCTACCATCTAATGGAGACAAAGTGCAAAAGAATAGTTCAGTTGCTATGAAAGGGTCCTTCTCAGGGTGGGGTTAGAGCAAAAGTACTTTCCCTGACTTGGATGAGTCAGAGTAGTCTCTTTGACCCAAATTTGAATATTTTTCTACAGTCCAGAGCATATCTCCATTGCAAAGGATTTTCTTTATGTTTAAACAATCTTTTCCTTTCTTTTCTCTCCAGGTAAATGAAACTGAAATTGTCTTCCCTAGCCCAACTGCAAATGCTATCCTGGTGAACAGGCTACAGTCACAGAATGAGTGGGAGAAGAACATGACAATTTACCTTGTCCTGGGCAGCCTTGAGGAATTTCTGCAGTTCAGTAAGAGGGTTCTTCGGAAAGTGTAATGCAGGGCAGCTAAGGTTATGAGTATATGGGCATTCCTTCCTATGGTCAGGACAGAACCATCCCTGACCACTGGGGATCTACCTTATGTTGTTCTCTACGAAGAACTGACAGTATGAACATTAGGACACTATTTTAATTATTTTTAATTTATTGATAATTTAAATATGAATTAATTTATATGTGATTGCTATTTATAATTTTTATAAAGTGCCATTTGAATCTTATATGTGATGGTTTTGAAATGATAATCTGTTTCAGAACCAGATCATTTTTTGGAATGTATAAGCTTACCTCAATAAATTGCTAATTTATGCACATTTTAAAGTAATGTCTGCATTGTATTTTTAACAATATTTACACTGTACACAAAAGGTCATGTTATTTTTTTAATTAGCAATTAAGCCTTTATTGTGTGAAGCTAAATATAATAAGACAAAATGGTTACAGAATGACCAAAAAAGAATGAGCAACAATCCTTTCTTGAGCTTTAACAATTTACTGACAAAGGAATATTGTCACATAAAATCACGATAGAATAAATGTAAATATGTGAAAATGGAACTCAGTAATTTGAGGGGATACATGGAGTTAAAATAAATGGGAGAGAAAGATGGAAGGAGTAACACTGTATATCACTTTAACAATAAATAAGTTAATTAAAAATGCAATCAAGATGCATTGTACTCATAAACTGATAGTTGAATTGAAAGCTCATTGTACAACTAATTAAAGATAATTTTTAAAGTATAAACACCTAGAGAATGATACAATGAAGGACCTACTTGCATGCTAAATGCAATGCATCCATCACATCAGTCTTTTCTAGGTATAGGAGAGTAAGTTATCCATCTGAAATGAGCCCAGATTTGAACTCTTAAGTATATCTGCAGACACCAGTCCCGGGGCTTGAATTCAGAGCCTTCTTGCTCAAGGCTAGCACTCTACCAATTGAATCACAGCTCCACTTCTGGCTTTCTAGTGGTTAGTTAATTGGAAACAAGAGTTTCATGGATTTTCCTGCCCAGGCTGGCTTTGAACTGGGATCCTCAGATCTCAGCCTCCTGAGAAGCAAAGATTACAGACATGACCCAGATTCCTACTTTTAACCTTGTGTTTTATTACCACCCAGGGAATGGAAAGATATAGGTAGAAAAATCCCAAAACACTCTAACATAGGTAGTACACTTATGGCACAATGAAAGCCTTTGAGGTCATACAACCACTTAGTTAAGATATGGCAATGTTCAAGCTTCCAAACAATAACTAGTAGTTCTGCCTCCCTCCTCTGGATTCCTCAAACAATTGTAATACTTCTTTCTAAGTGTCTACCATGGATATTTCTTCCCAGCTAACACATGGATTCCTTAAGAAAACAAACACTAGTGCACCTGTCTTTGTATTCTAAATTCATAGGTCAGAAACTAAACAAAAGAGGCCCCAATAAATATTTATTAAATGAAGAAGCATACTTAAATAACCACTAATATAAGACATTTCAGTTCTTGGGGACATAGAGTACTAGGGGAAATTACACTTATGTATCATCTTCTTAAGGGAAATAAGAGGAATTTGAAAGAAACCTAAGAATTTCCAGAGAAAATTATAAATAACCCAAGAAGGTATACCTACCTCCATTTCCTTTCACACTGGAAATATTCTTTGTCAATCCTCTCTCCTCCCTCATCAGGAGTGGTGGCAAGAGAAGCAACCTCCACAACTTAATGCAGAGCCTCTGTGTATTTCAACAAAACATTGGGAAATTGTTACAGATTTCCCCTTTCTAGCCCCAGCAATATAAAAGTTCTCCCTTCTAACAAAGCCTTTCCCCATCCTAGCCACCTTAGACTTCTTCCAGGTCAGGAGTTCTGTTGTTGAGGGGAAAATCCACAAAGGCCCAGAACTGGAAGAACCATGCAAGAAAAGAACTACATAGTCTGACTTCTGGAGACTATGCATCACAAGTGAGCTTCCCAAACTTAGTGTCAAATGCAAGAACTAACAGCAGTTGATCATTACATCTATGCTCAAACAAAATGTGTTGAGCTGGGGCTGGGAATGTGGCTTAGTGATAGAGTGCTTGCCTAGCAGGCACAAAGCCCTGGGTTCAATTCCTCAGCACCACATAAGCAGAAAAAGCAGGAAGTGGCGTTCACTGTGGCTCAAGAGGAAGAGTGCTAGCCTTGAGCAAAAAGAAGCCAGGGATAGTGCTCAGACCCTGAGTCAAACCCCAGGACTGGGAAAAAACAAAATGTGTTGAATGTAATGTGAAGGAATAATAGACATAGTCCCTTGCATGCATATGGTTTACAATGTGGCATGGGAAGAAAAGACAATCAACAAAGAATATAGTGTGACAAGGTTTACAAAAGAAAAATGTGAGGTGTTCAGGAATCTGTCCTGGGGACAATAGTAACAGGACTATATAACTAAACCTGCATAGGGGCAGTTACAAAGGTTTTTAGGAGGCAGAGAGGTTTTGGCTGAACTATAATAAATATATAAACATAAAGCAGGCCAAGATAGTCAGAAAGAGGGAATAGCACATACAAAGGTCTGAATCAACAAAAAGCATACCATGAGTGAGATACTGAAAACCACAGTACATTCAATGCTGAAGAGCAAAGGGGATGGTAGCTGAGATGGGGGTAAAAAGGGAGGCTAGGACCAGACCATCAATAGCATTAAAAACCATATTCAGAAATTTCTATTGATCCCTTACATGAAAAGTAGTAAGATGGAATATGAGTTTTATATTTTTATATGATTACTCACAAACTTCATTGTGAAGAATTAGTGGAATAGCTATTGAAGGATGTTGAGGAACTTTCCAGAGGCCACAGAAAAGATTGTAGCTCACATATAAAGGTGATGAGCAACAACCAGGATATGTAAGCCTCAAGAAACTCAAAAACAATCCAAAAGATGTGAAATTCCTATAGTCTCCTTAGGATGGAGACACTGGCTATTGTATTTGATGATAAAGGAAAAGCTTGATGACACTTGGAATATTACCCAGGAATTTGTGAGACAGAAAACTGATAAGGAGAGAGCAACCACTTCTGATAACTTCAGAAATTCTGGTAGATTGAAGAGAGAAACAGAGTTAAACCAACTCTCCAAAATGACCACTTCCTATAAGAGGAAATTGGTAATCACAATGATGCTGAATGACACTTACATGCTAGCATGGTTCAGCATTCTGAGGCAAGTATATTAACTAAAGTTACAAAGTTGCTAGTTGTCCTCTCAATCTAGAGGCAACATTCACTACCCATGCTCCTCTGTAATTGGGTATGGCTATGCTTCAGAAACAACACAGAAGGCCTAAATCCGCCATCCTTTGAAAAGTCTGCTTACAAGCTTAAATTTTGGCTATATGATAAAACATAGTTTTCTGCATTGAAATAACACTTCCTAAATAAAGAATCTCTAAGTGCAACCAATCTCACTTATATTAATTGCTCTATTTCTGGGACCCTGAAATTTTAACTTTTGAAAGAGGTGGCCCTAATGAACACCTTGGACACTGAATCACTATTAACTTCCCTGCTGGACACATGGACTCATTGGAAGTGTGTGATAGAAAAGGATTCTTAAACACCTGTGCCTGGTTTCCTGTAGAATTTGCCATGAATTTGGATTTTACCCTTTCCATGCAATAAATCATAGCCATGAGTATAACTATATGCTAAGATCTGGGGTCCTTCTTACTAACTCACCAATTTGGAGTATAGTCTTGGGAACTGCCAATAGAGTGGCTATTTCTTTCACCAATGAAATGGTGAAAACTAAAACTATCTCCCCTGATTTCTAGCTTTTTATCTTTCTGTGATGATGTGGTGATTAACCACCTTCAGTTATATAAAATAAGGCAAACCCATAGTTGCAATGACTGTGGCTGGGCATAGTAGCCACATGTGTTGATTTAATTGTAATTTGTAATTTGAAGTAGGTAAAATGAATTAAATTGAAAGTTAACAACACTGTTGTAAGATATGGCTAGTCATCCATTGTAGTCATCCATTTCCATCACTGCAGGAATTTGTATTGAATGGCTTGCCCTCAGAGCAGAACCTTGATCACTAAATGATCTCATCACCAACCTGAGCCATCAACAATCACTGGACTGTTAAGAGTATGGGTTAAAAATGTATTTTTTATCTTATTTAAGCAATGTGTTTAGCATTGTTATGATAGCTCATCTGTGACCCAACTAACATAGCTTGAGAGCTATATTTAGTTTTAACTGAAGATCAGAGAGTATGTAGACGGCAAAGCAATCATGCAGAACAGAAAGAAAAAAGCACTGAACACACTGTCACTTAACACCTAGGTCTCAAAACAGGCCACAAGCTCATGTCTAACATTGTCCATATGTGGTAGAGACTCTCAGGATCTGAAACCCTCAATTCTTTCTCTAACTCTAACTTTTTACAGCCATAGCTTGGGAACAGCTTTAAAATCTATGTGATTATCCCTCCTCTTTTTGTTTCTTTTGTGGTGCTAAGAATTAACTCTAGAGTCCTGGATGTACTAGGCAAAGACTCTACTACTGACCAACAGCCCCAGCCTTAGGGTTTCTGAGGCAGGGTCTCATGTGTAGCTGCTGACCTCAAACTCATAATTCTCATGCCTCTGCATCCCAAGTCCAGTATTACAGGTATGTGTGCTTCTTTTTCATATAAGCATTAATGCCACAAATTTCCCTCTTGGTACTGTTTCAAGCTTTGTTAAACAGTTTTGATCTGTTACATTTTCATTTACATTAAATGATATATTAGATATATTTTTCCATTTCTCTTGAGACCTCTTTGATACATTATTTAGATGTGTGATGTTTACTTTCCCAGTGTTTGGACATTTCTCTATCTTCTAATAACCAGTCTTAGTTTGATTCCATTGTGGTCAGAAAACTGACTTAATATAATAACAATTATTTAATGTTGTTTTCCATAATATAGTCTATCTTGGTATATATTCCATGGGTGCCTGACGAGACTATATTTCTATAACTGTTATATGGATGCTTTCTATATCTGACCTTATTGCATTATGATGCTGTTGTTGAGTTCCTCTGTATCCTAATGCTTCCTATTCTCTTCTTTTCTCTTTTTTCTCTTTCCTTCCTTTTCTCCATAATTTGAAAACCACAGAAGACCAGTTAGATTTTTGCTTCAACAATCAAACATAATTTTAGAACACTAAAAAAAAGAGAATTCTCTCTTTTCTCTCTCTCCTTACCTTTCTTCCTTTTTTAAAGAAAATTATCCTAACCATTCTTTTAGGATAGCATGATGTCAACACATTATTTTCATTTTTCATTTCAATGTCTTGATTTACCCATTCATTCCTGAAAAATATGTTCATTCAGTATAAATTCCTGCACTAATAGTTCCTTTCTTTTAGTCCTTGAAAAATGTTGTGTCACGACCATCTGGCCCCCATATGGTTCCTAGTGAGAACTGTGCTTGTTAACATTTCTTCCCTATAGATAATGGACAATGTGTTATTTCTCTAGATACTTTAAATGTTTTTGTCTTTAGTCAAAGACTACAGTAGGGAAGAAAGTCTAGATTCTCCATTGCTCTCCATTTGTCTGTTGACATCCAGTCTAGGAGGCTCATCTAGTTACAGGTAGGCAGAGGTGGAAAGTCTGACTACCCACTAGATCTCCACCGATACCACCCAGGCTGGGGGGGAGGAGCACCTTATTACTGCTCCTCTGACGCAGTAGGTAGGGAGTGATCTTGTTGCCACCAAGTGTTGATGAAAAAGTCCTCACTTTCCCCTAGGCCTTCTGTGACATGATAGGGAGAGGAGGGACTTCCTCCTAATCAATAGATAGGAGTAGAAGTCCAGGCTCTCCATGTGGTCTCTATTGGCACCACAGGGAGGGGCCGGTGGTGGAGGAGACTCATCCTGGTCAGAGTGGGAAGCTGGAATTTTCATCCCTGCCAGAGCAAACCAGTGGGGCATTGGGATACCTGATTATAGCCCCTTCAATAGTTTGTAGACTCCATATTTAGAAATACATTTAAACTGTTGTTTTGTGTGCCCACCAACTTATAATTTGTAATAATGAAGTTGTATGAAATATAAAGACTAAGAGCTATAATGAGTAGTTCTGCAGACAGTGGACAACTCAGGCTTTAGAACTCTCTACTCTTTGGAAAAGAGCTATAAAAGAAAATGAAAATTGAGAGTTTTGCGGAAAGTCAAATATTCTGTTTAGGAAAAAACATAGTAAAGATTGTTAAGAGCCCAAGATATGATTCATTTATATGCTTAAAGGTATGGTTTCAGCTTAACTAGACACTGTTTGGACTACTGAATATACAGTGGACGCAGGAGTTTTTACACCTCTATGCAATGCAACAGATCCAGGGGTGAACAATGAGGTTGCACCTTGAGATGGGAAATGCTCTACTACAGTCGCATGTCACTTTTCTTTCCCTTCTTTCCCAGGTAGTGTTTCCCAGAGTGGGCCCTGATAAGTGACACCCATGAATCAGCTTGCTTCTTACAGGTTACCAGGTAATTCTGATGATGCCAAGTGTAGAGAACAAAGAAATTCTCAGATATGAAGTCAGGCTCTATTAAGTTAGCTCAATAAACACGGCCTCTGCTGTTTACTAAAATGTTTCTTCAAGCTCTTCTTCTCTCTGACTTCTCATGACCTATCTTCATGTGTCCAGTGGTAACTCTTCTCTAGATCAAAAGAAAACCTGTAATACCTAGTTTCCTCAAAGTGTACTGTTTTTTTAATAAAGATGATAGGATAATGATATTGTATTCTACTGCCTACTCTCAACTTTTCTTTTAAAAAATAGGGATTAAAATTTAAGCTAAAAAAAAAAAGGAAAACCACACTGTCAGTAAAACAAGTAATACATGCATACCACTCAAAATATGGGGAGTCTGGACAGAGCTGTGGGAAGAATGAAGCTCCTGCAGAGCACAGGAGTTACCAGCCATCTGAAGGTTCTCTACCTTTACAACCTTTCTGAGCAAATCTTTAGAGCAAGTCTGAAGGAGGAGTGGCTCACAGCAGTAAATTATATTGTCTGGCCTTTAATAAGAGGTAATCCAAATTCAATAAGCAACCATATGATACCAGTATTATATTCAGAAGTTGTGTAGGCTCACATGTGACCTTTCTCCATAATTTTGAAGCCACTAGGGCTAAGATTTCTCACAAAGTGAAAAACAAAAAATATACAACATCCTGAGGGAAATGTTAAAATGGTGAAAATACTTCATAACAAGTGTTGCCCAATTTACTGACTTTGAGACCTCTACAGTTTCTACTACATTAGCAATTCCAGAGAACTGAGAGTTCAGATGAAGAAGAAATTGGAACACTACCCCCCAGCCTGCCCCAAAAAGAAACACTTTGAAACAGATCTTCTCTCTTAATTCTCACAGCCTTTCTTAATAAGTTCCCATTTTAAATTATACTAACCCCTGGTAGAACCAAGTGCTCTCAATAACCCATACCTAGATCTACTGGATACAAATGCACGTGGAGATTTAACTGTACTTCTTGTGGTACTTCTTGTTTGCTTGGTTTTAATGAACTTTTCTGAGAAGTTTAGACATCAAAAAAGTTGGGCAGAAAAGTACACTTATCTTCATATATCTCCTTCCTCTACAAATGCACATCCTCCTCTATTGCTAATATACCACACAAGAATGGTGTATTTGTTACAAACAATGAGCTTACCTTAACACATCATCACTATAAGTCCATAGTTTGCATTAGGATCCAGTCTGTCTTATACATTTCATGGCTTTGGCCAAATCTATAATGGCATGTGTTCACACTTAGAGCATCATAAAGGGTATCTCACTGCCCTAGACATCTCTATGATCTCCTGTTTATCCTGCCTTTTCTCAACCATGATAACCAAAATGTCATAAAGTTGGAATAATATGGTATGATATGTTTTGCCTTTTCAGATTGGCTTCTTTTACCTAATATGTATTTTTCTCTGTCTCTCCGTAACTTGATAACTCATGTTTTTAAGTGCAGACACAGGTTATCTGGATGTACCATTTGCTGAAGGGCATCTTAGTTGCCTCCCCATTTTGAGAGTAATGAATAAAGCTAGTGTAAGCACCAATATACAATTGTTTCTATGGACATGAATTTCCAAATTCTTTGGGTAAATACCAAAGAGTATAGTTGTTCAATCATATGGTAAAAGTATGTTTAATTAAAAAAAAAAAAACCAAACTGGGCTACAATGGCTACAAATGGCTATGGGCACCATTTTGCATTCTTCCAAAAATAAATGAGAGTTCCTGTCACTCCACATATTTACCAGCCGGTGGTGGTGACCATGTTCTAGATCTCGGCCACTCTAATAAGTGTATAGTTGGAGGGTATAGTTCTAAATTGCATTTCTCTGCTAACATATGGTGTGGAATATCTTTTAATATCCTTGTTCTTTATTATGATTGTTCCATTTTCATAGTTGCAAACAATCCATTTTAACTGTATTCATCCTTTTTATCCTTCTTATAGCCCAATCCTTCCTGCTAGTACCTCCCTCCCTTAACAGAGCCTATCTCTATTTCCCCACCTCTTCTTAAAACAATTACAACATATGTCATTGTTCTAGTTTCATACATGCAAATAAGATATTTCTACTGTCATACCTTCATTCACTCGCCATTCATTTCTCCCCTCCCATTCTTTTTTTAAAACCAATATTAATTGTGCCAGTGAGTTTCACTGTGGTATTTTGCAGGTGCATATCTTACATTTTAATTAGAGTAATTCCCTCTATTGGTTATTCTTTTTCCATCCATACCACTATTGTTTCACAGCTTTCTGTAAGATTCCTTGTGCCATCTTCATACACAGACACAATGTGTTCACTCTCCATCACTCTTTCCTTCTTGTGCATCCCCCTTGTCCTCCCAAATAGTCCCATAGTTATAATCATGTGTGTGCATGTATCTTGCTCAATATGATGATCTCCAGTTCCATTCATTTTCCTTTTCCCGTTCATTGGTTGTTGAACACTTCAGATAATTCCTATGGCTACTGTGACCAAAACTACAATAAACATGGACATGGAAGTATCTTTCTTGTATGTTCATTTACACTCCTTTGAATATACTCCCAAGAGTGATATGACAGATATGTAAGGTATACTTTTAGTTTTTACAGGAACCTCTATCCTGATTTCCACAATGGTAGCACTAGTTTACATTCCCCCCAGCAGTATATGAGGGTTCCTTTATCCTCACATCCTCACCAGCGTTTATTGTTGTTTGTTTTCTTGCTGATTGACATTCTAACTGAGATGAAATGAAATATTAGTATAGTTTTGATTTACATTTCCTTTATGGCTAAAAATATTAAGGATTTCTCCATGTATTTATTAGCCATTTGTATCTCTTCTCTGAGAAATCTATTTTCTATTTAGCAAGTTATTCATAAGATAAAGAATTAGTATTTAGGGGCTGGGAATATGGCCTAGTGATAGAATGCTTGCCTTGTACACATGAAGCCCTGGGTTTGATTCCTCAGCATATATATGGAAAAAGCCGGACGTGGCGCTGTGGCTCAAGTGGTAGAGTGCTAGCCTTGAGCAAAAAGAAGCCAGGGACAGTGCTCAGGCCCTGAGTTCAAGCTCCACGACTGGCAAAAAAAAAAAAAAAAGAAAATAGATTTCTCTCATATTGTAGGTTGTGCACAAACTTCTTTTTTTTTTTTTTTTTTTTTTGGCCAGTCCTGGGCCTTGGACTCAGGGCCTGAGCACTGTCCCTGGCTTCTTCCCGCTCAAGGCTAGCACTCTGCCACTTGAGCCACAGCGCCGCTTCTGGCCGTTTTCTGTATATGTGGTGCTGGGGAATCAAACCTAGGGCCTCGTGTATCCGAGGCAGGCACTCTTGCCACTAGGCTATATCCCCAGCCCGCACAAACTTCTTTGATAGGTAACACTTTTTACTTTGATGCAATATCCTTGGTCTATGCTTCCTCTTACATCCTGAGCAATTTTAGCCTTTTTTGGAAAATAATTGCTTGTGCATTTAACAGAAATTTTTAAAAATTGAGGAAAACAAACAAGAATCAGATAGCCTTAGGCTTCCTTAACACTGAAATGAAAATACTAGATAAACAAGAAGGAATGGAGCAGAGACTTCTTGGGTATGACACCAAAAGACCCAGGCCACAGAGAGAGAGAGAGAGAAAGAGAGAGAGAGAGAGAGAGAGAGAGAGAGAGAGAGAGAAAGGAAAATGTGGAACAATAGAGCAGTATATTCAACAATCTCTAACTTAGCTGAACAATCAAGTACAAGAATAAAACAAAGATAGTTTTAGACATTCAAGGACACAAAAAACGTATATAACCTGCACTTTTGTTGAAATAAGTACTGAATGTTCAGTCTCACCAAAACGAGAGTAAACTAAGGAAAAAGAAATAGTTGACTAGGAAGCACTGAAATTATTCAAAAGCCAAAATTTAAGGAAGTTCCTGGGTTAATAACTGTGCTCAGGGTTAGCAGATAACAATCTAGATTAAAGCTTAGTGACCAAAGGACAGCCACATCATAGTTAAGACATCTGGACGCCTGCTGTTTTGAAAGAGGGCCTGTCTTTAATTGAGGGCCAAATGTCTAGGTGAGCCAGGATTATAACACCATCTGTACTCAGGGTATTTTGACTATGGGCAGATCAACTGACCTTCTGTTCTTTTCCTTCATGCCAGTCAACCTAGATCAATTGATATGTATAATGTGCGGCTTTACCCAACATTTCTCAGTCTTTAACATGCATCAAATCACTAAAGAGTTTATTCAAACATAGACTGTCTCCAATCTGTGGCTAAGATTCAGTAGTTCTGTGTTAGAAGTTAAAATATTTTGTAAGTTTGATGAGGAGGAGGAAGAGGAGGATGGCAATGGTGGTGGTGGTGATGATAGCCAAGAAACCATACTTTGAGAACTACTGACTTTTTTCTGTGGTCTTGAATGCTAGGATTTTCATGGTAAAAAGCAAAATCCCTCCATCCATTTTTTTTTCTCATTTGCCTATACTTTATTTTTTTATTCAAATTTTTATTATCAAACTGATGTACAGAGGTCTCCATCCATTTTTATCCTGACATCTTTGACCTATATTCCTGAGCTGCAAGATGTTGTTCATCTTGAGACTTGAATGAATTGTACTTGTTTAAGTCTTTGCCTACAAGCTGAGTCCCTTCCCCAGAAGAAATTCTTGTGACCATTGTTCAAGAAAGCCTGTTCAGAAGGAAGGAGTGACATTGACTAAAAACATTGAACGCACCAACTTATTTATGGAATTGTAAGCCCTTTGTACACCACTTAACAGTAACAATTAAAAATGGGGAAAAAAAATCGGAGGGCCAACAGCTCACACCTGTAATCCTAACTACTCAAGAGGCTATGATCTCATGGCCCAAAGCCAGCCAGAGCAGGAAAACTCATGAGACTCTTATCTCCAATTAACCACCAAAAAGGCAGAAGTGGAGCTATGGCTCAAGTAGTAGAGAGCTAGTCTTATGCAAGAAAGCTCCTGGACAGCACCCAGGTTCTGCATTCAAGCCCCAGGACCCATACCAAACAAAGAGCAACAACAACAGCAAAAACAACAAAGAAAAACAAGCCCTTACCAGAAAGTCTGTTCAGCTTACATTTTTCCTACAAGCCTTCTTCTAACAATACTGGTATCATTAGTTGTTTCATATAGGTCTATACTTACACAACAGCCATGGTTCCCTTAACAAAGAAGACCGTGTGTGTGTGTGTGTGTGTGTGTGCGCGCGCGTGTGTGCGTGTGTACATGTGCATGCATGTTACCAAAAACTGGGGTAAGAATGGAAAACTAATATTTAATAGATACAAATTTTCTGCTAAGGATGTTAAAAATTTCTGTAAAATGCATAGTACACACATAGTGAATGCATGTTAGGATAGTGAATTGTAAACTTAAAATAGTTTCAATGGTCAACTGATATATATATATGTGCATATATATACATGTTAGGTATATATGTTTAGATATACATATATATTATATATAACCATATCTGTATATTATATACTTAACCATATATATTATATATAAAACCATACTTTTCAAACATATTTAGTAGAATACTCATGCTCCAGACACTGTAAATACCAGGATGATTGTTACCAGGTTTGTTAACTAAACTTCCTGGCAACATTAGAATAACAGAAAAACTTCCATTTCCCCTCCCATTTGAAAATTTTAAAAAGTCACCCTAAGTTTACAGCTTCCTCCTGAAGACCCTGGGTGGCTGAGAGCCTTTGATTATGCCAGAGATCCTTGAGGGGCAGGCAGGAAGTAATTATCTGGCAGCTCAAGTTGGCCCACAGCTGGGTTCTATTGGACTATATTATGTTTCAATGTTTTAATTTGTACTAATATTTTAAAAGTTAAAAAATTCAAATCTATATCTGCCAACTCTCTCTCAAACTCAGAGGACTTATTATTTCTGGACTCAGCCATGCATTGAGAACTGACATTCTAAGTGCCTGCAGCTTCCTACTTTGAACTGCATGTCTCCTGGACAGTTTACCAGTCCTTCCCAACCTATTTCCTTGCTACACATTACAAGCTTGGCACTAGGGCACTTTAATTCCCAATCCTTTGTGAGAAGCAGCTAGAAATAGAAATAGAGTTACTCTAGAAAGCTATGTTGAAATGTACTAATTCTAGGATACCAGTTTTTAAACTTCCCATTTTTCATTCATGCAAGTAAGGATAGAATGTATTTTACTTATACCATGGTGATAAAAGTTATTAAGTATTTCGTTTTATAGTGACATTTTTATTAGAGTGATAGTGTATGACTTTTCTAATTGTTTCTTAGGATAACAACAAATCTAGAGGACAAAATTGACTCTAACACTTATTACATGACCATGAATAAATCAACTCCAATCTATTGGGCAAACAAATTTTGAAGAGAGATTATTCATCCACCCAGAACTGATCTGTCTCAGAAAATAGGTGGGAAGAAGTAGTAACAAATATCTACTAATAGGTAGTTGTGTATTTAGGAATTATAGATGTCACCATGCATTAAACTAGGAGTCCAAATACCTGAGGATTTTGTCTTGATTGCTAGTTCTCAGCTGTGGGAGATTTGACAGAATAAAAATATTCATGTTGCCTTACAATATTAAGGAGAGAATGCATGTGGCAATGTTCAGTAGGCTATAATGCAATTTTGAAATGAAAGCAATTATATCTTTGCAGCATTTTATATATTTGCAGTTTCTGTTAGCTCATTGCTACACAAAGCATAGTCTGTGAGCTGATGCTGGCCCATGAACACTTTGTCACAGGTCATCAATAAGACAAATACCAAAGTTGACTGAGTAATCCTTTAGAAACAGCAATTTGATACTGTCAAAATGCTCAACCATATGATCAATGTCTCCTTTCACTGAACAAGGTATGGCCCAGTTCAGCTTAGTGAGCTCATTAGTTATATGAGGCATGAGTTTAAAACAGGTCATGAGTAATGGGATTACTTATTTTAAGGCTAGTCTATTAATTAAAACCCAAAGTATGTAAAAATATGGAAAATGTAAACATTGTTAATGAGTTATTTTTAAATTTAACTTAACTGGTAGCCAGGTCTTTTTTGGTTTAAAACAATTGAATGGCATAACCTTCACTATACATTTTGCCCCAAAAAAAGACATTCTTATTCTAAATGTGAAAGTTTCACTTGACCAAATGATGACCATGAAAATTATTCTAAAGGAAAAAAAAAAGTGAAAAGCGTGCATACCATTAAATGAAAGCATGAAGAGGTCATCACTAAAACCTTTACTAGGTACAATTTTATGTAAGCCAAAAAAAAAAAAAATCTAGAAGAGACTGTACCTATTCTACTCCGAATATGATCACTCATATACTGGGTTTGTGCTTTGGTAGCTGTACTTAATGGTCAAGTGTGAAACCATGTGTTTCTTGTAGAAATTAAGAAAGCAATGAAACCACCTGAATTCCTAAACCTAAGTAATATTTCTATTAAAAATATATTTAGTTGAGAATTGGTGCCTTACACCTTTAATCCCAGCTACTCAAGAGGCTGAGATCTAAGGATTGTGGTTCAAAGCCAGTCTGAGCAGGAAAGGCCATGACACTCTTTTCTCATTATAACCACCAGAAAACTGGAAGTGAAGCCTGTGGCTCAAAGTGGTAAGAGTGCTACCCTTGAGCAGAAAAGCTCAGGGGCAGCATCTGGGCCCAGAGTTCGAACCCCATAACTAGACAAAAAAAATCATATATATATATATGTATATATATATATATACATATATATAACTGAAATCCCTTTGTACAACTATTTAAAATAGCAAAATAAATTATATATGTTTGTATGTATGTACATATGTATATCTTTTTAAGAAACCCCATACTAATGAATGAAGAAAACATTGCATATACACAACAAAATATTGTTTGTCTATAAAAAAGAATGAAATTATAAGATTTGCAATTATGGATAGAACTAGAGATCACATTAAAGTAAATAAGTCAAGCTGAGAAAGACATATCACATGTTGTCTCTCACATGCAGAATCTAGTCCTTAAAAATAAATAACAGTAATGTAGAACAAGTTCTTTATGGAATGGATATCAGTAGGGAGGGGCAGAGTAAAAGGAGATGATTGGAAGGAAATATGGTCAAAGTACTTTATGCACACATATGTGAGACTAGAACTATGAAACCTGATGAAGTTATTTTCAGAAAGGAGAAAGGAAAGAGAGAACAATAAAGGGGGTGAATTTGATAAGGGCACATCACATGCATATATGTCAAATCACAATGAAACTCCTAATAGAACTAATAAAACTCCTAATAGAAGCTAATAAAAATAGAGAAAAACACAACTCAGTTCAAAACCACAAAAAAAAGTCTTCAAAAGGAATTAAATGCCGACTATATCAAAGATAAAACGACCCCAAAATCTCTCCCAAATTTCTGGCTGAGGCAAATAGAAAGATGGTGGATAAACAAATATAAGGAGGAAAATACATTGTATTTTTTACATTTTAAGGTAGTAATATAAAGATATCCAACATGGGTAAGATTTCTTACTTAGAAAATACAAAGAAATATGAACAGGGTTCAGAATTCAATGTTTCACAAATCTTTCCTAAAATATTTTTATGTTGTAGGAAGAGCTGGGATCCACATATCCTGTATTTTAGAGCCAAATCTGCTACTAATTAGCTTTATGGGACTCTAAATATTTCACACAGTGGGACCCAATGAGGATGTTCTTAGGAGAGGCTTACAAGGGCTCAATAGCTATGTGCCTTTGATCTATAAAATGGTGTTTATTGAAATGAACTCGAAGAAATGGAAACAAGAGGTTTTTTATTGTATTGTTTGTGGTTCTTTTTCTTTTTTTCTTCTGCTTTTTTCCCTTTTGTCACTATTTTTTATTTCTGTACTCTTTGTCTTGTATGTAAGTTTATCTGATTTGGGGAGGGGAAGGGAAAGTCCAGAAATAGTGGGACAAAGGGTGAATGCATTCTGCAGTGATACTCACTAGAAACTATGTTGGAAATGAACTAACAATGGGGGGAGGGAGGGAAAAACTGGGAGAAAATGAGGGATAGGGTGACACTGTTCAAAAGCAAATGTACTCACTACCTGACTTATGTATGACTTGAAGGCTGCAACCAGCAGCCTGGATGGTGAAAATGGAGCTACAGGATTTAGTCTTAGTTTCTGTTTTCCTTATAGAGATAGGAAATCTTGACATACTTTATTAATAAGAAAAAGAATTCAGGGCCTGGAAATATGGCCTAGTGGTAGATTGCTTGCCTGGTATACATGAAGCCCTGGGTTTGATTCCTCAGCATCACATATATAGAAAAAGCCAGTAGTAGTGCTGTGGCTCAAGTGGTAGAGTGCTAGCCTTGAGCAAAAAGAAGCCAGGGACAGTGCTCAGGCCCTGAGTTGAAGCCCTAGAACTGGCAAGACAGAGAGAGAGAGAGAGAGAGAGAGAGAGAGAGAGAGAGAGAGAGAGAGAGAGAGAGAGAAAGAGAAAAAGAATTTAAAAATAAGCTCTTTGAAAATACAGGCAGGAAACCAATAGCCTATACAAGTCTAGATAGCCCTCAGGTATTTTTTACTTCTTGGTCTAGATAACAACCTTCATTTCACAGGGTGTAGCACACATCTCACTATCTCAAAATTCCTCCCCTGTGAGATAATTTAGTGATTCTGTTGTGCTCCTGTGTCTGCTCACTCCATCAAGGCTCTGGCCAAAAGTGCATTCCCTTACTTTTAGAAGAACTTTTAATTCTAAAATCCACTTTCTACATACCAGTTATGAAAGAAAAAACATGATTCTGCCAACCCTTCACTAAGCAATTAATTCTTAAGCTGGATTGCTTAAGGATCAACTAGAAGGAGACACTATGAAGGAGCAGTCTGAAAAAGGTGATACCAAACTCCTGACAATGTTGCCTGTTTAGCCAGCATCTGCCTGCCTGTTCAGGGATATAACACTTTCCTTCCAACAATTCATAAATCTTCTCCTAGCACCATCTTGACAAGCTCCAACATCAAGCCCCTATTCAAATCTCAAATATGGGGTCTGGGAATATGGCCTACTGGCAAGAGTGCTTGCCTCTATACATGAAGCCCTGGGTTTGATTCCCAAGCACCACATATATAGAAAATGGCCAGAAGTGGTACTGTGGCTCAAGTGGCAGAGTGCTAGCCTTGAGCAAAAAGAAGCCAGGGACAGTGCTCAGGCCCTGAGTCCATGCCCCAGGACTGGCAAAAAAAAAAAAAAAAAATCAAATCTCAAATATGCTATGCGCTAGTCAAAGCCCAACTACAGGTATAATTTTAAGCTTCATACATTTGGGGTGGGATGGTATAGGGGATGAGCACAGGGATTTGTGCAAGGCAAACTATCAATAGAGCCAGCCCATTAATTTTGCCCAGAGTAGCCTTAAACTCAAGATCTTCTTGCCTCCACCTCCTGAGTAGTTGGGATTTACAAGCATGCACCATGCCTAACAGAGCTTCAATTTTTTTTGCATCCTTATTTTTGCATCCTTATCCAGCTACTCTTAGCTTCCAATCACAATTTTTTTTTTTTTTTTTTTTTTTTTTTTTTGCCAGTCCTGGGCCTTGGACTCAGGGCCTGAGCACTGTCCCTGGCTTCTTCCCGCTCAAGGCTAGCACTCTGCCACCTGAGCCACAGCGCCCCTTCTGGCCGTTTTCCATATATGTGGTGCTGGGGAATCGAACCGAGAGCTTCATGTGTAGGAGGCAAGCACTCTTGCCACTAGGCCATATTCCCAGCCCTCCAATCACAATTTTATCCTTGCTATCCCAATACAATGTTAACTCTGGAAGCCTGCCTCAGTCCTCAAGGCATATAATACCAGTTGCCTGGTCATTCAGCTCCGCACTGCCCTCCAGGACCTAATGGCTTCAGAGCCATGACTCTTCAATGCTCGTCATGACTCTTCTCCCCTAGCCCACCTACACCATCTGCTTTCCATATCTTGCCTCCCAGAAACCCAGGTTTACCACGTGTAACATTCCAGGAAAGTGTAGTTACACTATCTAGTTACACCATCTCTCTGTTTTTATTTATTTATGACTGGCTTCATTCCAGAAAAGATTTCAGGTAACACATACTCCAATTCCCCTGAGTTTTCTCAGATAAATTCGTTAACTCATGTTGATTCTATTGGCTTTACGATACACAGTGGGCTCAAAAGTACTTCACTGGGCTTACAGTATTTCTCTGTGATTTCAGTTCCTGCTGCATCTCAAACAGGTCAACAGTGGTGGCAGAGGTAAGCTTCTTTATCAAAAGGAAAACAGGGCAAAGCACTGGTCTCCAACTACAAATCAGCCTCTGAGTTCAAATCCCTGCCCCATTACTTTATATGGCCAATGCATAGATCTTCCTTCAAATTAAACTCACTTCCCTTTTAATTGAGGATAAAAACAGATTGTTAGTAGGGTTAAGTAACCTGATATGTAGAAAAAGAGAGCACTATACTACACATAAGTAATCATAGTGGTAACTATTATTTGTTCTAAAAATAACAAAGAATGGAAGTATTAGTCCTTTAATGCCATGTAGAAACCCAGCACAAAACTCAATGGTTTATAACAGTAACATTTGTAGTCTCCGTTTCTACAGGTCAGAAGTCCAAGTGCAGCACAGTTTTTTGTCCTCTAGCTCAGAGTTTCTTACCAAACTGAAATTAAGGTGTCATCCAAGCTGCAGTCATCTCAAGAATTAACTGGGGAGGAAGTGGATTCTAATTCAGCTCCAAGTGGCTGTTATGGATGAGAGTTTCAGTTACTTGCTAGCTGGTGGCTTGAGGATGCACTCTGTTCTTTGAAAAATGCAAGCTCCTCCATAGGGAAATTCACAATAAGAAAGCTTACCTCACTCACAATGGGCAGAGGAAGAGGATTCAGGACACAAGTCACAGTCTTTTTATGTTGATATCAAACATGGTATATCATTTCTACCAAGTTGGATTGATTAGAAACAAGCTGATAAGTCTACGTCACACTCAAGAGGAGATCAGGCTATAGACATAACTCAAGTGGTTAAGCCCTTGCCTAACAAAACCAGAGGACTGACCTCAGTCATCTAAAGATTCCTACATTGTAGTTGTAGCCTCACAGCACCTTAGAATGTATCTATATTTGGTGATAAAGCCTTCCATCAGTCTTAAGATAATCTGATTAGGGCTAAAGACTTAAAAAGAGACTTCTCTGATGAGGAAATGAGAATGGCCAAGAGACATAAGAAAAAGTGCTCTACATCACTGGCCATAAAAGAAATGCAAATCAAAACAATATTGAGATTCTACCTCACCCCAGTAAGAATGTCCTTTATCAAGAAAACTAACAATAATAAATGTTGGAGGGGATGTGGCCAAAAGGGAACCCTACTTCATTGTTGGTGGGAATGTAAACCGGTTCAGCCACTCTGGAAAGCAGTATGGAGATTCCTCAGAAGTCTAAACATAGAGCTCCCCTATGACCCAGCAGCCCCACTTTTGGGCATCTACCCAAAAGACCACAAACAAGAACACAATAAAGCCACCAGCACAACAATGTTCATCACAGCACAATTTGTCACAGCTAAAATATGGAACCAACCCAGATGCCCCTCAGTAGACAAATGGATCAGGAAAATATGGTACATATACACAATGGAATTTTATGCCTCTATCAGAAAGAATGACATTGCCCCATTTATAAGGAAATGAAAGGACTTGGAAAAAATTATACTAAGTGAAGTGAGCCAGACCCAAAGAAACATGGACTCTATGGTTTCCCTCATAGGGAATAATTAGCACAGGTTTAGGCTAGTCACAGCAGAGGATCACAAGAGCCTAATAGCTATGCCCCTATGAATGCGTAAGATAATGCTAAGTGAAATGAACACCATGTTAGGGAAACGAGTGATATATCACTGTTGTAATTACTTTCAACATACCATGTGAAACCATAGCTTCTATTGTTGATGATCCTCTTGTATCCCTTCCTGTGGTTGTACCTGCACTATAACTGTATCTTATCTGAGTACATTGGAAACTGCATATACTGGTATTAGAACTAGGAAAGTGAAAGGGAATACCAAAATCGAGAGACACAGGATAAAAAGACAAATGACTACAAAAGCAATACTTGCAAAACTGTTTGGTGTAAACCAACTGAACAACTTATGGGAGGAGAGGGAAAAGGGGAGGGGGAGGGGAGAATGGGGGAGGAGGTAACAAACAGTACAAGAAATGTATCCAATGCCTAACATATGAAACTGTAACCTCTCTGTACATCACTTTGACAATAAATAAGAAAAAATAAATAAAACTATATAAAACAAAAACAAGAGTACAAAAAAAAGATAATCTGATTAAACTGAGGTAAGGTGGAAGGGTCATACTCCAACATGAGTGTTTTCAGAAAAAGAGGAGATACCAGAGAGGCATGTGCACATAGGAAAGGTGACATAAAACACAGTGAGAAGTCAGTTATCTACATGCCAAACCCGTCAATACTTTGATCTTGAACTTCCAGCCTCCACAACTTAAGAAAACACATGGATGTGGTTTAAATCACAGTCTGTGGTATTTTGTAATGGCTGTCCTAGTAACACAGGCATGAATACCAAAAGAGAGATCACAGGAAAACATCTCAGACAAGTCTATTACCATGGTCCCTTTATAACTTCTTAAGAAGTTCTACTTTTGCAGAAAAGGACACATTTCCTGGCACTCCCCAATATACAGTATATAAGAGTAACCTGAGGACTACTGAAAATCATAAAGGAATCTGTAATCCAGAACTTGAAAGCTCTATGATTTACAATCAACTACAAAAGTGTCAAGTGCTAGAATTAACATATTTAGGAATTTTTAATTTGTCTTACAACTCAGAATATTTAAATGTTTAGGTTTATCACATCCTAATTTGTCTTAAAATTATTTTTTGAAATTAGACCTATTTCATTTGTCATTATTTTTAGATCGATGTATATCATATAAGCATTCTTTGATCTAGTTGGACTCCAAAGCCACACTAAAATGTTCTTCCCCTGAGCTTTAAAAAAGAAAAGAAAATCCTAAAGAATGGGCATGTGCTGAATTTCTTATAGAGCTATAGCCTTTCAGAGAAGAATCTTGTTCTTTAACAAAAAGACACTAAACTAATTGTTTTAGGGAGATCTTTTCGATGTAAAATAACTCATGGGCATTATTTTCCAAGCACTTGAAATTATTCATAATACAGCTGCCCACCCACATCAATGGTTCATTAGTTTCTTTTTACTTAAAAGGCAAGATAACACACATTAAAAAATCAAAAGTTAACTTCATCTCTCACTAACAACTGTGTCAATTTTAAAACATAAAGTTGTCCTGAACTTCCAATTCCAATCACAATGTAATAGTTGGTCTTCAGGCCACTAGCTGGACAATATTAAGCAACAATTTCCATGCATTAGACAGGAATCAAACCAGAATTATGGTCCTTGAAAGGAAGGAAAAGCATGAAGTGAGCATCAAGTTTACCCTGCTTAGGAAGCTGAGTGAGAAAAGAGTTACATTCTCACCAGGCAGAGAAAACAGGTAGGAGTTTGAGGTTGACAGCATAGCTAGGATTCTTAGGACAGGTGAGAAAGAAGAAGGAATTGCACTGAAGCAAACACCAGAGAAATGAACCCATGGAATTTCACGAGAATTTTTCTCAGGTCCTTAACCTTAGGCCATACAACCATAGGATCACCTCCAAAATCTAGCAGGAAAGAGCTGCTAGGAAATTGGAAAGTTGAGTGGAATGTTCAAAGGTTGAATACACCTGGGAAGGTGGTAAAAGGATGATAATCAACTCACAGACTTTTTGATAAGTCATAAATCACCTTTAAAAAAGCTAAAATTACTAAGAACAAAGGCTATACTTTAATACTGAGGCTAAAATTAAAATAAACCAACTGTAACAAGTCCTAAAGCCAATTTTCATCCACTTTGTGAGATTTCAATAACTTAACTGCCAGTAAAAACAAATCTCAACACTTTTTGGAGAAGGATCCCATAATTCATAGTTTGTACAAAGTATTATCCATAGTTTCTAGCAGAAACAACTTACAGATGAGGACTTGGTTAAAGTGATCGGTAGCTAAAAGAAAGAAGTAGGTACAGAAATAACCCAAATACTGAGACAAAAAATTCCAAGTAACTACAATTAATATGTTAAAGAAAATAGATTAACAATATGATGGAGAAATGGGAAGAATTTGATTCTTCTAAGGATACTCTATGTTATCCAAGCTGATTGTAAACTCATGATCCTTCCACCTCAGCCTCCCAAGTATCTAGGATTACATGCCTTTGCCACAATGCCTTGCTAAAATATTTTTTAAAGAATTAAACAGACATTCAATTATTGAAAAATACAGTTTCAGGAAGTAATTAATTATCAGATGGGCTTACAATAAAACAAGATCAATAAATTTGAAGATAAGCTAACAATCTATTCAAACTGAAATAGAAAACAAAAAGCATCTTAAATCCACACAATTGGTCGGTATAGTCTTATTCATTTACTTTCTTATTTTTTTCCCTGCCAGTCCTGGGGCTTGGGGCTCAGGGCCTGAGCACTGTCCCTGGCCTCTTTTTGCTACCTCTTGAGCCACAGCACCACTTCCAGCTTTTCCTGTTTATGTGATGCTGAGGAATCGAACCCAGGGCTTCAGATAGGCAAGCACTCTACCACTAAGCCACAACCTCAGCCCTTACATTATTTTTTCTTTCTCCCTAGCAAACTATTTTAAAACAAAAGTAGGGTGGACTTGAGATTTAAGACAGTATTTATGTAGTTTCAAAACATCTTCAGAATAATTAAGAATTTGGCTTTGGAACAAAAATTGAACAGAATGTCTGGAAAAGTTAAATCTCACCCTTTTTTACGACCTCACAAACCAAACTAATGTGCTTTCAACAGTTGCTCCTTGGCACCTCAATCCAATTGCCTGCCCTCCCAATTGTGTTTCAGGCCTTCTATTCAATTGGTGGTCATACCATTCCCCGTTCCCTCAGACTTTGGGTACTGAGCAAAATGGATAATATAACTATCCATTAGCTCTTACAGATTTACATGTTTCATGAGAACTCTTGAAATATAAACACATAATTCAGAAAAATGTATCACTTTAGTTTTAAATTTTGACACTTTAAAACATGCCAGGCAACAATGCATCACACCTGTAATCCTGACTAAAAATGATAACATGCTTTAGAATTCATTAAATATGAAAATGAGTATAAGGATGGCAATGAAAATGGTAATCTTCTCATTCATTCTGCTAGTGTGGTACAAATTCTTAATTCATGTGGCACTTCATTCTTCTATTTCACTTCTTTCAATTTCACACAGAAGAAAAATGGTGAAGGAAAAATTAATTTTAGAAACCTATCCTTTAATGGCATTCAACATGTGATATCAAAAGGGGTCCTCAAGAAGGGTCTTATGGCTTAGGTATGAAGTGCTCCCTCCTTACAAGCTCATGTGTGAAGGCTTAGTCCTCAGCTGGTTGGTATAATTGAAAGATGATTAGATTATGAGGGCTTTATCTTAATAAATGGATCCACTGATGGATTAATTATCTGAGAGCATCATTGGGAGTGAGGTAAACTTTCAGAGATGGGGCCTGATTGAATTAGATTACTGGGTACATGGCCTGGAATGATGTACTTTATGTTCAGTCCTTTCCTAACTCTGACTCTCCCTCTGTTTCCTGGCTGCCATGACAAAAGCAACTTTACTTCTTTATGTGCTCTGCTATGATGTTCTGCCACCATGGCCCAGAAACAATGAATCTGGTTGACATTGATGGAGACTTCTAAGACTATGGGTCAAACCTCTAAGACTGTGGGTCAAAATAAGTCTCCTTTATATTCTCTCTCTCAGATATTTGATCATAGTGATAAAACAGCACTAACACAGTTGAGTAGTGTCAAAATTTTTGAGCAATAATTGTTAACAAAGCTCTCCACTATCTATCAAGACATATATATGCTTCCTTCTAGTATTCCATTGACTATTCATTGTCTGTTTCCATCTAATTTGGCTTCATCTCATTACAGCTTCCCTCTAGTTACAGCTTCTCACATCAGAGCAATGCTTTTGTTGCATATAACCTTCATTCGAAATTCATCCAATAATGCATCTTTGTAGAAATGCGCCTCAGATTCTCCTTGGCCCTAAGCTGTAGAACAGGGAAAAATTCCAGGAGGGCTAAGAGACCAGTCGCTGTGAAGCTGAGCAAAAATTTCAGAGATCTCACCAAAAAACGTTTCAGCAGGGAACATTCCATCATGTCTCCTTTGCCTACCAAATACTGAGTCACTTTGTGCCAGGTACTATGATCAGTATTAGAAATATAGTAAAGAAAACTAGATTGTAAGAAAGTTGAGTGGAGATATTTGGGGGAGAGAACAGAGATAGTGAAAAATCAGTAAACATTCATTGAATCCCAGGGGCAACTGAGAATATGGCCCTCACAAGAAACTAATTTGATCCTTTTGGAATGTATAACTGAAAACTCTTATTTCACTTCGCCCAAATCTCTAGTTGAACTATTAACATTTATGGGGCATCTACAACATGACAGAGTACCAGGCAGGTCTAAGACCCTGATCCCCAATGGGCTATATGCAATATTCATCAAACTGAATAAGCACTTAAGTCTTGTTCATTTTGCTACATAAAATTCATCTCAACTAAAATGCAGGCTATTTAAGGAAAAAAACAAACATGTTTAGTGTTCATTACAACTGGCAATTTCAAAAAAGGTATATTTATTATTTGAATTTGAATGTATGTGCTACTGTATACAAGGCATGGGATACTGAGTAAAGGTGAAATATTTACATTGGTTCTGTAATTTCTACAGCATTTCATCCTTTGTATAAATTCGTTCATCAGTTATATAAATTAGTAGCAAATGCCAATAAAATAAAAACATAATAAAATAATCTCACAGTGCTAGCCTATTTGGGCAAGCCTGTTTGATGTGCAAAATGGACATAATATCTTACTTAACCAGGCTGCTGTGGAGACTGAATGGAAAAAGGAACAAGTCACAGTAAACATTCCTTTCTTGTGTCACTCTCTTTCAACACATTCTTATGTCAAGTCTTTGGCCAATACCTAATAACCGATGACTACTGCAAGAAAAAACACTGGCCCATTATAATGAATCATGTTTTGTAGGTTTTCTGGTAACCCAGAATTTTACTTATAATCTCATTATCCATGTACCCATTTCTTATTGAAAACATGTTAATGTGCCAGTCTGTAATGGGCTCTAAATATATGAGCATTTTAAAGATGTGATATAGTTATGGAACTTAGATGTATGTATATACATACAGTAACTTAAAATGTAACTGGGTTGGTAAGTTATGTGAAGAAGAGAGGTTAAGGGAGACAATGATAGGTAAGACAGATTGAGGTTTGCTTTAACAGGTTAGAGAACCTTCAGATTAGAATAGAGGAAGTCGTCATATAAACCTTAGGGAGAACATTCCAGTGAAGAAGATACAGTGCAGACTACTAGGTGAAAGTATGTCTGGCCCTCTTAAAGGACAGAAAGATGCCAAAACAGCATTAGTGCAAATGATGAGTCACAGGCAACAGAGACCAAAGGCATGTAAAGCCAGATTCCATAGGGTCTTATAGGTCATAGAAAGGTCACTCTGGGTATTACAGAAGCAGGAGGACCACTGCAAGTCTATGGTAGTTCTCAAACCTGAGTTGTATCAAAATCACCAGGCTTTTGGGCTAAGACACATATTGATAAAAATAAAAAATAAAAACATTGCTTTAACAGCTGAATTGGAAACCTACACACTATCTATATATATTATAAACTACTATTTGACAATAAAAAAAGAAATCAACTTTTGTGTGTATATGCCAGTACTAGGGCTTGAACTCAGACTGGGCACTGTCCCTTGGCTATTTTAAACTCAAGGAGGGTTCTCTACCACTTACACTATAGTTCTACTTCTGGCTTTTTGCTGGTTAATTGGAGATAAAAGTCTCATAGACTTTCCTGCCTGGTCTGTGATCTTCATATCTTAGCCTCGTGAATAGTTAGGATTACAGGCGTGAGCCACGGGTATAAAGCAGGAATTAATTATTGATACACATAACCTGAATGGATAAAGAATTATGTTAAAGAGAAAAAAAGCCAGTCCAAAAAGTTAATGATTCTACTTAAGTAACTTCCTTGAAATGACACATATGAGATTCATCCTTGATTTTTCACTTTCAAATCTTAGCTATCCTTGTTACTATCTTTTAAAATAGGCAACTGCCCCAGCCTTACTTTCTCAACTCTAGAAATCCTGCATGACAAAGAATGTATAGCACAATACTAACTCAATAGGAATTTGTAAATAACACACTTAGCAAAAACAGGAATGTAGGGAGAGGGCCACAAACTTAAACCAATTCTGAGACTTAAAACCTGCTTCAGGGCTCAGAGCATAGTTCAAACAGTACAGTGCTTGCCCAGAAAACCAAAGCCCTGGAGTACAATCCCCAGTGCCACTCAGACACACAGGAATTATACTGGTTTTTAGCAAAATACTACATATTCAGAGATACTGAAGCAATGACACTGTTGCCAAAAAATGATTTAGTAGTTTACTCTCAAAAATTCCCTTTAAAATAAAATTCCCTTATGCAATCAGCTTCCAGTCTTGTCTCCATGGCAAACTTCTGAGGAAACAAAATGGTGCTATATTATAAATAAAAGAAACATTTTTCACCTAGGCCCAGATGAAGCTCCACATCCAAGAAAAAAGAAAAAAAAATAGTAACTGCTCTAGGTTTCTGAGATTACATTCACAAATAGTTGTTCTCAACTTAAGTACTACGTTTGAAACATACAACTCATGGGCCCTTCCTAAACTGTGTTATATTTTGTTTCAGGATGTATTTTAGTTCATTAATTATATATCCTAAACAAAGTAAGTAGAGCTATAAGAAAATTAAAAAAAACTTAATTTTTTTTTGAAAAGGTTTCAAATGCAGGTAAAGCTGGCCATAACTAGGTGCTAGTGGCTCACACCTGTTTTGTTTTTTTTTGCCAGTGCTGGGGTTTGGGACTCAAGGCCTGAGCACTGTCTCTGGCTTCTTTTTGCTCAAGGCTAGTACTCTGCCATTTGAGCCACAGTGCCACTTCTGGCTTTTCTATATATGTGATGCTGAGGAATTGAACCCAGGGCTTCATGTATGAGGCAAGCACTCTACCACTAGGCCATATTCCCAGTCCAGTGGCTCACACCTATAATCCTAGCTATCCAGGAAGCTGAGACCTGAGAATCATGGTTTAAAGTCAGCCCAGGTAAAAAATTCCACGAGACTCTTATCTCCAACAAACTACTCAGAAAAGGATAGAAGTGGTGCTGTGGCTCAAGTGGTAGAGCGCTAGCCTTTAGCACAGAGGCTCAGGGTCAGTACCCAGGCCCTGAGTTCAAGCCCAGAATCAGCAAAAGGAAAAAAGAAAAAGTTGGCCATGGTGGCACATACCTATAATCTCTGCACACAAGTAGAGGCAGGATGATTTTAGTTCAAGGCCAACTTGAAGGACAAAGCAAGACCCTACCTCAAGAAACAAAACAGAACTACAGGTAAAGGTTCCAGGAAAACAGTTACCTTGAACTGCCTTTTTTTTTTACCAGAAGAAAGTGTCACTATATAGTGTAAACCCTTTGGGGCTCTTATCTGGCTAGTAGTAAGTGCTAATACCATTGCGAAAAAGCATGGACTCACATTTAACCTACAAATTACACGTACAATCCCACACTGCCGGGCTGGGGATATGGCCTAGTGGCAAGAGTGCCTGCCTCATATACATGAGGCCCTGGGTTCGATTCCCCAGCACCACATATACAGAAAATGGCCAGAAGTGGCGCTGTGGCTCAAGTGGCAGAGTGCTAGCCTTGAGCAAAAAGAAGCCAGGGACAGTGCTCAGGCCCTGAGTCCAAGCCCCAGGACTGGCCAAAAAAAAAAAAAAAAAAAAACAATCCCACACTGCCATTCCCCTCCCTAGCAATGGAGACCACAAATCCTCTTTCTTGGGAGTCAGAACTTTATTTCAATGTATTGAAATGGGAAATGTGAGTCCACCCTTACTAACCTCAGATCAATTCTAATTCATTGCAAAAGGAAACAGGAATCCCTTCTGTTAAGTGATAGCCAGGAATCAATGTGGATGTGTTTTTATTTTTAAAGGCAGAAGCATCCAAGCATACACATAGACACTTGTTCTGAAAAAGTAGCAAAAGGTTTTATTTTTACCTGATAGTCTTAGTATGCTTAATTCAAAAAAGACTCAAAACATAACATTGTTGAAAATATTTATTTTGATAGTCTATGTATGATAAATAAGTCAGTAGAGGCTCTACTCCATCACAGATGCTTCTGAGAAGATCCCTGTGCCATCAAACTGAAGACTGGCCACCTGAACGATGTCCCATGTCTTATCCCATCAAGAGCACACACCTTCCACGGTGTCTTTGTTTGAGGATTGCTTCTAAGTCCAGATGACCAAATAGTCCTTTATCCCCAAAGTAGGCTAAAAGGTTTGTGAAGAGGAAAAAATACATTAAACCCTGAAACAAAATTATATAAGCAGAGCTGAAGAATTCAAGTACTTTGTATATTTATGTGTTTGTTCATCTGTCAAACTCAGTTACTAGAAGAATCAATTTTATTAAATAACAACAAAAAATCAAACATTCAGAACAATATTTAAAGAAATAGTTTTGTTACTTTTGTGTGAGATTACCTATTAGAAACAAAAAGGAAAGTGTATGTTGTTACATAAAAGGAAATCAATGAAACAAACAGTACAAGAAATGTATCCAATGCCTAACGTATGAAACTGTAACCTCTCTGTACATCAGTTTTTTAATAAAAACTTTAAAAAAAAGGAAATCAATGAAAAGGTAAATCATTAATAATTGCATTAACTGGAATAATGGGGAAATCTAGATAATAAAGCCTTATCAATAGACTCAGCATCAGTACTAAAATAACCCTGACTGAAGACCTTCAGTGAGTCACATTCAGTATGGAAAGCCCACTGAACTCCCAATTAAGATTCCTGCTTTAAAGCTGTGGAAATTGAGGCCTTGAAATGATTACATGTAACCTGAGTAGTCTTAACCTTGGTATATTCACATCTCCAGGAGAAATTAGCCTCCATTTCCACTTCAACTAATTCTTACCACAAACCTTCCTTCTACTAACGAGCTGCCAAAACTCCCAAACCATTTGTTAACTGGAAGCAACAGATCCAGGAAGGAGAAAGGTAATAACATCTCCCACTAATTCTGGTGAGATGTGAAAATAAACTCGAACTATGAAGACCTATTTCTCAGAAGTGAAGATGTAGTAGCTCAATGTTAGAACACTGGCCTAGCAAAGCTGTGAATTCAATCCCTATCATTGAAAAAAGATGATGCTTCTGACAACAAGCATCCAAAATAAAAAGGAAATCTTCCTTTCCCTTACAGATAATAGGAATAATTCTATTAGTTAACTTATTTTGTCTGAATAATATTTTTCTAATCTATTTACTTTTTCATTAAAATACAATATTGGAATATAACATTTCTTATCAACCAACAACTGATGACCACACACTATATTACACTGAATATAAAAAGTGGTTACTAAGATGAAGGTAGTTCTAATACCAAAAGACAGCAATTTGCCAAAAGAAAGAAAATATCAGAAAACTACTATGTTGTTTGTAAGTATTACAAATAATAAAATTACAGAGCCAGAAACTCATGCCTGTAGTCCTAGCTACTACTAGGAAAGCTGAAATCTTGAGAACTGTAGTTCAGGGCCAGCCCAAGCAAAAGTTTGTAAGTCTCCATATCAACCATAAAAAAAGCTGGGAGCAATGGTGCACATCTGTCATTCCAGATACACAGGAAGCACATATAAGAGGACCACAGTCCAAACTAGCCCCAGGAAAAAGAGACTAAACTAGTAGAGCACCTGCCTACCAAGTACAATGCCCTGAGTTCAAACCCTAGTACCTCCAAGAGTAATAACAAATGTGTACATAAACAATAAAATTTATATTAACAGGGCTGGGAATATGGCCTAGTGGCAAGAGTGCTTGCCTCCTAGACATGAAGCTCTCTCGGTTTGATTCCCCAGCACCACACATATGGAAAACAGCCAGAAGGGGCGCTGTGGCTCAGGTGGCAGAGTGCTAGCCTTGAGCGGGAAGAAGCCAGGGACAGTGCTCAGGCCCTGAGTCCAAGGCCCAGGACTGGCAAAAAAAAAAAAAAATTATATTAACAAAAAGTAAATTTTATATTAATTCTATTCCTTTCAGGATACACAGTCAGCAACCAAGAATGACCTCTCGGGGCTAGGGATATAGCCTAGTGGCAAGAGTGCCTGCCTCGGATACACGAGGCCCTAGGTTCGATTCCCCAGCACCACATATACAGAAAACGGCCAGAAGCGGCGCTGTGGCTCAAGTGGCAGAGTGCTAGCCTTGAGCGGGAAGAAGCCAGGGACAGTGCTCAGGCCCTGAGTCCAAGGCCCAGGACTGGCCAAAAAAAAAAAAAAAAAAGAATGACCTCTCCAGTCTCCCCAATGAAGCTAGCAAAGAATATGAAATTATACAACTAGATAACCCTTGCAGGCAATCAATTCTTTTCTAAAATGCAAGTATACCTTGGAAGGAAATTAGAAAACATTCCTATATGACAGAGATTGAGAAAGTCAGCACAAGAAAAGAGAAAGCACTAAGAAGACCAGTAAATGGAAAATGAAAAAAAAAAAAAAAAAAAACTTTCAGGCACTTGCTTTCATCTTTCTACAATTTTGAAGGTCCAAAAGTTGCTACAAGAATTGCAGCCATTCCATCCCCACCCCTGGGTCTGAGATCCCCAAGACACAAAGACCAAGAAAAACAGTCATTTAGTAATTCAACATTTGCTGAGCAGCTAAGTCAGACCTTTGCAGAAAAAAAAAAAATGTAATGTAATGTATATAAGCAGCAAGCATAATACAAAGCAAAAATGGCATACATGAAATAATACTATGGGAACACAGAAATGCAGTTTCAGCCAGCAGTAGAAGACATTTAGCAAAGAGCTAACATTTGAGGTTGGGCTTTCCTGAAAATAGCTTTTCATCAGATGGAAACAGGGAGAAGAGAATTCCAGATAGAGGGAGCACAACCAAATGGGCAAAGGCACAAAGTATTTTTTCTGGGTTTAGCATGTACTATTATGCTTTCCCCAAAGGACAGTTTTAGGAAGCCATGCCATAAAATGTTAAGTAGAGAGAAGGAAGAGAAGAAAGAAGGCTATGAGGATAGACCATTTGTTAGATAACTTTATTAGGAAAAACAGAATAACCGCAAAACTGGACAAACTGAGAGCACACGTGGTGGTACTCTTTGAAAGGAAAAACTTCTTCCAAAAAAAGAGAGCAGGTACACATGGCATGGTGCTAAGTAACAAGTAAGATTACTTGCAGAGACCATGTGACCAGTAAATGGAAACACTGGCTTGGAGAAAGAAGTACTCCATCATCCATTGTGTTTTGCTCTGAAGGACTAAAGTAGCAACTATACATAATGTACATAAAGAATCTGAAACAACAGCTTACACATTGTGACTATGGATATTACTATAGGTTGCCTACCTACAATATGAATATCTGAAATATCAAACACCTCTGGTCCTAAGCACTTTGAGTAATATTCAATCTGTATAATTTTTTAATGCCCACACTAGAGAGTGACTTAAGGGAGGTTTTGAAAAAACTAAAGACCTTGAGTATCATCAGTGAAGTCTGTTACAGAAATCTACACAAGATGTCTTGACACAGAGGATCAAGCTGAAATTCCATAGCAGCAGTGTGCAAGGGTCAGGGTTCTCACAGCACCACAAACATCAGTCCTTCTTCCAAAGAATATTTGCTTGAGATTCTAGTATATGTACTTTTTACACAGTGCTCTATTTTAGATTCTGAATGTAACTCAAAAGCCTTGTGGCCTGGTTAAGTAGCCTGTAAATCTACAAAGAGATGGAAGAACCTTTAAGAGGTACAGCCTTATAGAAGGAAGTTATACCACTGGGGACATGCCCCGGAAGACAGATGTACTGAGACTTCTGCCCTTCCTCTCTTTCTTTGCT
Organism: Perognathus longimembris pacificus; assembly: GCF_023159225.1. Taxonomy (NCBI): domain Eukaryota; kingdom Metazoa; phylum Chordata; class Mammalia; order Rodentia; family Heteromyidae; genus Perognathus; species Perognathus longimembris. The sequence goes on along the minus strand of NC_063162.1, from coordinate 88,866,961 downwards.
TTCCTGCCACCATGAGTGAACAGGCTGCCTCTGCTACATGCTTCTGCTATTATGGACTATGCCACCACAGGCTCAAGTCCACAGGACCAAGTGAAGTCACTGAAACCACTGAAACCACGAGTCAAGATATTGTGGTTTTCTTCCCTGTAAGTAATCTCATTTTGTCAAAATAACAGAAAACTAATGGACAAGTGCGCATACATATACATGTGTATATAAATACACAGTGTGCATAAAGTTCCTGAAACTGCTTGTTCCACATCAGCAAGGTTGCTTCTGGGAAAAGAAATGTGATTGTATTTTCAGAATTATGAGCATTTGTATATTATGAATTTACTAATCTCCTAAGAATTTACTATAAGGAGGGGCTGGGACTGTGGCTTAGTGATAAGGGTGTTTGTCTAGTATGCACGAAGCCCTGGGTTCAATTCATCAGTACTACATAAACAGAAAAGGCCAGAAGTGGCACTGTGGCTCAAGTGATAAGAGTGCTAGCCTTGAGCAAAAGCAGCTCAGGGACAGTGCCCAGGCCCTGAGTGCAAGCCCCAGGACTGGCAAAAAAGGGAAAAAAAAAATTTCTTATAAGGAAATAAATCAAAGTCTATAGAAACCTATGTACCTTTCAATGATGTAAAACTAGGGGGTTGGCTCAAGTGGTAGATCACCAGCCTTGTGGGAAATAAGCCAAGTGAGAACATGAAGCCTTGAGTTTAAGCCCCAGTCCTAGCATATAAATAAGTAAATAAACAAATATATTTTTTATGTAAAATAATGAAAAGGAAAAATCAAAGTAATTGGCAACTGGAAAATATATAAAATAAAAACTCTAATTTTAGGTGAAAAAAAAACCAAAAAATCCTATGAACCCTTGTTAGAATGACACAAAAGGGCTGGGAATGGCCTAGTGGCAAGAGCACCTGCCTTATATACGTGAAGCCCTGGGTTCGATTACCCAGCACCACATATATAGAAAACGGTCAGAAGTGGCGCTGTGGCTCAAGTGGCAGAGTGCTAGCCTTGAGCAAAAAGAAACAAAGGAAAAAAAAAAAAAAAAAAGGAAAAGGGACAGTGCTCAGGCCCTGAATCCAAGGCCCAGGACTGGCCAAAAAAAACAATGACACAAAAGGCTATATTTACCTGAAAAAGGATGTGAATGTAAAAAATTAAACAGTTCATCTTGTGATATAGTTATCTTTCTTCTAAAATATGCTTTGCTATGCATATAACAATAAAAATTTGGAAGGAGTAAGTATAGGTACCTGGGAACAGGATAAATGGGTTCACAAACTTTTTCCAACAGCCCAAAACTACACTGATTTGTAAAGGTCCATTTTGGAGCTACCACTATTATTGTCTTGCTTCCCAATGACTAAACACTTTTATGTTTATTTGTAAGAAAAGTACCTTAAAACTGTTGGTTCGGGCATCCCAGGATCTGCACCCCTTTTAAATCCTGTGAAAGAAAACAACAAAAAAGAAATCAAAACACTAGCAGATTAAAAAAGGTATTATAAGACTTCCTTTTTAATGTAATCTAGTATAGCTAAAATGACATCTGCTCAACCAACACTATCTAGATTAATCTGTGCTTCAAAACAGATTCAAATCTTCACTACAGTATGGAAATGTCCAAGACTAATCAGCAGGAAGCACAAGCTATCTTCTTTCCACTATATACAAAATTAACACAATAGTTCTTAACTTGCTATACTTTTCATTATTAGTCCTTAGGTAGAAATAGATTAACACAACTCCAAATTATACTGGGAGACATGAAGAACACAAAGATTTGAGGGGTGAGAGGAGCCTTAAATACTTTTGAAAGCACAACTGAGGATCTGTAACTCCCAAACACTATTATTTTTATAAAGGAAAGACTAGTGGTAAAAAAAAAAAAAAGGAGTAGAGTAATCCAATAATTATTAAGCAACTAATTTAAATCAGCTCTTATCTCAATATGATTAGATATACCTTTTACTGTTTAAGATACACTTTTAAATAATAACATACATGTTAAATTGCCAAAGTAACAGATTAAGTATGTCAAGAACTAAGAAGGGTTGGGTGTGGTGGCTAGTGCTCAGGAGACAGGAGGAACTTGAATTAAAGCCAATCTCTGAATTTAAAGCCAATCTAGTTTACACAGCAAGACCCTATCTAAAAAAACAAAACAAAACAAAACTGTGAATTGTTAATTTTGAATTATGAAACTATAAATTCAAAAATTTTACTCTATTTTCAGGGTAACTAATACATTAAGGAAACTGGAGAGTAGTTTAACCATAAAATTAAATTTTATCTGCAGTGTAAGAGAATAGACAATGATAAAAAATACTGTAGAGAAGGCCTGAGCATCCATCTTGAGTTGGACACTAGAGTGAAAATCACCATAATGGCAGTCCTAGGAAAGGGAACCAGTGTGCAGAAAGGAGTTGAAAAGACAAAAACCCAAAAATTATGGGATAGGGACTGCAAGGAATAGGGAAAACACCACAGCCTGTGTAAATAAACTGTCATAACCACCTCTAATCCTTGATTCCTATACAAAGTCACTAAGATGTGAGAAATATATTTTTAATGATTTCAAAATAAGGGAGGAAAGGACATTTTAAAGCCCTTAATACAGAAGTATCCCCTTATCAGTAACTCAAGGGAAAATAAGAACCATCTCTGCCTAGAGAATGTCCAACCTACTCAAAAGCTGTTAAGGTGAAGATAGAATACGCTTTACACAATGTATGGCACTTTAAATGAATTGAAAGCAGCACATAGTTAAAGTGTGAAATATTGTTCAAAAAGAGATGTACTCATCACCTAGCCTATGAAACAGTAACCCCTCTGGTACATCACCTTTACGATAAAAATAAACAACAAGAAAAATAACGTGTGAAATGAGCTCCTAAAATGTCAAACTGTATCTTCAAACTGACAGGGCTGTGGCTAGAACCTATGCTGTTTCCTTTTCACCATATTGCCTGAATTTAAAAACAAAACAAAACTTAGAAACAGGATAAGGCGCCAGTGTGCAGCCCTAAGAGACAATGTTTGCCTCGGCACTGACAAACGCTCGCAGTACAGTATGTTTAAGAGCAAGGGCACTGGGGCCCCATGTCCAGGGTTAAACACCACCACCCATCCCTCCTTGCTTGGTCCAGTGTGACCTTGGGCAACGAACTAGGATTTCTCTATAGCTCAGTTTCTTCCCATATGAAAAGAACCGACAATAAAAGCCACCCAAACGTGTGAGAAGGCAAAGGCTTCCAACTACTGTAGCCAAGACCATGCTCCACAAGCAGTTCCTTTCCACGTTAGACCCACCGGGAGTGAATTCAAACGCCCTGAAAACCCAGCATCGTCGCCTGCTCTTACTTCCGTTCACCTCACAACCATCCTGGAAAGTAGGCCCTGCCTCCACTTTCACAGGTAAATACAGAATGGAGAGGGGCTGCGTGGCGTGCCAAAGACCACCCAACTGGGATAGAGAGAACTCAGGTCCAATCCATCCCAACGAGACCAGACACCGTCGGAGGTCGCGGGGCCCCCCCGGTTTCGGTTCCCTCTCCCGGAGGCTGAAGATGGAATCTGAGTTCATAGCGGTTCCCCTCTGGTCTCCTTGCAGGTTCTCGCACTGACCCAGGTAAATGACGAGAGGGATAAACCCCCAGCGGATGGCGAACTGGCCGCCCTTGAAGAGCTGCTGCAGCCTCTGCTTGGCCTCTTTGCTCAGCTTCACCATCGTGACAGGCGCTAGGAACACCAAGATTCCTCACAGCCGCGGCCCGAACTCGAGAAGGAATGCGCATGCGCACATGTACCGGCTTTACGGCAGGTGTCGTGAGTGTCGCCAGTAGAGGTCGTAACTCAGCTGGTTCTTTTCGCCCAAGGGGAGACGCATGCGCGGTTGATTCTCCTTTGCTTTCTTCCATTCACAGCCTCTCTGCCCTCTTCTCCCTTTCCGAATGTGATTCATGTTCTCCTTTTCTCTGGCTACGTGGGAAAAACTGGAGACAATTGTTGTTTTCTTGGGGTTATTTGAATTGTGGAAACCAAGTGAAAGGTGTAGGGGAACCCTCTTCTTTGAGTCCCTAGAAACAGGCTTGGAGAAAGTAGTGGGCCTAGGTAAGGGCAAACCTAAGCCAAATAACAGGAGCCCAAAGCAGCTTGACCTAGAGCTGCTTGACCTTGGCAAAAGAAGGGAATGAGGAAGACCACTCAGTTTAGGGGAAGTTACAAAAAGAGAAAGATTTAAGGCTAATTAAGACCAGTCACACCCAGAACCAAGAACTGTATTGTTTTGATTGCTTTGTTTACAGTTTACTGGAATTGTAATCACTAACAACAATTCTGCTTCTGTATGTCTTCCTGCTTGCTTTGCGAAGCTTGCCAGACCACCAGTGTGCGTTGTACCTGTGGTTCTTATCCCATGACCACCTGAGAGTGGTACAGGTGATCCTTGCCCTTAAAAGCCCAGCTCTATTTGGCCCTGGCACTGTTTGTCACCATCCGGTGGTGGCAAGCAGATGCTGTGCACAGCTAAATAGACTCCTAGCCCAATTGACTGGGTGCTGGTGACTATTTTTGTGGGTTTGAGGCCTACCTGGGTATCCAGCATACAACAGAATTGAGTACTCTCGTGCTCTCTTCCCATTATCTTAGCCATTTTTAAAAGCGCATCTCCAGTGTTCCTTTCTTAATACAGAAGGAAAATTAATTCGAAAGGATTGGGTTTATTCCTCACCTGGTCTGACTTGCTGTGTAATATTGGATAAAATGTGTGTGTGTGTGTGTGTGTGTGTGTGTGTACTGGGATTGAACTCAGGGCCTAGGCACTGTCCCTTGGCTTTTTTGCTTAGGGCTGGTGCTCTACCACTTGACCTACAACTCCAACCTAATCTTGGATAAATTCCATTATGAATTAATGCCTAATAGGGAAGGTATCCAGATTTTTTTTTTTTTTTTTTTTTTGGGCCAGTCCTGGGCCTTGGACTCAGGGCCTGAGCACTGTCCCTGGCTTCTTCCCACTCAAGGCTAGCACTCTGCCACCTGAGCCACAGCGCCCCTTCTGGCTGTTTTCCATATATGTGGTGCTGGGGAATCGAACCAAGAGCTTCATGTGTAGGAGGCAAGCACTCATGCCACTAGGCCATATTCCCAGCCCTCAGATTTTTTTTTTAATCCTCTACCTGCACTCCCCACCTCCCACTGCTCATCGTCCTTGTCTTGCACTACTAGCTAGCATTTTCAGATATGAGAAGTTTCATATTAAACTCGACTTTTTTTTTTAAGAAGATGACCATTGCAACAATTAATAGAGTTTATGTTAAATGTTAGCCCCTTTTGCCCTCATTGGGTAAAATTACAGTGGATGGGCCACTATTGGATAGGTTTAAAACTGTGGTTGTGCAAGGATCTACTAGAAATTCTAATTAGTTGGGGGAGAAGAGGGAAAGATAGCTATTTGTTTGCACATTAGAATTTCTTTTTTTTTTTTTTTTTTGGCCAGTCCGGGCTTGGACTCAAGGCCTGAGCACTGTCCCTGGCGTCTTTTTGCTCAAGGCTAGCACTCTGCCACTTGAGTCACAGCGCCACTTCTGGCCATTTTCTGTATATGTGGTGCTGGGGAATCGAACCCAGGGCCTCATGTATATGAAGCAGGCACTCTTGCCACTAGGCCATATCCCCAGCCCCATGCACATTAGAATTTCAAGGTGAGTAATCCAAGCTACTCAGGAGGCTCAAATCTGAGCATCACAGATTTGAAGCCACCCCATGCAGAAGAGTTTGTGAGATTCTTATTGACAGATAACCGCCAAAAGCTGGTTGTGGAGCTCTAGTGGTAGAACACTGACCTTGAGAGACAGCCTGGGCCCTGCATTCAAGTAGTAGCACACACACACACACACACACACACACACACACACAATCTCAAGGTGATTCTAATATGTGATAGAGTCCCCAAATTCTGGTATAGTGAGTAACTCCCTGGATGGTATCATATTTGAGCTTTTGACTCCAGATCTAGGACTTCTTGATTTCTAAGGATTTGATGTTGAAGACTTTCCTAGTTTGTTTTCAAGATTCGCAGCTATGTTTTATATGAAACTTTAAACACCCAGTGGCTCCTAAAAAATTCTATTTGCATTGTGGTAATTTTTATGTTTGGCCTGTTGTATACTGGATATGCAGGTGGGCCTCGAACCCACAAAAAATAGTCACTAGCACTTAGTCAATTGGGCTAGGAGTCTTTATTTAGCTCTGCACAGCGCCTGCTTGCCATCACCGAGATGGTGACAAACAGCACCAGGGCCAAATAGAGCTGGGATTTTAAGGGCAAATATCACCTGTACCACTCTCAGGTGGTCATGGGGTAAGAATCACAGGTACCACACACAGGTGGTCTGGCAAGTTAGGCAAAGCAAGCAAGCAAACATACAAATGGGGAATTGTTGTTAGTAATCATAATTCCAATAAACTCCAGTAAACAAGGCAATCAAAGCAATACAATTCTTGGTTCTGGGTGTGACTGGTCTTAATTAACCTTAAATCTTTCTCTTCCTAGAACTTTGACTAGCCTGAGTGGTCCTCCTCATTCCTTTCTTTTGCCAAGGTCAAGCAGCTCTAGGTCAAGCTGTTTTGGGCTCCGGTTACTTGGCTTAGGTTTGCCCTTCCCCCAGCCCACTACCTGGTCTAAGCCTGCTGTTTCTAGGGACTCAAAGAAGAGGGTTCCCCTACACCTTTCACTTGGTTTCTACAGGCCCATCTTTACAATAACAATGTATCTACTATATCTGTCACTGGACTGAGGGCTTCAAATACCATAGTGTATTCTAGTCATTACAAAAATCTTTTAATAGCTGGAGGTGTGTCTCAAGCAATAGTATCCTACCTAGCAAGCATAAAGCCTTATATAAGTTTAAATCCCAGTACTGCCAAAAAAGAAGAAGAGGAGGAGGAGGAGGAGGAGGAGGAGGAGGAGGAGGAGGAGGAGGAGGAGGAGGAGGAGGAGGAGGAGGAAGAGGAGGAAGAGGAGGAGGAGAGTGCTCGCCTCGTATACATGAAGCCCTGGGTTCGATACCCCAGCACTACATATATAGAAAATGGCCCGAAGTGGCACCTTGGCTCAAGTGGCAGAGTGCTAGTCTTGAGCAAAAAGAAGCCAGGGACAGTGCTCAGGCCCTGAGTCCAAGGCCCAGGACTGGCAAAGAAGAAGAGGAGGAGGAGGAGGAGGAGGGGGAGGGGGAGGGGGAGGAGGAGGAGGAAGAGGAGGAGGAGGAGGAGGAGGAGGAGGAGGAGGAGGAGGAGGAGGAGGAGGAAATAATAGACTCCAACCCCTGCTGAGTCAGGGGAAAATAGACAAAGACGAAGAAGCCACCTATGATTCTTAATGCTTTATGCATAGCATGCTTTGTTCTAATGTTGTGCCAAGTCGCAAGACCACCCCCCAAGAAGACCACCGAGATTCAGACACTCCGAAATGCAAAAGCAAGGCAAGGCTTTATTTAACGAGCTGCAACTTGGGCCTGTCCTACCTACCGACACAGCGGAGGTTAGGAGGGAGCCCCGAGCTGTGATTACACAGGGCTTATAAAGGCAAAGAACAAGGTTACAACAATCAGGTGTCCAAGCAAGCAATATTAGGACACAGGTGCAAATCTGATTGGCTCTAAAATGGGGTTCATGTGATCAAAGTCTGGCACCTCATTTCCCCCTTTTTCTTTTTGGTACCTTGGGAGCCAATCATGGCTCCATTCTGTCCATTTCAATGGCTTGCATGTCTAGGGGATGATATAGAGATAAGGCATGGGCCAATAGGGCCCAAAGTAGTAACCAAAGCCTGCCCTCAGCTTCCCAAAAACAACTGCTGGGGAACTGATCTCTGATGACCTAAAAAAATGCCTACATTACCTTTGCAGGTCTTTAACAGATAAGGACACAATCTCAGGTCTACAAGCTTTCTTTCCTAAACAGATGTATCAGCTTAAAATTCTTACTGCCAGTCAGAGCTTTGAGTAAATGCGGGGGGGTTGAGATTTTAATCTATCCTCTCACTTGACAAACTTCCCCTTACTAACCACTATCACAGATGACTGGCAAATTCCTGCCCAGTAGACAGACATGGGCATTGGAAAGGCATGCTTATGAACTATTCTTCTAGGACTTCCCGGCTTTAACTTTTGAAAGGCCAACAGTAGTGACTCTAGGATCTGACACCATCTCTGCCATCCAAGCAGTGGCTTACTGCCTCTGGATGCTCCATCACTTTTGTCCCAGGAGGAGTGACTTTCCACTGGACTTGGACTCAGGGCCGAGTGCTGTCCCTCAGCTCTCCAGCTCAAGACTAGCACCGAACCACTTTTGAGCTCCACACCACTCCGTTCCCAGCACTCTGCTGGCTGATTACAGACAAGTCTCTCACAGGGACCTTTCTTTGCCCGGGCTGGCTTCGAACCGCAGATTCAGATCAATGAGTCTTATAAGGGGCCACTTTACTCCAATTATAAGCAACAAGGTGGTCCACACAGAAGTAGTTTTTAAGCATGCTCTCTTACCTGGAACTTATTAAGGGTCAGTATTAGATCTTGACAAACTTGTAGGAATCACCTGTGCTTCTCGGTGGGCCTGCTGGAAACTGTTACAAAAAACCTACAAAGAAGCTGGAATGGCAATTAAACATTTTGGTAGCCATAATTCTCCTTTTCTCACTTTGCAATAATTATTTAGGACAATTTTACTTCCAAATTTCTTATCTAGAAATGTATTCTTGATTTCCAAAGCCTTTCTAACACTAACACAACACTTTAGCTTTTATCTGCATCGGAAAAACTGAAGCTCACAGGCATTCTGAAACCAGGTGCCGCCCTTTGCTTACGGGCTGCTTGTTTCAAAAGAGCCTTTTTTTTTTTCAGTCCCAGTTACTGCATGGCATGAAGACCTTTGAATTTAAACTTAGTTTTGCATCATACTGCAGTCTTGAACATGTTCACACTCACACATGCACACACACATACATTTTCAAAAGATCTTAAAGCGCGCTGAATAAGCATCGGCCGTACATTTTAAGACAAAAACCTTTAACAAATAATTTTAGCATTCTCCAGCCTCATTTTCCAGGGCTTGATAGTTTTAGTAAAACATTTTTAGTCTTAGTAAAACATTTTAGCGCACCAAATAATTTTCTGCTTAAGTAGGCTGGGTGGGGGTCCCCCTAGAGTTCTTTTTTTGTGGACATTCTCACTGATTGACTGATTGTGGGCTGTCACCTGTACATCTTTCCAATGAGCTATGCAGGTTTGACACAAAAGAGACAGACTTACAAACAACACAGAGATGACAGCGCAGCATGGTGAGCCACCTGTGGGTGGCTTGGGCTGGCCCTACGTCCACCCTGTCAGCGGCTGCGGGACTTGGGGTGATGCGTCCGTGTCCTGGGCTGTCGGCGCCGGCGAGTTGACTGGGCAAGACCCTCCGGAGCGGAGGGAACAGCTGAAACATTTTCCTCAGAGTCCTCCTCTTGTAGAGTTAATTGGGGTGGGGAGTATGGAGCAGGAAACATTTCCTCCTCCGTGCTTCCTCCCTGGAGGACAGGTGAGTACAATTTCTTCTCTTCCTTCTTGGTTTCTCTCTTGTCTGGAGGGGTGTAGATTAGGTGTTGCAAAGTCCTGATCTTACCTATGTCAAAGCTCCCTCAATTAGCTCCCTCAATTAGCTCCCTCAAAGGTGGGTCATTCTGAATTGCACAGGGTGATCCACTTTTCCTTCTTAAGGACCACACCTTGGTTCTGAGCTATCTCCTTAACCTCCCTCCAGTGAGCTAGGATCAAGTCCAGGGGAGTGGAAGGAACGTTCCCCATCATCCGTTTGTCAGTCAGGCACAGTGCAAGAAAGAAACACACAAAAATAATCACAGGCACAAAGACCAGACAACACTTACAGACAGACTTAGGGAGCCGCGGCTTACAGGTTTGACTGTGTCTCTCCTGCCCCTGTGAGGAGGCAGACCACACAATCTCACTGTGCCTCTCCTGCCCCTGTGAGGGGGAAGACCACACAGTCTCACTGTGTCTCTCCTGACCCTGTGAGGGGGCAGACCACACAGTCTTGAGGCTCGCTCTCTCCCGTTCCTGTGTAGGAGCAGACCAGACAACCCCGAATATAGAGTGGACTAGACGGACACCCATTAGAAGGGCCTCTCGGTCCAGTCCTTCAGGTTCAGGGTGGTAGTGGGAAGCCTGAGCCCCCTGTGGAGGGCTTGAGGTGTCCCCCAAGTCCCCCAGGACTGCCCATACGAGCATGTCCACTCCGGCTCGTCCTTCACTACCTACAGGTTCAGATTCAGGCGGCTGGCCTAAACAGAAAACAAAACTACAAATCACACAGACACAGACACACAGAATGAACTGCCCTATTTTCTTACCTTGGGAGTCTGGGTCTCGGGGGTCTCTGGGGCCATCCCGGACGAGTCCCCAAATGTTGTGCCAAGTCGCAAGACCACCCCCAAGAAGACCACCGAGATTCAGACACTCCGAAATGCAAAAGCAAGGCAAGGCTTTATTTAACGAGCTGCCAACTCGGGCCTTGTCCTACCCACCGACACAGCGGAGGTTAGGAGGGAGCCCCGAGCTGTGATTACACAGGGCTTATAAAGGCAAAGAACAAGGTTACAACAATCAGGTGTCCAAGCAAGCAAGATTAGGACACAGGTGCAAATCTGATTGGCTCTAAAATGGGGTTCATGTGATCAAAGTCTGGCACCTCACTAAGGGCTGTGTTATATGATGTACAGTGAAATGCAACTATTGATGAGAGTTTGGAAGAAAAAAGATAACTGTTCATGCCAGTAAAAAAAAAAAAAATTCAGTAATTCAACTAGCCTGCACTATAGAGCTAGAGGGGTACATCCTATGCTGCAGGAATGGGGCTCACTCTTCCTGTCCAGCCTCATGTTCCTGACCACATGGTTCCCTTAGTTGATTCTGCATGGAGGAATTGCTGATAACTGAGCTGTCAGTATAAGCCCCAGCCCTCATCACCACTGACAGGGTGCTCGGCCATCATCATGGGCTGCGCATCTCACCCAAAGATACTTCAAACTTCCACACCAGGTGCCTAAACAAACTGCACCACATGGAGGATGAGAAAACAGCTCACGGGGTAGTACAAATGCAGGAATGAAATACTTTCACCAAGGATGTTACATTTGTTTCTGGTAGGCTGGCATGAATCTAGAATTACCATTCTGAATCATCTATAGAATCTGAGATTCAGTAAACATCAAGTACTTTTTCTATAAATTAATCCTGTGCTGTAATATGGAGGTCAGATCTGGCCAGCGCCATCGCTGGCTGTTGAGGGGTGTCAGATTGACTCCATCTCAGATTAAAGAGAGCAGAAGCCAACTCCATCTTCACTAAGCTCTCCCCTACCCTATCCAGGGAAGTTCCCCTTCTCTGTGATAAGATTGTGTAAACTGCTTGACCACCTGAGTTGTGGAACATTCAAAGTTAAACCTGTGCCCTCCCATGAGTAGGTGTATCCACCTGCATCATGTGAGCCCCGTCAAATCTGTGCGCCAAGTCTAACTAAAATGATAGGTTGGTTCAAACAGTTGCTATGAGGAAGATTGTAACTCCATTGGCCACCTTGCATGTGACCTGACATGCTCTGTAAGTGTTGTAACCTCATTGGCCACCTGCGTGTGGCAAGCTTGACCATGTGGTATTTGCCTTTATAACCCGACCCCAAGCATGGACCTGGGCCCATAGTCCCAGCTCCCGAGTGTGGGCTGTGACCCTGGCCGATGAGTATACTTTTTACTTCCCCAGTAAATCCATCTTTTTACTTGAGATTGTCTCTGAGTGGTGGACTCTTGGAGGGATAGAGGATTTCCCCCCACCCCCTCAGACCCCATTACATTGTGGTCTCCTCCATTGGGGGGGCCACATTACAGTTCCAGTAGGACCTAGAAGAAGCTTTGAAAAATAATGCCAAGTATCTTCATCACTTGTCAAGATGTGTTTTTGTATTCACTCATCGAGCTTCATTAAAAGTTTATTTGTAAAATAAAATTTTACTGAACCAAGGGGGGAAAAAGAATGGAGTAAACTGGTGATTCCAATGCAATATGACTTTTAAGGTATGCATAAAACATAGGAAGACCCCTGACATTGCCTAGGGTAATCGAAAACTGGAGAAAGGGAATATATTTGACAATTGAGAAGATAAAATCCACAGTACTATAAGCTAAGATGAAAGTATGAGTCCAAGAATATTAACTCAGTTCTGAGTTTGTGCAATCTACTGAGCTAAGAATCACTCTGCTTGATCTCCACAAAGTGGCAGTTTTGTAGCATCACCTCAACATTGATTCCTGCATGTAAGGTTGGGAATGGTAGCAACACTGTAACAGTTGTAGATGATTTATTACTTACATATTTTTCTTGTTCAAAGGAAAAAGAAAACTTGAGAATCTTTGCTTTTTCTGTTGCTTTGCCCTCCTGGTTCCATCTGCATAGCTAGAATAGTCAGCAATAACTGGAAGTTAAGTGGCTTCCTAGTTGTTTTCTCCACCCTCATTATCTAACCTAGACACTGGAGTCAACCTTAATTCACTGAGTCCTGCTCCAGTAAACACTCTGCAAAACTGCCTGTAAATTACCAAGGATTACTTCCTTAAATCTGTTTACTCTTCTGAAAAAAAGTCTAATTACAAGTTGTGAGACATTAAAACAGTTAATGTTTATGAAGGATTTATTTGTAAACTGTTGCATACCGGATACCCATGTGGTCCTTGAACCCATGACAATAGTCACCAGTACTCAGTCAATTGGGATAGGAGTCTTGATTTAGCTGTGCACAGCGTCTGCTTGCTACCACCAGGATGGTGACAAACAGCGCCAGAGCCAAATAGAGCTGGGATTTTAAGGGCAAGTATCACCTGTACCGCTCGCAGGTGGTCATGGGATAAGAATTGTATTTACCACACACAGGTTGAAGTGCCAGACTTTGAAGTCAGGCCCCATTTTACCACGTGAACACCATTTTAGAATCGAACCCTGAGCCAATCAGATTTGTACCTGTATCCTAATCTTGCTTGCTTGAACACCTGATTGTTGTTACTTTGTTCTTTGCCTTTATAAGCCCTGTGTAATCACAGCTCGAGGCTCCCTCCTAACCTCCGCTGTGTCGGTGGGTAGGACAGGCCCGAGTTGCAGCTCGCTTAAATAAAGCCTTGCCTTGCTTTTGCATTTCGGAATGTCTGAGTCTCGGTGGTCTTCTGGGTGGTGGTCTTGCGACTTGGCACAACAAGGTGATCATGGAATAAGAATCCTATTTACCACACGCAGGTGGTCTGGCAGGTTGGGCCAAGCAAGCAAGCAGATATAGAACCAGAATTGCTGTTAATGATTACAATTCCCGTAAACTCTGGTAAATAAAGCCATCAAAGCAATACAATTCCAGTTAAACTCTGGTAAACAAAGCCACAAAAGCAATACAATTCTTGGTTCTGAGTGTGACTGTTCTTAATTAGCCTTAAATCTTTCTCTTCCTAGAACTTTCCCTAAACTGAGTGGTCCTCCTTCCTTTCTTTTGCCTATGTCAACCTGCTTTTGGCTCCTGTTATTTGGCTTAGGTTTGCCCTTCCCCCAGCCCACTACTTTGTCTAAGCCTGCTGCTTCTAGGGACTCCAAAACGGGGTTCCCCTATACCTTTCACTAGGTTTCCACATAAACCTTGGTGCTTAAAATGTAGTAAATATTTTTGCCTTTTGCATGCCTTTAATTTTATTGAAAGCTATCAGATAATAAAAATAAATAAATAAAATGTAGTAAATAATACAGTCAGTGATGACAGATAGTATCCAAGGATTTTTTTAATTAACTTAGGAGGAAAGAGGTGATCTTGTGAGCTGAGATAATCAGGAAAACATTAATGAACATATACTTAGCTATTTATCTAGCTTATATATTTATAAGCCATGTTTTTATGTGTTTGCTCCTTATGAACAATTGAATACTAAAGTGCTGATTTCTCTGTGCTATAAATTATTACAGTCACATGCTCACTTAAACGCTGAGACAAGTATATTAATTAATTATTGTCCATGTGAATAATAATTGGAAAAACACTAGCATAAAGAGGAGACTAAGTGCAAAGATCTGGGAGAAAGAAAGATTTGCATTTGAATCGTGGTTTTATGAGTTATGTCATCAACCTCAATCAACCTTTTTTTTCTTTTGCAGACAGAATAGCAATATTTTCTACTTCCATCAGTTACTGTAAACAAAGAAATAATCTGCTGAAATAAAAGCTTAATTAAATGTAAGCTGTCACTACTATTGTTTGTAGTTTGCATCTTATTCTTGGTAGTTTTATCCTGAATGATTAAGACTTCAGAAGGCAGTGAGTTGGCAGCTCACACCTGTAATCCTATTTCCTCAAGAGGCTGAGATCTGAGGATTATGGTTTGAAGCTAACCTGGACAGAAAAGTCAGTGAGACTCACCTCCAGTTAACTACCAAAAATATGGAAGTACAGGTATGGCTCAAATGGTAGAGTCTCAGCCTTACAAAAAAAAAAAAAAAAAGCCAAGTGAAGCCAGTGCCTTCACTCATGCCATGAGAGCTTACTCATGTCCTGAATTCAAGTCCCAGTGACACACTCACACACACACACACACACACACACACACACACACTCTAATTCTAAAGCTGTCACTGTGGAACCTTCTAGAACTGCCATATGCACAATGAAAAAACGTGGAAATATGCAACATAGAAGGGACTGGACTAGTCATTAAGATTAGATTTTATACTTTGTCTATTTTAGATCTTCATAAAGTATAATGAAGAAAATAGAGGCTTTAACATGTGATTCTGAGATCATGCCAAGATTATACTGCCAAGATTTGAATCCAGTAATGCCTCTTACTTAAAATGAAGACTTGGAGAATTATTTGATAACGTATCAGAAAAGCTAATTCATTTACCATAGTTACCAAGAAAACAAGGCTTATTTTGTAAAATGTGGCCAAGTTGATGAGCCAAGTGAAAAAGAGGGCAATTTTCATTATGCATTTTATTTTTCAGAAATGACATTTAAAATTACATCGATAATCAACCAAGTAGTTGATGTTTTAACTCTTGAGTTTTAGTTCTTTGTCATCTTTTTTTCTGCTTGGTTATTTGGGGGCAGATAAACATCTTAGTGCCTTGATTTCATTTAGAATTCTTCAGCACATCAGGCAAGCATGTGCATGAAATACAACTTTCACAAAGAAGAAATTAGTTAAAAAAAAATAAACATGGGCTGGGGATATGGCCTAGTGGCAAGAGTGTTCGCCTCTTATACATGAAGCCCTAGGTTCAATTCCCCAGCACCACATATATAGAAAACGGCCACAAGTGGCGCTGTGGCTCAAGTGGCAGAGTGCTAGCCTTGAGCAAAAAGAAGCCAGGGACAGTGCTCAGGCCCTGAGTCCAAGGCCCAGGACTGGAAAAAAAAAAAAAAATTAAAAAAATAAATAAACGTAAGTAAATGGAGAATGGTGCCCCATGCCTATAAAGCTAACATTGTAAAGACTGAAGCAGGAGGATCTCAAGTTTCAGACCAACCTGGGGTAGGGTGGGGGCAGGACTAAGACATCAAACATAAGGTTCTGCCAGGAAAAGGGAGTTTCAGAAAACAGTCACACTCAACCACTACTCCCAAGGAACACTCTGAGGTGCCAGACTTTGAAGTCAGGCCCCACCACGTGAACCCCATTTTAGAATCGAACCCTGAGCCAATCAGATTTGTACCTGTGTTCTAATCTTGCTTGCACAGCTGATTGTTGTAACCTTGTTCTTTGCCTTTATAAGCCCTGTGTAATCACAGCTCGGGGCTCCCTCCTAACCTCCGCTGTGTCGGTGGGTAGGACGAGGCCAGAGTTGGCAGCTCGTTAAATAAAGCCTTGCCTTGCTTTTGCATTTCGGAGTGTCTGAATCTCGGTGGTCTTCTTGGGGGTGGTCTTGCGACTTGGCACAACATTTGGGGTTTCGTCCGGGATGGCCCCAGAGACCCCGAGATCCCAGACTCCGAAGGTAAGAAAACAGCACTGTTCATTTGTCTTGTCTGTCTGTTTTGCTTTTGCTTATACTTGTAGGGAGCGAGTCAGTTTGGTTTTTGGCTGGAACTGACCAGGAGGGCCTCCTAAACGAGACTCAACCCGCCCACCTTGTACTTGGGTCTGCTCCTTCTGCTTATCTGGCAGGAGGTTGTGGGCCAACTCGGGTCCACTCCTTCTGCACCCTTGCAGGTGGTTGTGGGCCAACTCGGGTCCACTCCTTCTTGCAGGAGGTTGTGGGCCAACTCAGGTCCATTCCTTCTGCACCCTTGTAGGAGGTTGTGGGCCAGCTTGGGAGATCTCCAACTCGTAGCTTTTCTTAGGCCTGTGTGTTTTCCTCCTTTTGTATTACATCTGATCAGAGCTATGGATAACGTTCTATCTTGAGGACCTCCATCTAGCCCCCTAGACTTGATCCTAGCTCACTGGAGGGAGGTTAAGGAGATAGCTCATTTTTGTGTGTTTCTTTCTTGCACTGTGCCTGACTGACAAACGGATGATGGGGAATGTTCCTTCCACTCCCCTGGACTTGACTTTAGCTCATTGGAAAGATGTACAGGCGATGGTTCACAATCAGAGTGTGAGTGTCCACAAAAAGAACTCTGGGGGGACCCCCACCCAGCCTTCTTAAGCAGAAAATTGTTTGGTGCGCTAAAATGTTTTACTAAGACTAAAAATGTTTTACTAAAACTATCAAGCCCTGGAAAATGAGGCTGGAGAATGCTAAAATCATTTGTTAAAAGTTTTTTGTCTTAAAATGTACGGCCGATGCTTATTCAGCGCGCTTTAAGATCTTTTGAAAATGTATGTGTGTGTGCATGTGTGAGTGTGAACATGTTCAAGACTGCAGTATGATGCAAAACTAAGTTTAAATTCAAAGGTCTTCATGCCATGCAGTAACTGGGACTGAAGAAAAAAAAAGAGGCTCTTTTGAAACAAGCAGCACGTAAGCAAAGGGCGGCACCTGGTTTCAGATTGCCTGTGAGCTTCAGTTTTTCCGATGCAGATAAAAGCTAAAGGGTTGTGTTAGTGTTAGAAAGGCTTTGGAAATCAAGAATACATTTCTAGATAAGAAATTTGGAAGTAAAATTGTCCTAAATAATTATTGCAAAGTGAGAAAAGGGAGAATTATGGCTACCAAAATGTTTAATTGCCATTCCAGCTTCTTTGTAGGTTTTTTGTAACAGTTTCCAGCAGGCCCACAGAAGCACAGGTGATTCCTACAAGTTTGTCAAGATCTAATACTGACCCTTAATAAGTTCCAGGTAAGAGAGCATGCTTAAAAACTACTTCTGTGTGGACCACCTTGTTGCTTATAATTGGAGTAAAGTGGCCCCTTATAAGACTCATTGATCTGAATCTGCGGTTCGAAGCCAGCCCGGGCAAAGAAAGGTCCCTGTGAGAGACTTGTCTGTAATCAGCCAGCAGAGTGCTGGGAACGGAGTGGTGTGGAGCTCAAAAGTGGTATGGTGCTAGTCTTGAGCTGGAGAGCTGAGGGACAGCACTCAGGCCCTGAGTCCAAGTCGAAAGTCACTCCTCCTGGGACAAAAGTGATGGAGCATCCAGAGGCAGTAAGCCACTGCTTGGATGGCAGAGATGGTGTCAGATCCTAGAGTCACTACTGTTGGCCTTTCAAAAGTTAAAGCTGGGAAGTCCTAGAAGAATAGTTCATAAGCATGCCTTTCCAATGCCCATGTCTGTCTACTGGGCAGGAATTTGCCAGTCATCTGTGATAGTGGTTAGTAAGGGGAAGTTTGTCAAATGAGAGGATAGATTAAAATCTCACCCCCCGCATTTACTCAAAGCCCTGACTGGCAGTGAGAATTTTAAGCTCATATATCTGTTTAGTAAAGAAAGCTTGTAGACCTGAGATTGTGTCCTTATTGAGATCTGTTAAAGGCCTGTCAGCTTGCCAATGCCCCCAATCAACAGATTACTAAAGGAGCTCGCCTCTGTGGGAATAGGCCAGGTGTGTATTGGGAAGTAGATTTCACAGAAATTACAAATATTTGCTAGTTTTTGTAGACACCTTTTCAGGATGGGTTGAAGTCTATCCAACAAAGCATGAGACTGCGAATGTAGTGGCTAAGAAGATCCTGAAAGAAATCCTACCCAGGTATGGATTCCCATCCACCATTGGGTCAGACAATGGGCAGGCTTTCGTCTCAAAAGTAAGTCAGGGAATAGCCGCTGCACTGGGGACGGATTGGAAATTGCATTGTGCTCATAGACCCCAGAGTTCAGGACAGGTAGAGAGAATGAATCGGACTCTAAAAGAGACCTTAACTAAATTGGCCTTAGAGACTGGCGCAGACTGGGTGTCACTCCTTCCTTTTGCTCTGCTTAGAGTAAGAAATTCTCCCTATCAGCTTGGCTTTACTCCTTTTGAAATAATGTACGGGTACCCCCCACCCATTATCCCTAGCCTTCAGACTGAATTGCTTGCTGATTTGGATAATGCTGAATTTTTGTGTAAACTCGATTATTTGCAGCTCGTGTACAAGAATGTGACCCCAACTTAAGGCATTATATGATTCTGCTTCTGTCCCTACCCCCCATTTATTCAGACCAGGGGACTGAAATCCTAAGAACCACGGTGGAAGGAACCCTAGACGGCATCGCCACTTGGGTTCATTGCTTCCACGCCAGGCCAGCTGACCCCTTTGCCCTGGATGACAACTACCGTGATGGAACATGGGAGGTCTCCAAGCACCCAACTCAGCCGCTTTGCCTTCGCCTCAAGAAAAGAAAGTTAGACTGAGACTAAGGTTATAGGTTCCTGGCTAGGTAAGGTCTACGCCCCTGAGTCAGCCTGAAGAAGTTACAGAAGATGGATGATCTTCACCCATCAGCCCCCCTTTAAAATCAAGGGACCAGAGTTGTTTTTGGGAAGATGAGGCAGGATAAACTAGAGACATGCAAAACAGAGGTACAGAGAATATTCTTGTAAGAAATGGTGACAGGCCATTTGTTTACTACATTGGGCCCTACTGGCCCATGCCTTACCTCTATATCATCCCCTAGACATGCAAGCCATTGAAATGGACAGAATGGAGCCATGATTGGCTCCCAAGGTACCAAAAAGAAAAAGGGGGAAATGAGGTGCCAGACTTTGAAGTCAGGCCCCATTTTACCACGTGAACCCCATTTTAGAATCGAACCCTGAGCCAATCAGATTTGTACCTGTGTTCTAATCTTGCTTGCACAGCTGATTGTTGTAACCTTGTTCTTTGCCTTTATAAGCCCTGTGTAATCACAGCTGGGGGCTCCCTCCTAACCTCCGCTGTGTCGGTGGGTAGGACGAGGCCAGAGTTGGCAGCTCGTTAAATAAAGCCTTGCCTTGCTTTTGCATTTCGGAGTGTCTGAATCTCGGTGGTCTTCTTGGGGGTGGTCTTGCGACTTGGCACAACAACTCTTAATAACCTAATATGAAAGGCAGACTGTTCATTATTATAGGAATTTAGATAACTAAAGTGTGGCTCATATGGTAAACACAGGGCCTTGATTTCAAACCCCAGGACTGCCAAAAGAAAAAAATATATAAAGAGGAACTTAGAAGTCACAAAGTACTTGGAGATCAGAGTAAATGTCATAAAAGTGAGCTTAAATTAATGTGTGTGTGTGTGTGTGTGTGTGTTTTGCTGGTCTTGGGGGTTGAACTCAGGCCTGAGTGCTGTCCCTGAACTTTTTATCTCAGCATTAGCGTTCTACCACTTGAGCCACAGCTCCACTACTGGCTTTGGTGGTTAATGGGCAATGAAAGTCTCATGGACTTTCTTGCCCAGGCTGGCTCTGAACCAATCTGATATAATCCTCATATCTCAGCCTCCTGAGTAGCTTATAGGTGTGTGCCACTGGCACCCAATCTAAATTGATTTTTTTGATTAATTTATTAATGACATATTTACTGAGCAGTGCTAGGTGATGAACCCAGGAGAGTCACAGACAAGTATTCTACCACTAGGTTACCGACAACTGCCTGTATTCTCACCCCTGCATTCCCACACATCCCCATCTCTAGCAAAGCCATCCCCTACCCCTAACCCTGACCCTACTGGTTTTTCATAGCTGGGGAAGCAGAAGAGAAGAAGACAGAAATGTCAGGGCACATAAGATTATGAGGAGTGAAAGAAACAAACGGAGGAAAGAAACTGAATTGGAGAGTTACCAAAAAAAGTCAAGTTAAGAAATTTGGATTTTAGCCACAGAATAACTGGAAAGCTGCTGAATATTTTAGAAGAAAAACATTAAAAAGTGAAGGCACTTTTAGAATTTGGGATAGAGTTGTTTTTCAATTTCTTTATTTTATTGTAAGGGAAGTAAAAAAATTACATAATCTACATTTATAAGGTAGAAAGGGGTCTATTTTGGAAGGTCTCCTTCCCACATCTGTCCCTCTACTGCCTAATTTTTCTCTAGAAGCAAACCAGCATCACCAGTTTCTTATACATTCTTCCAGAAATAGCTATGCATATTCAAAGGCATATATAAGTGGGGTGTTTTGTAAATGAGGTGTAGTCACCATTATTAATCTTTTGGAGGTTCTTTTGTACAAATACCTTTAAAAGAACCTATTCACTTGTCTATAAATAGATGGGTTGGGATACAAAATAATATAGTTAAAATTCCCTCTACCTATTTTGTACTTTGCTGCTTAGTGCTCCCTGGAGGCAAATCAAATGTGTTTTTTCTGGGTCTTTCAAATGATATGATAGGCATATAGAAATCATTGAAACACCCACGCATGCACACATGCATTCATGTGTGCACACACATATTCTTGTCCCATCATTTTTAATATAAAGTGCATAGTATACTCTCTCATCTTTTTTATTTAAAATATATCCTCAGAAACCTTAATAAAGTCTCTGCATCACACCAATGTTAGTGTCCTGATTTTAACAATGTATTTGGTTGTGTAAAATGTTATCATAGGAGAAGCAGAGTGAAGGACAAACAGGGAGCCTACTACTTTTGGAACTTCCTGAGAGTCCTGGAATATGCCACATTGAGAAACACTATAAATATTTCTCAGTGGTTATTTCATATTAGCACATAGTGTTATTTTTACAGAAGTTCAAGAATAGTTGTAATAATTTATTTAAGTTGTATTCCATGAAGCCAAACTGTTCCAGTTATTGGCTCCATTGTTAATAGTTATCAGTGGATCCACAATAAAGATGCCACTAGGAGAACAAACGTCAGAGATCACCAGCATGCAGTTCTCATCCTCATCCCTTTGCTCACTGGTGGCTTGAAACTGAGCTTGTCAATCACAGACCTTCACTTCCCTGATCTGCAACATTAGGATTGCCAGTCTGTTTACTTCTCAGTTATTCTGAAAGCTCAATCACCTGATAGTTACAACAGTCCTTATTCAAATTGGATCAGTTTAACTAGTGTCAAGGACAGCTGAGCCCTAATCCATATTATTTTTCATTTAAAAATTTTAAAATGCCAAGTGCTACTGACTCATGCCTGTAATCCTAGCTACTCAGAAAGCTCAGACTTGAGGACTGAGATTCAAAGCCAGCCTAGATAGACAAATCTGAGTAACTTTTATCTCTAGTTAACCACTAAAAAGCTGGAAATGGAGGTGTCAGTCAAGTGGTAGAGGGCCTACCTTGAGCAAACAAGCCAAGTAAGAGTGAGAGACCCTGAGTTCAAGCCCAAGTACTGACACAAAAATTAAAATGGAAGAAATTTCTGGACAATTTCCAATTCAGTCACCATCAAAAGGTGTTCTGCATAGTAATAATAATAAATCAAATACTTGCACTTGATAGCTATTCTGTATCACCAAACCCAGCAGTTTAAAAATTCCATCCAGCAAGTGGACTTCATTGTAGTACTGAAAAAGGAAACCATTCTTTTGGACATATACAGAAGCAATTTTAGTTAAAATAGAAAATAACATTTCAGAAGGATCTTACTCAAGGGAGATATTAAAATATGGATTTCTATCAATCCAACTCACTCCACTATGAACCAACTGCATGACTATACTTGTTCATATAGGCTGGCTAGAAGGGCAGATTTTATTTTTGTTTTCTCCAAAAGGAACACCATATTGACTTTCTCTAAACATTTGTCCTTCAATGTTCCATGGCACAGAAATTGGAAAATTCAAAACCGTTTATGGAGCTCCCCCAAAGAGTTAGTTATTTATTGCGTATGGCTTGCCCAAAGTGAAAATCCACTGTCCTACAGGTAATAATATCTTGTTTCAATTTTCCACAGTGATTCCTTCATTGGGCCCACCAGTGGTGGCGTTAACCAGAAATGTGTCTCAAAATTTAACCTAAAACAATTATTGACACTCAAAGGAATGGTCACTTTACCAGGTCCTTGTTTGTTCCCCACTTCTTTCTTTTTTTCTTCCTTCCTCCTTTTCTTTTTTGTTTTGTGCCAATACTGGAGCTTGAACTCAGGACCTAATGCTCTGTTTTGGATTTTTTGCTCATGGCTGTTGCTCTATTACTTGAGCTATCTCTACTTCCAGTTTTTCACTGGTTAATTAGTAATAAGAGTTGTGTGAACTTTTCTGCCTGGGTTAGCTTTGAATCTGATCCTCGGATCTCAGACTTCAGAGTAGCTATGTTTGCAGGCATAAGCCACCAGCAATTAGCAAGCTCTTTCTTAATTGCCCTCCTCACCTGCAGATAGGGGTCCCAGCATCTTGGTCTAATGTAACTTTCTTTATGTTCCCATTGACTGACACAGCATGTATTCTTTGTCCAACCTTGTCCAACTGAGTGTTTCCCTCTGGAGAAATGTGGAACTGGGGCAAAGAAACTTCGCTACAATCATAAATGAGTTCTTGCGAGGAGTGGGGGAGAGAGAGAGAGAGACAGAGAGACAGAGAGAGAGACAGAGAGAGAGACAGAGAGACAGAGAGAGAGACAGAGAGAGACAGAGAGAGAGAGATCATATATAAGGAAGATTTGGAAATGCAAGAAAAAAATAAGCTATATCCACAGGGAAGTGCTCCAAAGAGGCTCAACTGACTAGAAAGTCCAGAAAGACCTATCTCTATCCCACTTTCTCTTTGATACTCTATTGCTGAAAATTCTCCAACTGGCTAAACATAAGAGTATAAGAAAAGAACAATAGAGGGGGTGATATTGATCAAGATGCATTGTACTCATAACCTGACTTCTGGAATTGAACCCCCTTTGTATAACTACTACTAAAAAATAAATATTTTTTGAAGTAGAGTGGGGGTTCACTACAATGAAACGGGGTCCCCCCCAAGGGAGGGGATTCCTGGTTCCCCCAAGAGTCCACCACACAGTCTCCAGCTACAAGATGACAAAAAGACAGATTTATTGGGAAGTAAAAAGTGAACAAAAAGTGAACCGACCGGCCTTGGTCGCAGCCCAGACTCAGGAGCCGAAACTGCCGACCACGTGTGCAGGGTCAGGGCCCAGACTCCGGAGCTGGAGCCGCCTGCACGTGTGCAGCCCAGACTTGGAAGCTGGAACCACGCACACCTGTGCAGCCCAGACTGGAGAGCTGGGACCGCGTGTCCGTGTGGCCTTCCAGCCTGGTTATAAGGCAAACATCACAGACAAACTTTTTACACGCAGGTGACCAATGAAGATACAACACTTACAGAGCTTGCTAGGCCGCACACAGGTGGCCAATAGAGTTACAGTCTGTCTCATAATATCTATTTGAACTAACCTATCATTCCAGTTAGAATTGACACATGGATTTGGCGGGGCTCACATGATGCAGGTGGATATGCCTACTCATAGCAGGTTCCCTTGAAGCTCCCAGGCCTCACGTAGTCAATCTACATAATTTACCATAATAAAGGGGAGCTTCCCTGAATAGGGTGGGGGAGGGCTTAGTGGAGATGGAGTTGGTTTCTGCTCTAATCTGAGCTGGAGTCAACCTGAAGTCCTTCCACAGTTAATGATGGCACTGGCCAGATCTGACCTTCCTATTACATTTTTCAAATAATGTAAGCAGAAGATAGCTTCTCAAGGTAATCATTGTGACAGGATCTGTGACTTGGAAGCAACCTTAATGTTTAGCAGAAAAAGAATCACTATCACTACTGATCTATACAGATGTGTAGACTTCTAAAATACATTATATAGTTCATGTAGCAACTGGGTTAAAGGTCTAAATAATAGGCACAATACAAAATTTCATGAGTGTTGAGATTACTACTACATAAGAATCCACTCAAGACTGAAAGAGAAGCATAGAAGGTAGAAGTGTAAATAAGAGATTGCAAGTCCCTGAACTTCAACATGGACATGGAAGTGAGGATATTATTAAGTAAAGCATTGATAGAAAGGCAGGGATGCAAATACGGCTCTGGGATTTTCTGCTAGGGTGCTTTGATGCCATTGTCGCAAATAGGAAAGGAAGGGAAAGTTAGGAAAACAAAGAGGATCATCATATTCTTAGAGCAAGTGCTCAACTATTTTGGGAGAGTTAACACTATCTTGTTAGACATAAAGTTAAATCTTCATCCAGTCATAGAGATATGGTTTTCATTCTACAAACAAAAAAAAAATGAGGTTCCAAGGGGTGAGATATGGGCTGGGGATATAGCCTAGTGGCAAGAGTGCCTGCCTCGGATACACGAGGCCCTAGGTTCGATTCCCCAGCACCACATATACAGAAAACAGCCAGAAGCGGCGCTGTGGCTCAAGTGGCAGAGTGCTAGCCTTGAGCGGGAAGAAGCCAGGGACAGTGCTCAGGCCCTGAGTCCAAGGCCCAGGACTGGCAAAAAAAAAAAAAAAAAAAATGGCCAAGGGGTGAGATATATCCACATCACCTATATAAGATTTAATAGATCCAGGACCTTTAAACTTAAGTCCAGTGTATTTTATACATACCATACTGATATGAAATATGAAATAATGTCCATTATTCCATTAAATTGGAAGTGGAAATCAGGCACCAGTGGCTCACACCTATATTCAGGAGGCTGAATTTTTATTATTGCAGTTCAAAGCAGAAAAGTCCATGAGACCCTATCTCCAATTAACCATCAAAAACCCAGAAATGGAATTATACCTAAAGTGGTAGAGCACTAGGCTTGAGTGAAAAAAAAAAAAAAAAAAAAAAAAAAAAAAAAAGCCCTAAGGAACAGCACTCAAGCCCTGGTTCAAGCCTCAGTAATGGAAAAATAAATGGGAATGAAGAGGATCAAGGCAAAATCTTTCCCACTAACCTAATGATAAAAAAAAAAAAAATCAGAGGTTTGCTTTACTAATCTCCTAAGCACTTTTCTCCTTTCTTTCTTTCTTTCTTTCTTTCTTTCTTTCTTTCTTTCTTTCTTTCTTTCTTCCTTCCTTCCTTCCTTCCTTCCTTTCTTTCTCTCTCTTTCTTTTTTCTTTCTTTCTTTCTTTTTCTTTCTTTCTTTCTTTCTTTTCTTCCTTCCTTCCTTCTTTCTTTCCTTCCTTCCTTTTTCCTTTCTTTCTTCCTCCTCCTCTTCCTCTTCTTCCTCCTCCCCCTTTTTCCTCTTCCTCCCCCCTGCCCTCTTCCTCCTCCCCCTCCTCTTTCTTCTTCTTCTTTTTTTGTTCATCATGGGGCTTGAACTCAGGGCCTGGGTGTTGCCCCTGAACTTTTTCACTCAAGGCTAACACTCTACCACGTTAAGCCCTAGCTCCACTTCTGGTTTTCTGGTGATTAATTGGAGATAAGAGTCTCATGGCCTTTCCTGCCAAGGCTAGCTTTGAACCTTGACCCTCAGATCTTGGCATCCTGAGTAGTTAGGACTACAGGCATGAGCCACCATCTTTCAGCTTCCTAGGCATTTCTTAATCCAACCAAGTTTACAATCCAGATTACCCATCACTAGTGGTATCTAGCAGATGCTCTACAAATGTTAGTCATTAATCAGAATATGCAACTATATACCATGACTGCTTGTTCTAGATCAAGGCAGTAAAGATGACTTAGGGACATTTGAAACAAGCATGGAGGACTCTGGTTAGGTATGCTAGGCCTTGAAGAGGTAAGTGGGTAAGTAGATCAGCAACATTTTACAATGAGATTCCAAGAGAAATTCCAGATTCCATTTAAGGAAGAGAACCATAGGACTGGAAAATAAGTAGAAAATATTCTGTTCAAGCCTATAGAAAGAATAGTATAAGTCAACAGTGGTGGTGACTGGTGAGGAGGGGGAGGAAAAGGCATTACCATGGAAAAAGTCCTGTTCAGAAGCCATGTAGAGCAATTGAAGCCACCTGGTTGCCTAGCAACATCAAAATGGAATGCCTCACTTAGGGTCTTAGAAGTCCCACATGTTAAGAACTGTGCAGAGTCTCGAATTTTTTTCTTACTTGTCTGTACACAACTGTTCACATAAACTAAACTAGAGAGTGGACTGAAGAATCCCTGAGCAGACAAATCTGGAGTAGCTAAGATTACAGGCATGAACCACTGGCACCCAGAAGCAGCTATTTCTTTCTTATAAATGCCAATATCAAAGTAAAACAGAACTTGAGCTCGGTCAATCAGAAGCAGTTTATAATAATGACTAGAGACTTTCCAATGGACAAGACCAAACAAGACAACTATCACTATGACCACTCAAATGGTTCCTTCTCACCTGAGCACAGCCACCCCCTGGCACTTCTTCAGTGGAGCTTTTGAACCCATTCTGGAGCTGCCCAATTCATGTATCTCTGTTTGCTAAGTAAACTCAAAAATTTTATTGTGCCTTAGCTTACCTTTGTAACCCAAGTTAGTTTTTCAAAAGACAAAGGGTGCTACTGTGTCAGAGACCGGAAGCTTTATTATATGTGGCAAAAAACATAGCTAGTGCTTTGGGTTGGTTTGCATTGGTTCTCCGTGCCCACCAAATTCCACAATGGGGACAAAAAGGACCCACAAGAATGACTATACACACAGACACTTTAGTCTTGGAAGAGGAGCTCTGAGGAGGTAAGATTGGCTGTTTGTACAGTAAGCAGAGGCAAATCTGTCCTTTGTCTCAGGGAAGACATTCACAGCGTTGCTTATAAGAAACATAACTCCAAAGAAATATAACTCTAATGGCCTGAGGGAGAAAAAAAATCAGGACTTTGCATTCATCCTATTCTCATTTCTGTGTGTATGTGTGTGTGTGTGAGAGAGAGAGAGAGAAAGAGAGAGAGACAGAGACAGAGACAGAGACAGAGACAGACAGATGAAGTCTCACTATGTAGCCTAGGTTGATCTTGAACTCACTATCCTCCAGTCTCAGCTTCCCCAGTGCTGATAGTTGAAAACTGTCATACTTGACTGGGTCCTTTGTCTCTTTGTTCTTGAAAAATGAGCCCCAAAAAAACAGAAGGAGAAGTAAAATGGTAAAGATTAATTGAAGGAAAAGATAAACAGAGCTCCTGCTTGACAGGAGGGGTCCCAAGAAAGGGCACTACCTATGATGCTTAATAAGATGTCTTTAGGAGAGACCTACATGGCTCCCAAGATCATTGGACAGCCCGTGTGTCACATCATTCCCCAGATCCAGCCAGAGGCTCTAGGCAGCCTACACAAGCCTCTTTGATACAAGTTTTAGCACACACACCTCTGGGTCCAATCCCATGTAAGTCTTCCAGGAGCAATGGGCCATGGCCTGATATCCAAGGCTGTGCATATACACAACTACTGAGGGCAATGGTGGTGTCTGGAGACCTGCATATAGGACTGTTCAAGGACATGGTGGAGAATGTAGAGCCTCAATTGGGGGAGCCTTTACCCTGATTGCCTTGTCAGGCTCTTTGTCTAACACAGTGGTTTAGGGCCCTGCCTTCCAGTATGCTCTGTAAGAATATTCAAGGATACCAACTACTCAGGGAAGAATGCTTCTCCCAGCCAGGATGAAATTCTTTTTTTTTTTTTTTTTTTTTTTGGCCAGTCCTGGGCCTTGGACTCAGGGCCTGAGCACTGTCCCTGGCTTCTTCTTTGCTCAAGGCTAGCACTCTGCCACTTGAGCCACAGCACCGCTTCTGGCCGTTTTCTGTATATGTGGTGCTGGGGAATCGAACCTAGGGCCTCGTGTATCCGAGGCAGGCACTCTTGCCACTAGGCTATATCCCCAGCCCCAGGATGAAATTCTTAAACTAAGATAGAAGTTTTCCTCAGGGTTCATTCAAAAGATGAGGCTAAACTAAGTGAAAAGAAAGGAAGGAGTCTCTAGAACTCTAAACACGAGAAGTAAAAAAAGTGGATGAGTTAGAGGCTGACTTTGTAGACAAGAAGAGATTGAAGATGGGATGTGGAGCGTAAACATAAGGTGGAAGAAGAAGTAGTAACAAGGCCTTCTAAGAAGAGAATGCAAGGTGAGAACATACCAGAAAAAGGTAGTACATGAAACACCCAACCCAGTGGGCAAGACAAAGTATTTGCTGAGCATGGTGGTACCTGCCTGTAATCTTGGCACTCTGTAGGCAGAAAAAGGACTATCCAAAGTGAATGCAAACCTGGCCTTCACAGTGGGGCCCCAACTAAAAGGAAGGAGCAGGTAAAAGAGGAGAAGGAGGGCGAAGATGAAAGGAAGAGAAGGACAAAGAGGAGGAGGAGAAAGAGAAGATAAAGACAGAGGTTGTCAGGTGAGTGGAATACACAGGCAGGAAGAGAACCAGGCTACTGTGCCTTTGGAAGTTGGAAAGTAGGTCATAATTCCAAGAGACAATTTTGTGGAATTGAAGACTAACAATCCATTCTTTAGGGACTAATGGGGTGCAGGGTGCAGATGAGATAAAAACCAGTGCAGTAGGCTGTTAGTCTTTATGTACCGTGCCCCCATGGTCAGGTGAAAGCATCAACTTTGCCTCAAACTGTCGTCTAATTTAAAAAAGTATTACACAGTAGGAAATGTACCTTATGCCTCAGAAGAGAAAAACAATTGAACTGCAGACTTTTTTATATCTTTGTACAAGAGAAAATCCTTCTCTCAGTGTTTTATAAAAGGAACCAATTAACTCATAATAAAAAAAAGTCTATCGAGGAGAAAGGAACTGCCTCCACCTCTGGCCAGACAGATCAAACACCAAGCCAATATTTGTGAACCAGCCTAAAGCATTGGGTGCACATGGGTGAAAGAACTGATTTGGTTCATTCTTTAGGCCAGGCACTGGTGGCTCACATCTGTAATTCTGTCTACTCAGGAGGCTGACATCTGAGGATTGCCATTTAAATCTAGCCAGGCCGGAAACTCCATGAAACTCTGAGGAAATTACAATGCAGAGACACTGCAGAGTGCACAAGGACCACTACTTTCTGCATTTAGGATACCAAGAAGCACACAGTTCAAGGTGGTGACACTTATGAGGCACCCCATCGACAGCACCTTGAGCCAGGATTGCTCTCAACGGTGTCCAGAGCCTCTTCTACCACATCAGTGAGGACTCTCAGCCTATTCCTGTAGAGAACAAGGGTAGAGGGAGGATGGAAGCCAACAGGTCAACCGTGGTTTATTCCTATCAGCACAGGAAGGTACTGAACTCTTTCCCTCCTCTGGACGGCCATGAGAAAAGGATAGAGGAGAGGCCTCAGGCACTATCTGGCAGAAGTCCCTGCACAGACAAATGTGAGGTTAAAAAAAAGGGCTCCCCACCAACAACTAGAAAACTAGCCAGAGAAGTGTCAAACACTCTACAAGGAATGTGTGAGGCAGGCCAGTGTAATAGGGAGGCCAGATCTGCCCAGTGCCATCAATAGCTGTGGAGGGACTTCAGGTTGACTCCAGCTCAGATTAGAGCAGAAGCCAACTCCATCTCCACTAAGCCCTCCCCCACCCTATTCAGGGAAGCTCCCCTTTACTATGTAGATTGACTACCTGAGGCCTGGAAGCTTCGAGGGAACCTGCTATGAGTAGGCATAGAATGATAGGTTAGTTCAAATAGATATTATGAGACAGACTGTAACTCTATTGGCCACCTGTGTGCGGCCTAGCAAGCTCTGTAAGTGTTGTATCTTCATTGGTCACCTGCGTGTGAGAAGTTTGTCTGTGATGTTTGCCTTATAACCAGGCTGGAAGGCCACACGGACACGCGGTCCCAGCTCTCCAGTCTGGGCTGCACAGGTGTGCGTGGTTCCAGCTTCCAAGTCTGGGCTGCACACGTGCGGGCGGCTCCAGCTCCGGAGTCTGGGCCCTGACCCTGCACACATGGTCGGCAGTTTCCGCTCCTGAGTCTGGGCTGCGACCAAGGCCGGTCGGTTCATTTTTGTTCACTTTTTACTTCCCCAATAAAACTGTCTTTTTGTCATCTTGTAGCTGGAGACTGTGTGGTAGACTCTTGGGGGAACCAGGAATCCCCTCCCTTGGGGGGGGACCCCGTTTCATTGTAGCGAACCCCCACTCTACTTCAGCCAGCCAACACTGAAAATAAAGGGAATTTGAGGGCCGAGGGTTAACTCAGTGGTAGTTCCCTAGAGGATGTAGGATCAAATGACTTAGTGGCTAAAGTCAAAAGGCAAAATATCAGTAGGACTGAATTCCCTCTGAAATCTGTTGGAGGAAATCCTGTGTTGTCCTCGTTTCTGGAGGTGGTGGACAAGACTGGGCATTCCTGGCTTAGCACCACTTCACTCAAATCTCTGCAACTGTCACATATGTTCTCCTCATGTGCTTATCTTCACACACTAGAGGTCCTGCGGCAGGAAGGTTCACCCAGTGATCTAATCTTAATTACATTCGCAAAAACTATTTCCAAATAAGATCGCACTCACTGGGGTACTTACAAGTCAGCACTTGAATGGATCTTTGGAGAGGGGCTACAATTCAGTCGCTAATACCCATGCTGTGGACACAGTGCTATCAAGCCATCCAGACAATAGAACTCTTTTGTTTTGTTTCCTGCCTTCAAGATTCGCCCCTCCTCCAATCTGGTGGCTGAGCCCTTTGGGGACAAGATATTTACAGACTTTAGCCATTGTTCTAAGCAAGCAGATCGTCACGGGGTTTCTAGGCACCTGTTACATAATTCGACCTAGCTATGGGTCTTAAAATGGACTAAGTACAAAGGGATGTGGCTGGAGACTTTAAGGAGCAAGAAGAAAGAGTAACTTTCAGAAGCAAAAGAAAAAGAAGCTAGAAGCTTCCCCTCCCCTTCAGCGAGGTGGAGGGCAGTTGTCACCGAGTCCATGGACTGCGCGCTTAGAGGCCCAGAGGCTGGCAGGGCCCGCAAAGGCCTGAAGGAGAGGGGAGGGCGCGGCGACCAGACACTGGGCGGGGCCATGGGCGGGGAGGGGCACTGGTATGAGAAGCTGGGCAGGGCCATGGGCGGGGAGGGGAGCAGGATGAGAAGCTGGCGGGGCCATGGGCGGGGAGGGGGGGGGGCAGGATGAGAAGCTGGGCGGGGCCATGGGCGGGGAGGGTCAATAGGATGAGGTGCTGGGCGGGGTGCTGGGCGGGGAGGGGAGCTGCAAGAGAAGTTGGGCGGGGAGGGGGCGCTGGGCGGGGTCATGGGCAGGGGGGACGACAACGGGATGAATTGCTGGGCGGGGCGCTGGGCGGGGAGGAGAGGGGGGGATGAGATGCTGGGCGGAGCCATGGGCGGGAGGGACACCAGGATGAAATGCTGGGCGGGGACGCTGGGCGGGGGCGCTGGGCAGGGAGGGGCGCCAGAATGTGAGGCTGGGAGGGGTGCCTGGCGGGGAGGGGCCCTCCAACAACTTTTTGGTTGGCTGCACCACCATCCGGTGCTGACAACCCAGGCCTGTTTTAAACTTGGTCTCGCGTGCGCCCTCCCCTTTCGACCGCGCAGCCTTCCTCGGTAAGTCGGTCTGCCTTTCCAGTTGTGGGGACCCTGCCACGTGGCCTCGGGCTTGGCCCACCGCCTTTTCCTCCGGACCCTGGAGCCGAGAGTTTGGCCTTGGCGCCCTGTGCGAAAGGCTCTAGTGAGGCCCCCGTACAGTGGGAGGCCACCGAGCCTTCGGTGGCCTCCGGGCCTTTGGCGTTCCTGGGGCTCTCGCCGGCCCCGGTATCCGGGTGGCCTAAGAGCCTATTTAGGCAGTGGATGAGATCAGAGGTCTGAAGCTTCTTGGAGTTTCCAAGCCCAGCAGTGTAATTGTAGAGTAAACAACTAAGCGGAGGTAATTTTCATCCCCCACAACCACTTCCACACCACAAGTGCCGATCACTTCCCACTTTGCACGGCAGTTGAGGTATTAAGAGCCTTGGGGGTGACTTTGGGAGCTGATTACTGTAGCAGGTCAGGCACTGCGAGGGATCGCATGACTTTCTACCCCAGATCCATCTTGGCCGGAGCACAGGCCTTTCCCAACGAGGAGCTGGCAGTGAACATGGCTTGTCTTGGTTTGCTGTCCTGGGGGAGTATCAGAACCATTGGGTCTGACTTGGAGAAAGACTTATGTCCTAGTTATGTCTACCAAGATGTAGCAAGGTTGCCCTAGTCTCGTGGAAGGTTCTCTAAGCCTGGGGATATCTGCCTTTTGCGCATCCATGAGCGTTGTGTTTATTACTCATACGAATTACACTGGAGTATGTATGTCCTTTCAATGGGGCGTGGGGAAGGGATCTTAAATTGACCTGAGTGAAGGAATGAAGGAATTGTGGCTGTTGTAACTGCCACTTAGTGGGAATGTGAAGGTTGAGGTTGTTAATGTGGTGTTTTTCAGCTAAGTCCACTTACAATGGAGAGGGCCTGGGAGGGATG
Organism: Perognathus longimembris pacificus; assembly: GCF_023159225.1. NCBI lineage: Eukaryota > Metazoa > Chordata > Mammalia > Rodentia > Heteromyidae > Perognathus > Perognathus longimembris. The sequence goes on along the minus strand of NC_063162.1, from coordinate 88,834,225 downwards.
TCCATGTTAAAGAGAAAAGGCGCAACGTTTTGCAGCCTGTGACCTGAACACAAACAACTGTCCTGAAAAGCACAGTGTCTGACCAACGGGTCTCCAGGTTACCACTGCTTTAGGTGTTTGGATCCTTATGGAGCTGAGTGCCAGGCCCAGACGTGTCAGTGAGTCAGGATTTATTTAAGGATTGTAGAAACTGTTCTCAACCCCTGGGCTCAGCCTCAGGGCAAACAAGTTTCTTGCTGTTTTATACTTGCAAAGCTGTAAAAAATGTTTCAGTTTTCACTGTAGTCAATAATGTTTCTCTTTCCTAAACTTGGTACTGTTCCATGTTAATATAAGAGAAGAGAAAGTTGGATGGATGGAACTCTTGAAGTGGATTTCCAGAGTATAGGGATCTTCGTTTGCTTCATTCTGCTCACAGTTGCAAATCAGAAAACTCCCAAGTGTCAGACATTTGGAGATCAGGGCATTATACAGAAGTTCTACTAAGGGGCAGCTATTTATTGATTCATTGAAGGCAACTAATACGTAGCCATAACAAAGGCCATTCTTTTCAAACTAAAGTTCTGACCCATTCTTTACCAGGTGCAGTGGAATTCAGAGGGCTGCTCATGCTGAGGTATGTGTGGGCCAAATGTAATGCTTCTTAATAGTAAAGTCAAATTCTTGGCCAAGGATGAGAACTGAAATCTGATTGGAAGCTTCCACACTGATGGGTTAAAGGATTTACCTGAGGCCAACTTGATATGCAGGAATTTACTAAACTAAATGGCATTTACTAAACCCCTTGTTAAATTGCTAAGACCTGAACCAGAGGGATATTGACTGCAGATCTGAATACCTGTTGTGATACTTCTTTTACAGGTCTGGTGCTTAAAAGAATTGAAGATTCTCAAGACAAGATATCTAAAACAGATTTGGCTTCACCCCTTTATGGGTGGAAGCAGGGCTGAACATCTAGAAATATATTTGAATATTTCATGCCTCTTCCCTGTAGTTGGGTTGGCTCTCTTCAGTTCAGTCAGCAGCCATAGTCTGAGATTTTGGCACAGAACTATTGGTGTTTTTACAACTGGGTTTTATATTGCTTTCACACTTTTCTATCTTAGATCATTTTAGTGATAAGATTTGACTCCCTGAAGCACATCTTGATTCCCAGAGGTAAGAAGTTGATTGCAATGGAGCCTAAGAGATTTTCTTTTTTAAATGAGTTTGCAGCATGACTGGTGGAGGTTGAATCATCAGATCTTAACAGAATCTATTTTACTGGATGAAAACTCATAGTTCAATAAATAATTCTTTTGAAAACATCCTTTCTGGTGTCTTATTTCCAGAGAAATCTGGAAGCTCATTTGGAAATATCATTTGCTGTTAGTGACTTATTAAAGTCAGAATGCTTCTCATTTTGAGAGTGTTAAGTCACATAAATGATTTAAGCACACAGGAAATGAGTATGTAAAACTAGTTAGAAACAGTGCTAAGGATTGGTACACTCAGATTTTTAAAAATTCACTGGCTGAATTACATCCCAATCAGTTGAGCCTTGGCCAATTTGGCTAGCCAGGAAAACTAGGTTCTATAAACAGTCTTAAGGTTTGAACTGCTAGCCTCATTCTAGCTAGGCATTCTGCCACTAGCTAGTCCCTTTTGTTTTTGAATTAGTTTCAAAACAATGTCCAGACTGGGCTAGGTTCCTCTATGTGCTCCCTGAGTTGGGATGAAAAGTGCCTGCACACTATTGGTCAAGATGGGATATCAAACATTGCCAGAGCTGGTTTCTAGTTTCGGCCATAACCATAAATCATCCCAACCACATTGTGTTATGTAAGGTGGAGATGGTTAAACTGCTTCCACAGACTTCTGTTAAGAGGGGTAATTTCACTGTATCTGGGTCAATGGCAGAAAGATTTTATTCTTGCAAACGAGGAAACCAGTATTTATGCCCCCACTATAATCACATCCTCAATCCATTTGCATGTTTGGTAAAGATACAACAACCACAATACAGAATTAGAAAATAAAAGCCCAGCAAGGAGAGTACAGAAAAGCCATTGGAATCTGGCTAACTCGACTGCTTCTAAGCAGAAAACTAGCTGCCAAAAATTGATTCAACATCACTTCAAAGTAGAAGAGATACTCTTCCCTCATGAGCTCAAGTACTTTGGAGGAAGAAGTGAAACAGGCATCTGGCAACTCAACAGGGATTTGGGAATGGTAGGAATTCCTGCATTTGAAGGAAATTCAGCTGATTAGATGATCTGGGGAAACCTGCTGGGTTGTTAACCAAAGCTAAGGTAACTTCCTGAGGAAACCTATGCCCAGTCTGTAAATAAATGGCCAGAGATAGGTTTGAAAGGTTCAATTTTTAAAATTTCATTCTTAGATTGTTGTAAAATTACCAGGTAATTTAGAAACGGGTTCTGATTCCAGTATTTTGGGATGCCCCTATGATTTACCACAATCCCCAATTGTGCAACCATGACTAGAAGGCCCCCTGGTGGAGCTTATCTAAACTGCACTGGGCCCTATTGTCCTGCCCCTCCACCACCTGTTGTCATCTGTATCTCCAGAATAGCTCCACTCCTATTTCAGAGACAACATGCTCAGTCTTATCTATTTCATACATGTCTTTGACATGTTTTCTGGGAGCAGAGCACACTGGTAGGTGATGAAATGAGGCTTAATACAATCAATATTGGATAACTGCTCTGGAATGTTATCCATTTTCCATGGCAGAATACTGCTCACCTTTAGGCCTCCTATGGTGGAAAGATGAGTGGAGCTTGGAGAATCAACCTAAAGCTTCCAATATGGCAGCTCCCTCCAACATGGCAGTTGCCAGCCAAGGCTGGCTATGCAGCATTTGAAATGTGTCTGCTCTAAATTGACATGTGTTGTAGACAGTTTTTTAAAAATCTAGAATTTAGATGTGAAGAATGTGAAAGAAAGTAAAAATCTCATTTTTATAATGATTTTAAATTGATAAGTGGGTACACTGGGTTGAACAAAATATTCTTTTAAAAGTATGTAAATATGAGTTGCTGTATAATTCTATTAGAACTGGTTTAAAACAGGAATAAAAATAAACATGAGATATGCAAATAGCAGTGCACAATGTCATAGAAAGCTGCTGTTCTCAAGAGAGCCTTGAAGGAAAGGAAGAGTAAGATTAGCACTCAAAATGCAGGATTTACAAAGAATCAGCTATTTTATTCAAGGGCAGAAGCTGCAGGGTAGGGAGCCAGCACTACTTAGAAAACTTGGCATAAATCCCACTCTCACTCTGCTGCTGGGGATTTTAAACACAAGGTTTAATGTATTTTTTAGACACTCTTATCCTATGTAGCTCTGCACAAACATTCATGTGCTTATTAGAGTAACCAAAAGCAAAGGATTTGGCATAGTAAGTCTAATCAGAATATGATTTCCTGAACCTGGTGTGATGCACTAGAGGCAGGAGGATCATGAATTCAAGGCTAGCCTGGGGTACATATAAAAACTGTCTCATCCCTTACCCCTAAGTTCAACTTCCTTAGTGAAGAATGCAAATGAATAGTTCTGGTCCCCTGATTAGTCTTCAGTGTGTGTGTAGTAATGTAGTTTAGGGGCTTTTTATGGAAGGACAGAGATTGGGGCAGTGGCACCATAAATGTCAGAATCTGTATAAAGTACTCTTATTAAAAACTACCTTATGTTAAGCAAAATGTTCCGTGGAGTTCTCTTCTTCCCTCGGTTTTATTCAACTGTTCTAAAAAGCAGCTCTGTGTAAGATTCTTTTTGTCGTTTTCTTGGACCTACTAATGAGGTTTTGCCTTCTTCTGAACTCAAGACCACAGACATGCTAGACAAGGAGCAACATCCCCAGCCTTCATAGTGAACAAAATCTTCCCTTAGTTTTCACATCTCTCTTCAACAGTGGTTCTTAGTTGAAGAGATACTTAATATTACCTGGAGACATTTTATTGTCACAACTTGGCATGCAGGTATGTATGTGTTGGGGGGTGGGAAGATTTATTACTAGCTTCTGGTGGGAAGAAACATGCTGTAAAAATACAGGACCTCCCCTATAACAAAGGATGATCTGGTCGGGCACCAGTGGTTCCCACTGTAATCCTAGCTGCTTAGGAGGCTGAATTCTGAAGATTGCAGATGTTGAGAAATGGAGAAGTAGATTGAAGCCAGATGATTTGGGTATTTAGCTGTTGACTAAAATTTCGCGGGTTTAATTCCTGCCAATCTAGTGAGGACTTAGCTTAATAAAAGCTGCCATCTTAGGAAGTATCATTCCCATCAATGCCCACCTGCTGAGGGTGCTGCTCACTATTCCCATCTGCATTGCCATGCAGATGAAGGGTCTCCAAGCTATGAGGCCTGAGGGCTTTATTGCTAACACTCTAGTTCTTAGTATTATTTTAAGACAAGAAATATGGATTTTTGTCTAGCTTCCTCATAAAGCTAGCTTTACTGTTGATTGTAAGTGACCAGAAACTCCCATTTGCTCATCACAAACTACTAGCATTCTTTTTTTTTTTTTTTTTTTTTTTTCATTTTTTGCCAGTCCTGGGGCTTGAACTCGGGGTCTGGGTGGTGTCCTGGAGCACTCTATCACTTGAGCCACAGCTCAGAATATGCATACGTGTGTGTGTGTGTGTGTGTGTGTGTGTGTGTGTGTTTATTTTTATTACTTTCTTTCTTGTATTGGAGATGAGTCTCACAAACTTCTCTGCTGGGGCTGGCTTCAAACCACAATCCTCAGATCTCAGTCTCCTGACCAGCTAGGATTATAAGCATTGGCCACTGGAGCCTGGCTCCATTTTTGGACTTATGAGACTGAGTCTCACTATGTATCTTAAGCTGGTCTCATATCCACAATGCTCCTACCATAGCCTCCTGACTCCTGGGATTTCAGGAACTAACCACCATAACTTGTTAGTGGCATTCTTTATCAGAGCTTGCTGAAGCTTGCCCAAGGTGGCTAAGGGACCATCAGATCTCTGGCCTGGCCCAAGTCTAGCCACACAAAGGTGATTCTCATTCTCTGTTTTCCCAGCGAATAGCTTTAGTCTTCACTAGGGGTCCTTAACTTGTCCAAAGTCCATTTACCAACTAGCTGAAGAAAAAAACCCAAAAACCCATGGCAAAGAATTAAGATCAAACATCATTAATTGTGCCCCGTCTCTAGGATTTTAACATCGACCAGAACATTCTAACTTTAGATTCCAAGGAGCAAGGCAAATCTGAAAATATTCCATACTACTGGCAAAATTAGAAGCAGTCTTGTCTGGTGCTTGGAAGTGAGTGACTCTGCCCGCAGTTCGTGGGTGTGACCCTTTCACACTCAGGAGAGTCCTACCAGGACAAGAACACGCTTAAGCAATCCATGCTGTCTGCAAAAGGTGATGGTACTTTGCTCTCAAGTGCAGTGATGGGGTACAGACAACACAGTCTTGGGGGAAAAGGGGTTAGTATTGCTAGAGCTGTGAGCCATTCTGCCTATCTCTCAAGTTGGAGGTGTCCAAGTGCTCTTTTTCATTGTCTTATTCACATGGGCATTTCTCATCTTACACTTCCTTGCATAAAAAAAGTACAGCACGTGACCTGTAGTAACAAACAGTATGGAGATGAAGACCAGCATGCCGAACTGCTGAGGCCTGGGGGCCAGCAGGACGAGGACAAAGTGGATGAGGTCCATGAGGTAGTTCAGAGAGCACTGCACACCGTTCACAGCCCCTCGCTCTGCTTCTGGAATGTTCTCCTGGAGAAGTTGGGTCACAGTGAGGTCAAATGACCAGAGACCTGTAGGATAGCAGTTCCAAGGAAGAATAAATGTGAGTAGGTGAAGAGGACTGGCTAGCTTGATGGCCTTGGGTCAGTGTAACTCTCTGGGGCTCATCTGGGGGACAGAAATACTAGATACTGGCTCCCTGGAGGATTCTGTAGGAGCACTGTAACGTGCAGCTCTGTGCCTGGCCTCTATGCATGGGAGTTACTTTCAACACATCTGTGTTTTGTTGAGACAAGAGCTTGCTATAGAACTTAAATCTTCCTTCAGATCTTCCTGCCCCAGCCTTCTGAGTGCTGAGATTACAGGCACGTGCTGCCATCCCCAGCTAAGTGATCTTTGTGAATCACCATCACAACCACCATTATTGTATAGGCTCCAACTTCATTTTGGATGAATTGATATATTTGTATTTATTATGTTTCCTGCTTTATTGGAAAATGTTTAGGATAGAGACCAAAGTCTTGGGATTCAAATTCATTTCAATTCCCAATTTCCCCCCCCCCCCCTCCCCCCCCCCCCCCCGTTTACTCCTGCCTTAGCAGAAGAGAAATTGAGCTACTGCCATCTTCCTTTTTATTTATTTATTTATTTTTTGGCCAGTCCTGGGGCTTGGACTCAGGGCCTGAGCACTGTCCCTGGCTTCTTTTTGCTCAAGGCTAGCACTCTGCCACTTGAGCCACAGCGCCACTTCTGGCCATTTTCTGTATATGTGGTGCTGGGGAATTGAACCCAGGGCCTCATTTATACGAGGCAAGCACGCTTGCCACTAGGCCATATCCCCAGCCCTTCCTTTTTAATTTTTAAATTTTATTTATTTATTTCTTTTACCAGTACTAGGGCTTGAACTCAGGGCCTGGGTATTGTACCCTAAGTTTTTCACTCAAGGTTGATGTACTACTACTTGAGCCACAACTTTACTTCTAGCTCTTTGGTGGTTAATCAGAGATAAGAGCCTCATGGACTTTTCTGCCTGGGCTGGCTTCAAACTGTGATCCTCAGATCTCAGCCTCCTGAGTAGTTAGGATTACAGGTGAGCCACCAGTCCTTGACTTCTTCCTCTTTTCAACCATGAAAGGCTACATTTTTACTTTTTTTTTTTAGCTTTAAATTGGTATTTATTTATTTACTTATTTGCCTATTTATCTACTTATTATCTTTTTTTATTGTCAAACCGTACATTTTTATTTCACTCATCCAGAGGGTACATGTTCATGTTTCTGAAGCAGTCACCAGGACCTGCTTTCCTAGCCAGGATTCCTCTAGATTTTCCCAAGACTTAGCAGTGGCTTGGCAGAGAAAGCCCTCCTGACTTCCAGAATTTAGCTCTGAACTTGAACCATTTAGAGGCAATGTGCTGTGCCCTCCAGTGTCCACCTTTACAGAGAGTTGGCTGGACCCTCTGTTCTTCCAGATTGTTCTGTTCACCCTGCTGTGACCCTCGCTGCATACCTTAACTGGCCCCCCACTTTCTGGGCTATCCTGACCACACTCACAGGAAGCCTTGTAGTCTCTCTAAATGGCTCTGCTGAGAGCCTTGTTCCACACAACCCAGCTTGGATTACAGCAAAGCTTAGCTGTAAAATCCTCACCCCTAGCCCTCAGCATGCATTGCTTACAAAGAGATGATTTGTACAACACTACAATGGTACAATGTGCAGTGCACCAGGAAGTGAGGGCTAATTATGCACTGAGAATTCTTTCTAAATCAAAGGCATAGAGTTACTGTTCTTAGATGTTAAAAAGGGAAGTGACTTTTAAGCAATGTGCCCCTGTTATAGGCAGGAGCAAGTTTGCTTCCATTAGAGTACAATCACTTAAATGAGCAAAGCCCTAGATGAGCCTGTGCCTGGAAGATACATGGTAATACAAGGCTGACCACAGGGCAGCATTTCCAATTGAGAGGACAGGCAATGCTACCAGGCGTGAAAGGCTGGACTTGCCAACAGAGGTATAACCACTGCATCCTTCTGGGCACCAGTGGATTTTTGTTTTTCTTTCTTTTCCTTCCTTCCTTCCTTCCTTCCTTCCTTCCTTCCTTCCTTCCTTCCTTCCTTCCTTCCTTCCTTCCTTCCTAACTTCCTTCCTTCCTTCCTTTTTTGTCCACAGCTCAACACCACACCACCAACCCCAAGGTCATTTGTAATCTTAATAGAAACACAAGTGTGTGGTCTTTCTGGCCTTGAGCATGTGGAATAGGAGGTGTCCACATTGCCATTCAACACTGTGGTTCTCTGTGACTCAGTGCCCTGTCCTGTCCTGCCCCCCTTCACCACAGTTGCCCTCGTGAAGCACCACAATCACAGCTAAAATACAAGGCTGACCGTGGTGACTGAAGATGAGAGTTGTAACCCATTTTTCTTTTCTTTTCTTTTTTTTCCCTTTTCTTTTCTTTTCTGCCAGTCCTGAGGCTTGGACTCAGGGCCTGAGCACTGTCCCTGGCTTCTTTTTGCTCAAGGTTAGCACTCTACCACTTGAGCCATAGCACTAGTTCCAGCAATTTCTGTTTATGTGGTGCTGAGGAATCGAACTCAGGGCTTCCTGCATGCTAGGCAAGCACTCTACCACTAAGCCACATTCCCAGCCCTGGCAACCCATTTTTAACAGGTAGCTTCTTGTGTTGTGTTACCCATGTTACCAATGAGGTAAGAGTCTCATGGACTTTACTGCCCAGGCTGGCTTTGAACCGTGATCCTCAGATCTTAGCCTCCTGAGTAGTTAGGATTATAGGTGTGAGCCACCAGCATCCAGCTAGTTTTTCATTTTGTCTTAGTAAACATTCTGATGAAAGCAAGTATGTTTGCGCCACTAGAAATGAATGACACAGCAGATGGCAAAATTCAGAGCCCAGCACTATGGGGAAGACAAGTTTGTACCTCAGTGTCAGGCACCCTATCTGTGAGAAGATTGTCCGGTCTCCCTCCCCCAGGCGGCTTCTCCCCTATGAAATTGCTCTTTCCTCTCTCCTCATCCTAGTTCCACCAATATCCAACAGATTCAGGTCAAAACACACCTTTCACATAGACAGCATCTGTAATAGGGTAGGTAGCATGTAGATATTTGATACCCAGCAAGTGCAGTCTTTCTTTGGTGTACACACTGGTAATGATATATGAACTCATACGGTTACTTTACTTTTTCAATCAAAACTGGCATTCTATCACTTGACCTACACCTCCACTTCTGGATTTCTGGTAGTTCATTAGAGATAAGGGTCTCACAGACTTTTCTGCTCAGGCTGGCTTTCAACCTTGATCCTCAGATCTCAGCCTCCTGAATAGCTAGGATTACAGGTGTGTGCCAGGATTATCTATCTTACATGCTTTGGAAATTCCAAAATCTCCAGCCTTTGCCCATTTCAGCTTCATTTGTCCACATTCCACTCTCCACCTCTGGAGGATCAATGCATGCCCAAGCTTGTCCTGCAGAGGCCTTTGATTGAGCCCCCCACCCCCACCATAAGAAGGCCTCTTAAACCCTCAAGATCCAATTTGGAGTCCCTTGTGTGTGTTTTCCTTTCACTGTTGTCCATCTTGCTAATTGTTGTTGGCTGCTTACTGGTCTCTAGTTCAGGTGGGGAAGCCCATAGGACTAAGACCTTGCCTACATCCCCACCATCTCGAGAGAATTCTTGTCATTTAATTGGTTCTCAATGGTGATGAAGACTCATACTGGCATAGTGGTTAAGACCATCACATGCACACGGATGATAAATTAGCAACATCACAGGCTGCACAATCCCCACCACACACAGGCAATTGCTCACCAATTCTTGCCAGGATCACACCTGAGAAGAGCAAAATGATGGAGATGTAAGACTCAGGCTGCTCAGGGTCCTGCTGTCCATCAAACAGAACTGTGCTGTTGGTCCAGTGGATGGAAGAGCGATCTGGAAGGATGGGTTGGTTCAGGTTTCTTTCAAAGGAGTATACATGTACCTGATCCTCTTTTAGTATCTCATGGTTTGAAGAAGAATTCTTGTTTAGTGGAAGTGAGAAGACAGCCATATCAAAAGGACTTCCAGGAGCAAAGACAGAAAACACACAGAGCATTAAACATCCTACATGGAGCCAGCTTGAAATGATGCCTGTGGTGACCAGACCGTAATGACCCCGGAGCCAGGTGAAGAGAATTGTGCCCAGCAGGCCAGATAATGCGGAGAGAGCCGTGAGGATGCTAAGCAGAGACCCTCCAATCCCTTGGGTGTAGGCGTAGCCGGTGGTGATGCAGTCAAAGCCCAGGACTGTCATGTAGAGGAATGCCAGGCCCAGGCCAGCCAGGAACACACTCTGCCTGCAGTACGTCTCCCAGCCCTCACGGCACGTGCGGAGCAGCCTACGTGTGTTTCGAAGGCAAAGGTGAAACCCATTGGCTATGTTCCACTGTCCTTCAAGGTTAGATTTCTGGTCTTTCGGTTTGTCTAAAGATCTGGATTTGTGGATGAATCCAGCAGTGGTTTCCAAAAAGTCTGTTTCACCTACAATAAAATCGAATGGTAACCCCTTTAAACAACTACTAAAAGTCACAAAAAATAAATAAAAGAAAATCAAAGTAAGTAAGCTTGAAGGCCACACGCTGCTGCATCCTTCAGCGCATCCCTGCCTCATCCACTTCTGTACTGAGCAGTTCCTATACATCCTGATGGCTTCCTGCCCCAAGTCTCTGTGTCAGTCTACCTAGAGAGCTCTTTGTAGGTGCTGGAATGCAAAGGCTAGGTATGAAGGGTCCATGATCACAACTGTCACATGAGTAACATAGGTGCTAGATAAACAGCCCAGCTTGCCAGGACATTGATGAGACAGTATTTCTTCTCTCCCTCTCTCTCTCCTCCCCTCCCCCCACCCTATGTGCTGGTCCTGAGGCTTGAAATCAGGACCAGGAGCTGTCCCTGAGCTTTTTTGCTTGATGCTTCCATTTGAGCCACAGCTCCACTTACAGCCTTTTGGTGGTTAATTGGAGATAAAAGTGTTGGGGACTTTCTTGCTTAGGCTTTGAATTGAGATTCTCAGATCTCCACCCCAATTAGCTAGGATCACAAAAGGAAGCTACCAGTACTTGGGGGATGGGACTATTTCTGAGCTCTATCCTGCAGTCACTCAGCAGTTCCCTTCATGTGAGAACTTCCATGTCCCTTCCCATTCCTCCACTAAGCTTCCTGGCTGGGATCACATTCCAAATAGACCATTCTCACCCCAAATTTCAAGAGGTGTTCTTGAGATGACCCAGATGAAGACACAGTACCCTATCAATAAAGCTGGCATGGGAAACCAAAGTTGGGTAGAGGGCCATGGGAAAAACCTGGTATGCTTGAAATTTGGGAACAAGCCCCCAGAAGCAGTGAAAGGTACTTCTATTCACTATTTTACAGAAGAAGCATATACTTACATATGGAGGTGTGTGTGTGTGTGTGTGTGTGTGTGTGTGTGTAAATGTCTCTCAGTCTTGTAGGATATGTCAGACAATGACTATAAGCAGGCTGAAAATATATAACCATTGGTGAGAATGACTCCACATAAACAAAGCTAACATCAGTAAGAGTCAAGAATCTGATGGGGGGGGGGGCTGGGGATATAGCCTAGTGGCAAGAGTGCCTGCCTCGGATACACGAGGCCCTAGGTTCGATTCCCCAGCACCACATATACAGAAAACGGCCAGAAGCGGCGCTGTGGCTCAAGTGGCAGAGTGCTAGCCTTGAGCGGGAAGAAGCCAGGGACAGTGCTCAGGCCCTGAGTCCAAGGCCCAGGACTGGCCAAAAAAAAAAAAAAAAAAAAAAAAGAATCTGATGGGAATCTGAGAGAGGAGAGACCACAGGCACCCAAATCTATTCCAAACCAAAAATGGGTTAGGAGGGGTAGATTTTTATTACAGGAATTTATTACCCAGGCAACTTGGAGAAAAAACAGCTAGTAAAATAAAAACAACAATGAAAAAAGTATCTAATGTTGACAAACTTTACTGCATGTCATAAGGCTTTGTGTAGACTGTCTTAGTAAATTGTCAAAGTATACCCATGCAGTTTTGTTGCTATACTTTATAGACAGTGAGATAGAGAGTCTGAATAAATTAATGTCACGAGGTCAGGTAGGCACTGCCTGGGCAGCTGAAAAGGCAAGGGCTCTACCCTCAACTTAGGTATCCATCCATCATCAAAAATATGTAAGTCTATCTATTTATCTGCACCAATACCCATATGTTTCATTCATGCAGTTGGGATTTGCTGGGCCTTAATTACAAAACAAATGGGGAGAAAAGAGAATTATATGTCCATAAAGAGAACTTGTGTTGGAAGCAATTCCTGTACTGTGTTGGACTATTAGAAGGGCAATGTTGATAGTCAGTGATGGGTCTTACATCGTTGAGAACAAGGATGCTCAATCATCGAATTATTCTGACTAAAGACTAGCACATTCCTCATTCCTTACTTCTTAACATACTTGCCTTTCTTTGCTCACATATGTGTGTGTGTGTGTGTGTGTGTGTGTGTGTGCGCGCGCTGATACTGGGGTTTGAACTCAGGACCTAGGCACTGTTCCATAGCTTTTTCCACTCAAGCCGCTGCCACTTGACCCACACTTCTACTTCTGGATTTTTGGTAGCTCACTGGAGATAAGAGTCTCATAGATTTTTCTGCCTAGGCTGGCTTCAAAGCGTGATCCTCAGATCTAGAGTAGCTAGTATGATAGGCATGAACCACCAACACCCAGCCTTCTCTTACTTTAGCATCTTTGATGAAGATGTTCATGGAGGAAATAAGAAAGAGTAATTTGCCCTCAAGGACCATGGAATATTGTATTCATTACACAATCCCTAGAGGTGTTACTTACATTCAAATCTGTCTGAGTAGACTTAGGCAGTGCATAACCTGTGTAATCGTACAAAATAGGGTGGCCTGCCCCCTCCAAAAAGATCAGTCCTATGACCTGTACAACCAATGGCATGGCCAGAGCCTTCTCATTTATCTTTGTCTAGCACATTTGCATACAACATGTTAAGCATGTGATTGGACACAAGCTCTGTAAAGAAAAAAGGAAATGCTTACAACAAGCATCAAGAAAGGAACAGGAGGTCTATCTGTATTTGCATTACCTTGGATGCCTACAGCTTCCCGTGGCCGTTCTAGGAAGTGGCCCCCTGAGTGCTGCCGGGGTTTTACAGCCAATTGGGGAACTAGTTGATAAACCCTGGACAGAAATAGAAACTCCACAAGAAGTGAAAGCAAGTTCCATCCAAGAATGAAGCCGCAACCAATTACATGTGATGCCCATGTCATCACCTGGCCCACAGACAGGGGGGCAAATATACTGATGACCTGGTCCAGACGCCGGACGGCTGCATTCATTCCTGCAATGGGGGGAGGAAACATGGCAACTCAGTGCATGCACACATCCACTGATGAATTTACCACCACATATTGGCCAGAGTTGCCATTACTACTGGATAAATGATAGTGATATACAGAAAGACTAAACATTAGGCTTCCAGTCTGAAAAATCAACTTTGAGATCAGCTTTGGTGGACTGGAACAATTGGCAGATTAGTAAACTGAGGAACAGAGAGGTTAAATTGCTTGGTGTTAATTTTATTGATTGATTGATTGTGCCAGTACTGAGGATTAAACTCAGGGCCTGCTGTCCCTTAGCATATTTGCTCAAGGTTGGTGCTCTACCATTTAAGTCACTCTTCTGCTTCTGGCTTTGTGCTGTTTAATTGGAGAAAACAATCTCATAGACTTTTCTTCCCAGGATGACTTTGAACCATAATCTTCAGATCTCAGCTTCCTGAGTGGCTCAGATTACAGATAAGAGCCACTGGTACCTGGCTAGAGCTAATCATTCTAACTCTTGTGGATAATATTAATAGCCACTATTATGCCTAGCATAGTGATGGGGATGAGGAGACGAGGGAAGAGGAGAGATGAGAATGAGTTGAATTATTGCTCTATGCCAGGCACTGAGCTCTAAGCCCTTGATGTATATTTACTCACTTAATCCTCACAGCTCAAAGAAGTCAATAGTATTTCCTCCTCTTTACAAGTCAGGAGGCTACAGCACACAGGGGTGCGTGCGTTTGCTCCAGGTCTCAGAGAAGGAAAATGGTAAAGCTGAGACTCAAACTCAGGTAGTCTTACTCTAGGGATTATTTACTTAAGTATTCACCATCATTTAACACTGTTTATAAGTTGGTTTAAAAATGAAAATGACCTAGAAATAGATTATGTGCTTTACCTTGTATTTTTAAAACAAATTAATTAGCAGAGGCTAGGAAGTTTTTCTTTACCCAGAGAAAGAGGACATAAGAAACATTGTCACCAGCTCTCACTCGTAACTGCTTTATTTTGGGTGATGTTATTTAAGCCACAGAACATCCACATCCGTACGGTTTAAATGAAAACATGATTATAATGGGCTTCTGCTTTCTGTGAGACATGCCCTTTCATCAACTCCCTCTTAATAGCTTCCTTTATCTTGGCCATCAAAACTAGCAGAGTACCAAGTGTTACAAATACAGGGTAGGGTGAAATCTTCAGCTTTAAGTGGGCAATTAGAAGATACTTCAATGTGAACCTCCCAAGTCTTGCAAATGGAATACAAAGTAAAGATGGTGTCATGCTATTCCATTGAACTCCTTTCCTGGAAAATAATTCTACCTCTACTGTCTGTAATAACTAACAATCAATCACTTTTAAGGATAAATTCTGTTTGAAAGGTAGAAGCTTATCACTAGCTAGAATTTAAAAAAACTTTAAAATCATTTTTTTTTTAGATTTTAACTTGCCAAGGAACTGGCAAATGAAAGGCTGCTCTCAGCCAGGCATGGTGGTGCCTGCCTGTAATCCCAGCACTAAGGAGGTTCAGGCAGGAGGATTGTAAATTGGAGGCCAGCCTGGGCCTCCTGAAATCCTGAAATCCTGTCTTAAAAAAAAAAAAAAAGAAAGAAAGAAAGAAAGAAGAAAAACAGGCTGCTGTCCTGACACACAGTATTACCTTTCAGTAATTAGCAGTATAAGCCATTTCTTACTCATTTCCTCTGTAGAAATATTGTTAAACACTTTACAAATACCAGAGGTCATATACTTCCTTCCTCAAAGTGAGCTCCAGGGCAAGAGGGGGAGGGTTGGTTAATATGCATGTGTTTGTGCAATACATGTGTGATATATGTGTATGTTGTGATCTGTGCATATTATATGTGTGGTGTGTATATATGTATATGTGTGGAATATGTGTGTATATATATGGGGGCATGTGTCTGTGTGCTTAGGTGTGTATATGTCTGGTGTGTATGTGTACATGGGTATAGTGTGTGTATGTGTGGGTATGTGCATTATGTGGGTTGTGTATGTGTGGCATGTATCTATGTACACATGTATATATGTGCATATGTGTGGTCCGTGTGTGTGTGTGTGTGTGTGTGGTGTTTGTGTGTATGTGGCATATGCTTATGTGCAAGTGTGTGTTCACTTGCCCTGTTCTTTGAGGAGAGTCAGGCCCTGAAAAGTTAGTAACTTGTCCCAGGTAAAAGGTGACATGCAGCTGTGAGATGCTTGGCTTGTTTTAGATGAATTCAAACCTAGATGTGGTTGGCTCCACATTCTATTCTCCAGACTATGATCCTTCCTCCTAGGAGGCAGCCACAGAGCTCCGAGTGGCTCCTCAGCCCAAGCCAAGGACAGGACAGGCCCAGGGTGGTTCTGCTCACCAGCCAGCTGGCCTCGGTTGTCACCCGTGAGGCTCACAATCCAGTCTCTCTGAATGGTGATGGTCAGCGCCGTGCCAGCCAGGTTTGCCACAGCTGCCAGGGTGATCACTGAAGCATAGCACACCACCTACCAAAGGAGGAAAAGGAGAATTTGGAGGCTTTTCTAGCACACTGTGGCACATTGTTACTTATCTGCCAGCTTGAGCAACATGTAAATGAACACAAAGACCCTTGAGAGAAAAGGCTCCAAGTAATTCTGCAGCTGAACATTATACTAAAACTATGCCTTCCCAGGACATCATTTCACCAGATCCCTTGCTAATTTGAACCCTGCAGACAGACTCTGCAAGGCTGTTCTGTTGCTTCCATGTCTGAGAGATTTGATCCACAAACTAGGGGTCAGGGGTAGGGGGACACTGCTGGAAGATCAGCTAGAACCCATGCCAGGGAGCAGGTGGTACAGAGATAATGGAGGTTTGATGTGCGTCTGACACTGGTGTTCATGGCACAGGAGGAGAGAGAGAAACTCACCGTCAGCCAGCCATGCCAGATTTGCTCCATCTCCCTTCTGTAGGAGAAGACAAGCATCAGGACCACACAGCAGGCCGTGACAGAGGCATTCTGAATGAAGAGCGAGGCATGAGCAACTGCAAATGGAAACACCCAGGGGCCCAAGATTTACTCTTGGTTTTAAGAGGCAGGTCACAGCTACATGGGTATCTAATAAGAGCCACTGCATTTAACCAGATCCCACTGTTGGCCCTGGCTAGTTCTTCCATCAGCAATCATAGACTTTGGTTCCAAAGCCTTTGCCATCAAGTAAAAAAAACAGCTTTGTAAGTGAATTAAAACAAACTTTGAAAGCTGGCACCAGTGGCTCACACCTGTAATTTTAGCTATTCAGGAGGATGAGATCTGAGTTTGAAGCTAATCTGAGCAGGAAAGTTCATGAGACTCTTATCTCCAATTAATTGGCAAAAAAAAAAAAAAAAGCCAGATGTGGAACTGTGGCTTAAGTGGTAGAGCACCAGACTTGAGCAAAAAAGCCAAGGGACAGAGCCCAGGGTTCAAGCCCCAGTAATGGCACCAAAAAAGAAAAAAGTCTTTTCAGAGAAAGATGATATGAGAAACTAGATTCAAGCAAAATTAGAGAACTTAAAATCTTCTACTGCCTGTGACCCTCCTGGATTTGGTTTGTTCTGCAGTTATCAATTGGGCCTAAAGAGCAATATTCCACATTTTAAATAAATAGGTGAGGTTTAAACAAATGGTGAGGTTCCAAAAAATGCCTTTCCTAGCTCCTGAGTAATGTAAAAACAAAACAAAACAAAAACAACAACAACAAAAAACAAAAAAACATGATAACTAGTAATCAAATGACTAGACCAGGACTGTGGCATGGCCCAAGAGAGAGAATTGCTTGCTTAGCAAAATGTGAGGCCCTGAGCTCAAATCCCATTATCATTCAAAATAAAGAGAAGATCTTACCCAAAGAAAAGGAAACATACATTTGAGAAAATAAGTATTAATTTTAGCTAGATATGCCATCTGGCACAAAAGACATGTTTTACACATAGAAAGTCTTAAGTTAAAATAACTCAGACATTATGCACAAGCAATGTAGGAACATTAACAAGAAAGCATGTTGCACCAGGTGTGGTATACACTCCTGTAGTTTTGCTTTGGAGAGTCTGGGGCAGGAGGAACATGAATTCAAGGCCAATTTGGGATTCATAGTGAGACTCTGTCACAAAGATATACATACATACAGACTAATACAAAGACACACAAATGTTTTTCAGTAATTTCATATTTAAAATGTTTACTTGGTAATAATCTAAGCAGCAACAACAATGATACGTCTTAAAGGCTAGGGTTGCAGCTCAGTGGTAGAACAACTGTTCTATATGTGAGGCTCTGGATTTAATCCCTAGCACCATAAAAAATAGATAAAAATTTAAAACACATTAAAGTATTTTAAATGGGGCTAAGAGTATAGGTCAAATGTTAGCAAGCTCAAGGCCCTGGGTCAAACCTAGTACCAAATGTGTGGGCATGTGCGTGCACGCGCGCGCACACACACACACACACACACACACAAAATCAAAATGTAGCACCAGAGTATAAATATATCACAGAGTTGTATAGTTCCTTTTATAGCATTTTTTGCAGGTCCTGGAGCTTGACTTTTTTATGCTTACTGCAATTTAGTTGAGCTCTATTATTTTGCTTCACTAAATAAAACAAACCCCCACAGCTAGTGAGGTCATAATGCTCCACATAATTACATGTCGCAAGAGGAAGAATATTACCTTTATTTCTCGGTTTCCTGTCGATCCAGTCACCAATTAAGACCCCAAATATTAACACAGATCCAGCCACCACTAAGCCAAACACTGCCGTTAGAAGGAGGTTTTGTCCGTACAGTTCTATCAGGAACACAGACATGGCAAAGTGCCACATTCGGTCTCCCTGCAAGGTGGCAGAGGCAAAGCACGCTGTCATCGCCAACTAACATACAGAAGCAAGCAAGTTAAAACCCAGAGCCATGCATTTCTTCCAAAGGACTCGAAACACAGGTCAAACCTATGTCTTTACGCCGTACAATTATGATTGACCTTTATGCAAAATATATATATAACTTTTGAAAGTTCTACTTTAACAAATACTTTAAAAAATCTTAAATGCACTAAAGGATCAACCTGCTAATAAGAAAAACACCAAACCAACAGATATGTACAAAAACAAAAGTAAGAGCAGGTTATCTAGAGAACAATCTGCTGATGATAAGAGCTATGATGTAGGCCTTCAGGTCTGTGGACCCCAAAAGTCAGATGAAACAAGCCTGTTTCACCTTTAGGATAAAGAGGGGATACTAAAAGAAAACACACCTTCCTAGTAAGATTACTTCATCTGCAGGGTCCAGGAAATCCAAGCCTTGAACTTGGACTAATCCTTGTTTTGTTTGGGTTGTTTTTGTTTGCCAGTCCTGGGGCTTGGACTCAGGGCCTGAGCACTGTCCCTGGCTTCTTTTTGCTCAAAGCTAGAACTCTACCTCTTGAGCTACAGAGTCACTTCCGTTTTGTGTGTGTGTGTGTGTGTGTGTGTGTGTGTGTGTGTATGTGGTACTGAGGAATCGAACCCAGGGCTTCGTGCATGCAAAGCAAGCACTCTACCACTAAGCCATATTCCCAGCCCCTGGACTAATCCTTGAGTTGAACAGCGTTATCATTCCCTCCACCAGCAATTAAAGTCCTTCCTTCTTTCCTTCCTCCCTCCCTTCCCTCCTCCCTCCCTCCCTCCCTCCCCCCTCCCCCCTCCCTCCCTCCCCCTCCCTCCCTCCCTCCCCCCTCCCTCCCTCCCCCCTCCCTCCCTCCCTCCCCCCCTCCCTCCCTCCCTCCCTCCCTCCCTCCCTCCCTTCCTTCCTTCCTTCCTTCTTTCTTTCTTTCTTTCCTTTTTTTTTTTTTGGTGTGTTGGTACTAGAGTTTGAACTCGGGGCCAGGGTGCTAAATCTTAAGGTTTTGGGGTTTTTTTTTGCTCAAAGCTGGCACTCTACCACTTGAATACAACTTCATTTCTGGCTTTTTGCTGGTTAGTTGGAGAGCAGAGTCTCAGGGATTTCCTGCCAGGTTGGCTTCAAGCTGCAATCCTCAAATCTCAGTCTCCTGAGTGGCTAGGAGCATAGGTGTGAGCAGCAGTGCCCAAGAGCAAATGCAGTTTCAATCACAGGCAAATGTCTGGTGCCTTCTATACATCTGAGGGCCATTATCATGCTCAATAAAGGAGGAAGCTGTTATTTTCAGCTTCAAAGTCCTCCAGCAATCATTCTAAAAAGTGAGGCCTAGCACGTAGTCAAAGATAACCAGTCATATAAGGAAATGGAGCACCAGGAGTAAAATCCAACTACTTAACAGCCAGCAGAAACTGGCCTATTATGAGCTCTGGTATCTGAATTATCAAACATGAGCTATAAAATCTTTTTTTTTTTTTTTTTTTTTTTTTTTGGCCAGTCCTGGGACTTGGACTCAGGGCCTGAGCACTGTCCCTGGCTTCTTTTTGCTCAAGGCTAGCACTCTGCCACTTGAGTCACAGCGCCACTTCTGGCCATTTTCTATATATGTGGTGCTGGGGAATTGAACCCAGGGCCTCATGTATATGGGGCAAGCACTCTTGCCACTAGGCCATATCCTCAGCCCGAGCTATAAAATCTTAATGCTTACTCTACCTAAAGACATAAATGCCAGCTCTGAAATTCTGAGCAGGGAATTGGAAAGTACAGAGTGACATGGCATTTTAAAAAATAGATACAAATTCTAGGAGTAAAATACATGTAACAATAAAAATTTAAAACTAAAACTTCAATTCATAGAAGCTGTGTGTGTTGGTACATGCCTGTAATCCCTGCATGCAGGAGGCTGAGTCAGGAGGACCATTACTTCTGTACCAGCTTGAGCTATGCAGTGAGCTCCTGTTTCCACGAAGAGTGTGGGAGTAAACACTGAACAGCAAATAAAACCCAAAAGGGTAGAAGAAAGACAGTAATAAAGGTAAGAACAAAGACTGAGGATGTAGCTCAGTGGTAGAGCGTTTGTCTAAAGCATGGGCAAGGCCCTGGGTTTGATCCCCAGGTCTGTACACATTCAAAACAGGTAAGAGCATCCAGAAAACGGAAACATGGGTTTTGTTGGTGCTGGTGTTTGTTTTTGCTTTTAGTGGGGCCAAAGGGTGAGGCACAGAAAGGGAAGGGTGAGCAAATGCAACCATGGTATTCAATATGCACTAGGTGGAAAATGAACTATGTAACTGTAGGGACAGGATGGGGAATTGGGGGAAGGTGAAGGAAGGGATGACATTGTCCAAAAGAGAAATGTACTCATTGCCTGATTTATGAAATGGCAGCCTCTCTATACAATACCTTAATAACAACAATAAAGTGATATATATGCTTATTTCAAGATAAGAACAAAAATTGTAACTAGAAATTGAAATAGAAAAATGAAGATAACAAAAAGAAGACTCGATAAAGTAAGAAAACAGAAAATCTTTGGCTCTTCAGAAAGATGAATTAAACCAGTTATACCATGAAATACTACACAGTACTGAGAAATAGCAAACCAGGGCTACTTACAAAACATGGGTATCCCATGCTGGGCAAAATACAAAAGACAAAATAGGATATATATGGATTTCCCTGATATAAAGTTCGAAGACTAAACTTTATCAGTAAAGGATGTCTACAACAGTAGTAAAACCAAGGGGAGGAGGGGGAGGGGGAGGGGGAGGGGGAGGGGAGGGGGAGGGGGAGGGGAGGGGAGGGGGAGGGGGAGGGGGAGGGGGAGGAGGAGGGGGAGGGGAGGGGGAGGGGGAGGGGAGGGGAGGAGGAGGGGGAGGAGGGAGGAGGAGGGGGAGGGGGAGGAGGAGGGAGGAGGAGGAGGAGGAGGGGGAGGAGGAGGAGGAGGAGGAGGAGGAGGAGGAGGAGGAGAAAAGCAAGGAAGCCAATACTATAAAAATGAGACCCAGGGGCTAGGAACATGGCTTGGTGGCAAGAGTGTTTGCCTCGCATACATGAAGCCCTGGGTTCAATTCCCCAGCACCATATATATAGAAAACGGCCAGAAGTGGCGCTGTGGCTCAAGTGGCAGAGCACTAGCTCTGAGCACAAAGAGGCCCAGAGACAGTGCTCAGGCCCTGAGTCCAAGCCCCACACTGACACCTCCCCCCCCCCCAAAGAGGCCCATGGTTACTTCTAATGGATGAGGAGGGCGGTAGGGTGTCCTGGAGGTTGGCTATGGACTAGCTCTTCACTGAGTTGGTTCCTTGACATCCACTTTAAAGTAGGTATTATAACCATCCTTCATATATGTTTTATGCATTTTTCCTGCCTGCTCTATACACAGAAACACACACATCTTGCATCCACTAGTTTGGGAAATTTTCATATCCTTAATATTACAGTTCTCTTAACCATCTAAAACTATAAATTGCATTTTCTTCATCTTACCCAGATCGATAAGGCACAGCTTACATAAATCAAAAATCTTGGACTCATGAGGTAGGTCAAAGTTGCTCCTAAAACACATATCCAAATCACAAGTGTTATTAGATTCTAAAATGCTGTCTGTATATATGTTTATTTACTTAAACAAAATTTTGCCAGTAACACAGAGAAAATAAAATGTGGTTTCATAAACTTTGCTTTTAGAAAATAGCCCAGTGCTAAATATAAATACAGGTGACAAAAATGGATAGTCTTCCTGACAAAGTAGAGGATCCTCAGGATTTTTACTTTGTTTGTCTTTGACTTGAAGTGGTCTTTATTCAATGCTATCGAGTAACTGCTGGGGAAATAAGTCGACCATCTTTTCTCAAGTGTAGCCATGGAGAGGTAAGCAAGCCATTACATTGTCATGCATGCTCCCAAGGAAGCAGCTTGGAGTGCAATGGGGGACCATCGAAGTGTCCATTGGCCCAGTGTGGGTAGCAGGACAAGGCCTAGGGGTGGAAGTCAACCCTGAGCACAATGGAATGGCCAAAGGGAAGAGCTGAGCTGGTGATGAGAACTGTGGTGGGCAAAGCTCTCTAGATTGGGAGAGAAGACAAAGAATAATTGCCAACAAGAAACCCAGAGGTTAGGGGTGTGAAGTCAAAAGGTAGAGAAGGATCAGAAACTGGAGGTAGCTGTGACCAGAATGAACAGGAAGAGGGAGAGCCTCAAAGCCAGTGTCTTGTGGCTTCCAGATGTTCAGACAAGAAAACTCTGGACCCTTTTCTCTTTTACACTCTGTACCTAAATCAGTCATGGTGTTGCCTGAATATTAAGCGGGGGGGGGGGGGGGGGGAGAGTGAAAAAATAGGGGAAAAGAGAAGAAAGGAATCTTCAAGCTGGAAGCCAGCAGCTCACACCTATAATCTTGGCCACTCAGGAGGCTGAGATCTGAGGATCATAGTTCAAAGCCAGCCCAGGCAAGAAAATTTGTGTAACTCTTATCCACTAAAGTACCTGAAAGCTGGAAGTGGAGCTGTGGCTCAAGTGGTAGAGTGCTAGCCTTGAGCAAAAAGAAAGTCAGGGACAACACCCAGGCCCTGAGTTCAAACCCCACAACCAACAGAAAACCAAAACAACAACAAAACCCCTAAATCAGGCCATGAAACTCCTCTGTTCAAAAGCTCTCATGGGTCTCATCTCACCCCCCAAAAATCCAGCCCTTCCAGGATCTGTCTCCTCTGTTATTTTTCTTACCCCATCTTTTGCTGTTGTGTCACTCCCACCGATTATGCTTCCACACATGTGCCCCATTCTCATTCCTGAAAGCACACAACTCAAACCCATTAGCCCCACCAACTCCCTTTTCTGTCAGATCTTTACTGACCACTCAGCCAAAAACTTGCATACTGGAGCTAGGCATGATGCTATTACCTGTCTGTAGTCCCAGCTATTCAGGAGGCTGAGACAGCAGGATTATTCAATACCAGCTAGGGCAACCATAAGAACCTTTCTAAAAAAAATGAATAAAATTATGTACCTTCTATCAACACTAAGTGCTGGAACTTTTTGCAATGGTGGGAATTCAGCCTCCATGCTGAATAGAGTAGCTGCTGCCTGGCCACTAGAGACAGTAATTGAGGAACTGAATTTTTAATTAAACTCTAATGTAGCCACACAAGGTCAGTATCTCTACTCGTTTACTCATATTAGCTCCTTTTTTACTAACTTCTTCCTTACCATTTGTTAACATACTATGTGATTTCTTTGCAATTCACTTCTGTATCTTGTTTACAGTTCACTCTTGTTGCTAGAAGGTAAACTCCATGAGGAGTTTTGTTTTGTTTCCTGCCATATTCCCAGCATGTAGGACCTCATGGTTCATGCTATATACTTGAAAATTTTGTTAGGTGAGTGAAAAGAGATTTGTAGAAAAACCTATAAATTCTACTCAAACATTGGTCCGGGTTGTTCTGTGACTTTTCTCTAAATCTTGTCTCCTTACCCAGATGCTCTACTGCTCTCTGGCCCTTTTCATTGGCTTGTCCCTCCTTTCAGACTCCTTTAGCTAGTTTCCCAGTCATGCGTCTGTCCCTTGACCTCAACACACAACTCTCTACTCTGGAGATTAGTTCATCAGAGACTCTTGAAAGCAGCCTTGGCTCCGGCTGCATCTCTTTTCAGTCGGGTTTATCTGAGGCAACAAATGGCCAAGAGGCAGGGCAGCTTGGACTTTTCTGGGCTAATCATCAGGAGAACAACAGCACATGTCACAGCAGCACTCACCGGTTAACTATTGTAATGAGGTAGACCTTAACCACCAAGCTCACGTACTAAACACCATCAGACAAATGGACTGGAAACAAGGGGCTTCTGGATGCTCAAGGACCTTTTGAGTGTAGTCATTCCCTTTTATGCTTTCCCAAAACATGCAACTGTGTCCGCTCCCCCTCCTTCCAGTGACATGGTTAGATGGCTATCAGTGAAACTCATCCGTATATATGTACAATGAGAGTGTCACACCTTTTGTAAAAGAAAAGTTACTTACCTACGTGTGCATGCCTGTGTGTGTGTGTGTGTGTGTGTGTTTGTGTGTGTGTGTGTGTGTTGCTACCGGGGCTTGAATCCAGGCCCTGGCCTTCTCAGCTTTTTCCACTCAAGGTTAGGGCTCTACAACTTGAGCTAGAGCTCCACCACTTGAGCTAGAGCTCCACTTTTGTTTTTTAGGTGGTTAATTGGAGATAAGAGTCTCGCAGACCTTCTTGCCCAGCTGGTTTGAACTGTGTTCCTCAGATCCCAGCCTCCCAAGTAGCTAGGATTATAGGCAGGAACCACTATGCCCCATTACACTTCCAATACTTCTGGCTTTTTGGTAGTTAATTGGAAATAAGAATTTCATGAACCTTTCTGCGACATTAGCTTTGAACCTCAGTCTTCAAATCTCAGACTCCTGAGTAGCTCAGCTTACTGACATGAGCCAGCAGTGCCTGACTGGTGGGGACTGAAGGGAATGATAGAAAAAGTGTAGATATGACTACTGTCAGATTAATAAGAACAATCCATTTTAAAAGCTGGGATGTCTAGAGTTTCCTGTTGTAGGTTCAGTCACACAGGCAGGGAAGGAAAGAGAAATTAGAGTGGTTATTGAAGCCTTTCAGTTTTCTCTTTCTTTATTAAGTCTGATGACTCAGACTTAATTTAGGGCTTTTTGTAACAACCAGTCCTATCCCCCTTTCATGAGGGAACTTGTACTGATTTTAGTACCTTGCACTTAGAGGACACTTAACAAACTATACTAACAATACTGACAGCAGTCGTATATATTCCACTCTGCTTCATGGAGCCCATCATATGGAGAACAATCTTGAAAGTACATTGAAAGTGGAGAGAGGGATAGTTTTCAGGAACAGTAAAATTTTCCATTTCATTAGGCTAAGAGGTTCTGCACACAAAGACAAGGAAGCCAAAGCCTCCTTTTGTGCCCTGTTATCTCCTGTTAAACATCAACACGATTTAGTCATGACTTCTGCCATCTAGAGAAACAGAACTATTTCCTTTCTAGAGGAAAAGACCATCTGGTTAGCAAAGGACAATGCGGTCATTTCCCCTTTTTCTGCTTGACAGGAAGTCGACTTGGGAATCAGTAACAATGCATCCACACCCCCAAGGAGAAGAATTGCAATGTATGTCAATCTTTCCCCATGGTTCTATTTTCAGACTCCCCTGGAGCTAGGAATTGCACAGGACTGTTCCAAGCCACTGAGAATTGAGCAGAAGATTTCTGTGGGCTGCTGGGAATGATTTGCTTTCTGGTGGTAGAGGCAAAGGCAGAGGAGAGCTTGCTTTGCTCTTCCTTACCACATCTAGTCTTTGAACACGGTCATGCTGTCTCAATGCCTGGAGCCACAGTGGCTGTCCTGCAATCACGGCCTGGACAAGCCTGAAGCCAGTCTGCTGAGAAGGCAGGGCTGATGGACAGAACCAGATGGGGTCTGCTTAGCATCCCGACCCTAAGGAGGACTACTGAAATTCTCAGTTAGTAAAGAACTGATGTTCTTAAGGTTTAATCCCTGGCCAGCTGAGTTTTATTTGCAGCCAGCAACATTTGCAAACTGACACATAAATCTCTACTTACTAGCTCTAAGACTGCCAAACATTCAGTATCTAAATCAAATGATTTCTGATACTACATATTTGCATTATCACTGAGTTTATATTGTATTTCCAATGTATGTGGAAAATGAATTTTAGGTACCATGACACACATCTCAGCACATACCTCCTAAAAATAAGAACATTTCTCTTTATAACTAGAGTGCTATTATCGTTCCCTAAAACATTAACAACTACTTCATAACAACTTAGAATTGGTCCATATTCAGATTTCCTTCTTGTCCACAAAATATGGTTATTGGTTTGGAGGGACTTGCCATTGAAATGTGGCAAGAGGAGACAGTAGTACAGCCCCAGCCTAGTAAGCATGAGGCTCCCGGTTCAAACCCCACCAGCACCCTCTCCCCCAAATTTCATTCTCTTTCTTCCTCCCTCCTTTCTCTCTCTCTCTCCCTCTCTCCCTCCCTCCCTCCCTCCCTCCCTCCCTCCCTCCCTCCCTCCCTTCTTTCCTTCCTTCCTTCCTTCCTTCCTTCCTTCCTTCCTTCCTTCCTTCCTTCCTTCCTTCCTTCCTTCCTTCCTTCCTTCCTTTCTTTCTTCCTTCCTTCCTCCCTGTATTTCTCTCTTTTGTGCTGATTATTAGGGCTTGAACTCAGAGCCTGAGTACTGTCCCTTAGTCTTTTTGGTCAAGGCTTAGTGCTCTACCACTAGAGCCACAGTTCCACTTTCAGCTTTCTGCTGGTTAACTGGAGATCAGAATTTCTTGGGCTTCTGTGCCTGGGATGACTTGAAGCTGTGATCTTCAGACCTCAGCTTCCTGAGTAGCTGGGATCACAGGCAAGAGCCAGAGTCCCTCCTCCCTCCTTCTGGGACAACCAAGGCTCACATGCAGCTCCTGATGGCTTCCGAGAGTAGCAGAGTCCCTGGGATGATGTGAATAAAGCTTTGGAGTTGAGACTAATCGCCCAAGTCCCCCACTCCCATCTTCTAAGAGGGCTATAAAAATTCCCAGTTGGAAACTTAGTTGAGATGGAGCTCCCATGACAGACAGTGAGGGAAAGGACTGTGAACCCTTTGTGTGGCAGAAGGCACAGTCTGTGTGGGGCAGGCTTCTTGTTTGGGGCTTTAACTTGATTGTTCCTCCATAATGACCTTATACATCACAACCCAGCATTTATACCTAACACTGGGAATTTACCCATAGTTGTGGTACTTACACTAGTTTTATATATGAAATAGTCACTGTGTATAATGAAGAAAAATTAAGGTATGCTCAAATTCTGGAAGAAAGAAATAGGCAAATAGAGCTAATTGCCTGTGACATTTAAATGAGTTAAAAATCAATTGCTTTTTTTTTCTAGAACTGTTACATAAAAGGAGAAATGTTGATTAATTATTTTTTTTCTTTTTTTCTAACCTTCCTTTTCACTTAATTCTGTTTTACTTAATTAAAGCCACTGTACTCAAAGGAGCTATGCACTTTCACGGTGCTGTGAATACAGATGGTTGCTCCAGACAGGAGACCCATTCTCAATGAAGCTCAGCAAAGCAGACCAACCAGAGACTTACCTAAAGGACTCCTCTGGCTCTTCACATGTCTGGTGCCTGTGGTTTTAGTCTGTTTCTCCCCGTTTCCAGAATTTTCAATATCATTCAATTCTCCCACCATTCCTATATGCTAAGAGAAAACTGTTTCAAATAATGAAAAATACTTTCAGATTCCTATGCTGTGATCATAAATAGGGAAGAGTCAATGCACCTCACTGACATTATTCTGATTGAATTCCTCTACATCATTTCTGTTGCATTTACTTCAACTGCAGAAAGCTAACTGTGTAATCCATTTGTAGTGCTTTATTGCACACTAATAAAGTCACAGCAATTATCCTAGACAGACAGAGGCTCGTTAGTAATGCTCAAAACCGATTATTTGAATTATTTGGAGAAACACTCAGCTAGCTATCAGTCAGAGACTCAAGAGATGAAACACACACACACACACACACACACACACACACACACACAGAGGTTAAAGGTCTGTTTGAACTAAATTATCTGTGTTGCCCTTCAACCCAAGAACAATGGCGTAAGTAATCTGTCCTTCAATGTATTATTTTTCCAACTTGAATTTGTCAGCAGAGCAAACTCACTAAGTTTGGCAACTTCTAACGAATATGGGTTATAAATACATCTTCTTTACAATTTCACTACCATTTTCTTGTTCCCCAGAAGAGTAAAGGCTTGTTTCTGCGAATACCTCTTTTACTTGCCCCAAACATTGCTGGTTTACTTACCGAACATGGACTGCAGGCCCGTCTGGATCTCTCCCTGGACTCCCAAAGGCTGAATAGAAAGACGAGTTACAAAGCGGCCTAGCACAGGGCTCTGAACTACACCCAGTCTTGCTACCGTGCACCGCTTTGTGTGGAAAGTGCTGGAGGTGCAAATGTGTCCTGGGGGTTGTGGAAAGAGAGGCCAGCAGTTTTTGCCACCCGTGACCGCCCAGCACAATATGCTCTGGCAGGGGCCCTTCTGGACCGGTAGGTCACTGCACTCAGGGGTACGGAGTTGGAGCCAGTCCTGGGGGCCTGGACAAGACGTGTTTAAAGGTCCTGGTCCAATAAAAACCTGGCTACATGAACCAACATCTATTAGTATTCTTTATCCTTTGAAGTAAGTCAGAAATCACTTTGAGGCGAATAAGAGCTTGCTCTCTACTGAGTGAAAGCAATGTGTCTCCGACATGCTCAGACTGTCCCCGCTGGGCCCCGGCTCCCCAGGCTTTTCTATAACAAAGCTGCCTAGTGCTTCTATTTCCCCTGAACCTTTGGGAAAGGTAGTAGACTCTCAAGTGCTGAGCCTCATCCCAAGGCTAACCCCACTGGGCTTTGACACACAGGAATCCTACATAAGCCACACATAAGCGTTAGCTGTTCTTCCCCAGAAGAGCAGTCAGTACCACCCTAATCAAAAGGATACCTTTTTCTAAATGAAGATCTCAGGGTCCCATGTTTTCATGATGTGTAAGATTTGGGGAAGACAGTGGGATGCGTCCAGGTCTTTGGCTCACAGTATAATAGTATATTATTTAGTGACAGCTGTGGCCCAACAAAAATCATTTTCTAGCTGGAGGTGCTAGTGGCTCTTGCCTGTAATCTAGCTACTTAGGAGGCTGATATCTAAGGATGATGGTGCAAAGCCAACCCAAATAGAAAATTCTATGAGACTCTTAGCTCCATTTAACCAGAAAAAAAAATCTAGATATGGAGGTATGGCTCAATTGGTAGAGCGCCAGCCCTGACTGAAAAAGCTAAGGGAAAATGCCCTGGGCCTGAGTTTAAGCCCCAGCACACACACACACACACACACACACACACACACACACACACACACACACACACACACACATCTTTCTGCCCCAAGCATTCAGTGTTGTGTAAAGGATACAGGAGGCTCAATACCAATGACCTGGGATATTTCTCTCAGATAGGCTCATAGTCCTGACCTTGCCTGGGAGTGGGAAGTGCAGAAATCGTGTTTGCAGTTAATGGCAGTTAGTTGGAAAAAAAAAAAAAAAAAGCTAACAGGCTTTCAGTTCTTAAGTGTTCTACAGAAGAAATCCAAAAAGATTTAATTAGGCATTCAATTTGATACATTCTAGATACATTATTTAAATTTTGCTGCAAATGCTTCAGCTTAAAATAAATGGCTTTGTGTGCAGAAATGGGTAGCCTACATTTGTCAAAACTCACCCATTTGGAAGTGCTGTAGTCCTGGAAACTGGGGAGCTGCGTGGAGCTGAGTCCTGCAAGCAGGCAGAGGTGACAGCACCCCCACTATGGTGGCCCTCACATTCACTAGGTCACCATCCCATCTCAGGTCCCAGCCACAGGGTTGGCACAAAGCAGGCTCTTGAGAAAGAACACTCATTTGCTGCCTTTACAAGGGTGAAATAAGACATGGAGAAGAAACAGAGCGTGACCCAGCTTGACCTTTGTTGTATACATGTGCCATCCTCCCATGAAAGGAGAAAGGATGAGCAAGAGATGTTCTTTCCAAAAGGAAAATATTCGCAAAGTGTACAGAATTATTAGTGCAACTCTGAAAATACAGGTGATTTCTCTAGGCATGTAGGATTCAGCAGGAGTCAAAAAGACAATTTAACCCTTGGCAAAAACATGGCCATATAAGCAGCAGCAGAATTGGAAAGTATTTCACCAAATGACTCTTAAGCCATACAAATTTGCCTAGTTAAAGAATAACATATGTATTCATTTTCAACTATATATGTATCTGCATATACATACACATATGTGCATGTACCACAGACTAACATGTCAGTAAAGGACAGATTGCATGTACAATGATAGTCCCCTAAGAAAATGCCAGAGCTGAAAGAAATTTTACTGCCCAATAGTCTCATAGTCATAGTTTATGTGAATAAACATAGTTTATGTAAATATTGTCTTTGGTATTTGCATTATGATGAAGTTACCTAAGGATGCCTGTTTTGGAACATGTCCGTCTATCACTAAGCAATATGCTACTATATATACAGACCCAGATTATAGTACATATGTACATATTAAAAATACTTCATCAAGCTAGGCCTGGTGGCTCAGACAGAGAATGGAAAGATAGTAGTTAGAAGCTACTTAAGGGAAAAAATATTCATCACCCCATCCCAACCAATAAAAAGCTGAATGTAGTACCTGCAATTCCAGCTATATGGGAAGCATAAATAGGAGGATCATGTTCCAGGTTGATCCAGTCATAAACATTAGACCCAATATCTACCAATGTTACATGGGTGCCAGTGGCTTGTGTCAGTAATCCTAGCTACTCAGAGACTGAGATCTGGAGGATCATATTTCAAGGCTAGAGCAGAAAAAGTTGCTAGATTCCATCTCCAAAATAACCAGCAAAAAGCAAGGCTGGAAGTATGACTCAAGAGGTAGAGCAGCAACCTAACAAGTGGGAATCCTTGAGTTCAAATCACAGTACTGAGGGGCTGGGAATATGTCCTAGTGGCAAGAGTGCTTGCATCCTATACCTGAAGCCCTGGGTTCAATTCCCCAGCACCATATATATAGAAAATGGCCAGAAGTGGCGCTGTGGCTCAAGTGGCAGAGTGCTAGCCTTGAGCAAAAAGAAGCCAGGGACAGTGCTCAGGCCCTGAGTCCAAGGCCCAGGACTGGCAAAAAACAAAACAAAACAAAACAAAACAAAAAAACCACAGTACTGAAAAGGAAAAAAAAAAAAAAAAACCCTACAAGTTCTGGAAATGAGGCTTAGGTGGTAGAGTACCTGCCTAGCAAGGGCAAGATCCTCCATTTAAACCTACTACCACCAAAAGAAAAAGCAAACAAACTCCAGCAAATGGTTCCCAAATTATGCAGACCTCCCCATTTAAAGCTATACAAAGCTAGATGTGATATTATATCAAGTTATAAATATATACATGCATGCATGCATGCATGCATTGAAGTAGAGTGGGGGTTCGCTACAATGAAATGGGGTTCCCCCCAAGGGAGGGGATTCCTGGTTCCCCCAAGAGTCCACCACACAGTCTCCAGCTCCAAGATGACAAAAAGACAGATTTATTGGGGAAGTAAAAAGTGAACAAAAATGAACCGACCGGCCTTGGTCCCAGCCCAGACTCAGGAGCCGAAACTGCCGACCATGTGTGCAGGGTCAGGGCCCAGACTCCGGAGGTGGAACCGCCCGCACGTGTGCAGCCCAGACTCAGGAGCTGGAACCTCGTGCATGTATGCAGCCCAGACTCGGGAGCTGGAACCACGTGCCCGTGTGGCCTTCCAGCCTGGTTATAAGGCAAACATCACAGTCAAACTTGCCACATGCAGGTGACCAATGAAGATACAACACTTACAGAGCATGCTAGGCTGCACACAGGTGGCCAATAGAGTTACAGTCTGTCTCATAGTATCTATTTGAACCAACCTATCATTCTAGTTAGAAATGGCGCATGGATTTGGCGGGGCTCACATGATGCAGGTGGATATGCCTACTCATAGGAGGGCACAGGTTTAACCTTGAACATTCCTTGAACTTTCTATGCTTCAGGTGGTCAAGCAGTTTACACAATCTTATCACAGCGAAGGGGAACTTCCTTGGATAGGGTGGGGGAGATCTTAGTGAAGATGGAGTTGGCTTCTGCTCTTATCTGAGCTGGAGTCAACCTGAAGTTCCTCCACAGTTAATGATGGCACTGGCCAGATCTGACCTCCCTATTACACATGTATGTATAATAGTGTTAAAGAAAAACTCTGGAGACAGATTTCTCGGAATAAAAGGACTAGTAGACTGTTACAGATGGTAGCCAGGAAAAGATTGAGGCCTAGGACAAGGTCCATAACTACCAACAGCAAGATGAGCTAGTGGTTAGAAATACATCACAGGACCTAGAGCCTACAGCATTTTTATAATGAAAATTTGGGGAAGGAAAATACAAAGTATACAGTGAGCCTCCATTGAGTATGAGAAAGGGGAAAGGTAAGACAGGGGGTGTGGGGGAAGATAGTCCCTAAGAGGAAGTGTTTGTTCCTTCTAGGCTGTGTAGAGTGTTTTTTCATAAACTTGCCTTGGTGGGTCTGGTGGCCTAGAGCTACTGCTCTAGGTTTCAACTTCCATCTCTGAGTATGGAACATTCCTTTGTTACCCTCCCCTTGCTCAGCAACTAACTGATTAACTTCTCTCATGTCTCCACTTTTGTATTCTCCAGCACTTGTAATGACACTTAGGGTATGTCAGAATTATTCTCTTATTTATAGTTACATATATATATCTAAATAAATATACATGTATTAAATATACATGCCTGCTCAAGTAAAGATGCTTGGGATCTAACTCAGAGATGCTTTGATAATGAATACAGAAGAGCAAAAATAAAAATAAAAATCCCAAAGTTCAGTCAGAGATGGGGATGGGGAGGGAAGGGAGAAGTGTTATGTGGCCTAATTTGACCAGCTTCTTGAAAAGGACAAGACTCTACATAGACTATAAAAATAATTTCCAAATTTATGCTTTTTGTACTCACAAGTAAAGTAAATTTATGCTTCTCCTATTTCTAAAGTAAATTGAAAATGAGAAAAATATTATTCATTGATCCCAGCCAGGAGAGCACTGTTTGTTTTTCAAAGATGTTTCTAGGATTTGTTTGTTGTGTCAGGACCAGGACTTGAACTTGGACCTCACTCTTCTCCTTAGCTTGCTTGCTTTGCAGCTGACACTCTCCACATCTCCAGCCCAGCATTTTGCTGTTTAAATGGAGTTGAAATCTCATAGACTTTTCTCCCAGGATTGACTTTGAACTACTGATTTTCCAAATCTCAAACTCCTGAGTAGCTAGGATTATAGTCATGAGCCACTAGTACCTGACCTGTTTCTTGCATTTTTATTTGTCATTTTTTTCTGTCGTTTTTAAGTTATACTTTCATTGGCTTGGTCTGTTGAGACAGGCTCTCACTATATCATTTGGGCTGGCCTCAAACTCATTATCCTGTCACTATCTCCTAAGTACTGGATTATAGGCATGAACAACCATAACCTGCCTCTGTGTCGTAGAGAAACTGGGCAATTTTTGTTAGACTTGTATGTGTTGGTAGATGAGGTTTTACTCTCCAGAGGAGAATCTTCTTCCCACTCCACATTTCCTGATAGAATTGAGATTCAACTTCATAACCTAGGGGTGGCAGAAACCTTAAGTAAAAAGGTTCATAGCAGCTCAGGAGAAACCACAGGGAAGCACATTACATGGACCCTCAAATTTTTGCATGGTCTGATTCAGACTGCATCCTATCTTCCAATCTATACTCTCTTCCTGTAGACATTGCTGGTTGGCATTTCTACA
The DNA here is from genome assembly GCF_023159225.1 of Perognathus longimembris pacificus. Classification (NCBI taxonomy): domain Eukaryota; kingdom Metazoa; phylum Chordata; class Mammalia; order Rodentia; family Heteromyidae; genus Perognathus; species Perognathus longimembris. The sequence continues at coordinate 88,800,787 of NC_063162.1, read as the reverse complement.
GGACATGCTTGCTTGTGAGTCCAGGTGAAGACCTGGATCGCTACCTGGGTCACATCCTGGCTCCTCCATCCACTGACCATGAGGTCACAGCTCCACCAGTTTTCCTTACACCTCAGTTTTCTGTCTCTGGAATGGGGATGGATAGATAATAACAGTACTGACATCAACAGTGAGGGGGAACTTCTGGACAGCACTGGAGTTCTCAGGAGAGCTTGGTGATGGGCACTGAGTAGCAGCAGTATTTACATACTCAATTATCAGCATTACTAGTATATTTAAGGCATTAAATAGCTATTGATGTGGCAAACGTGACAATAAACACTTTTGGGGAAGAGAGGTCCAAAACACCACCTTTTCCTTTCCTTGTATGGCATTCACAGGTCCTAGACACCTCCCTGGGAGTAGGAGAGCAGCGTGAGTCCCCCAGGCCATGGTCCATTAGGTCAGGAATATAGCCACTGGAGAGGTATGGAACCCCACAAGAAATAGAATTTTACACTTTGTAATTAATAACTAGGCAATGAGTGCACAGATTCTTCTTCTAATTTTTTAAAATAATGCAGATAAGGACAAACACTTTTGCCTACCATCTTCCATCCTAGAACCCTGCACTGGTTTCAAACACACACACACACACACACACACACACACACACACACACACACCTTTTCTAGGGCTTGATCTCAGAGCCTGAGTGCTGTTCTTTAGCTTTTGTGCACTCTACCACTTGAGCCACAGCTCTACTTCTGGCTTTTTTTTGTGCTGGTTAACTGGAGATAAGAGTCTCATGGACTTTTCTGCCTGTGCTGGCTTTGTACAGTGATACTCAGATCTCAGCTTCCTTAGTAGTTAGGATTACAGATGTGAGCTACTGGCATCTGCAAGTCAACTTCTACTCTACTTTGTAATTGCTTTTAGTTGAGTAGTATCTAGAGAAGTGTCGATGTTACTAAATATAGTAGTTTTACTTCATTCATGTTCTAGTTGTCTATTTCTAATTCAAAATGGTTTCCACAGTCTTCCTTATATCCTTCTGGAAGCCATTAATTTTAGGAGAAACATCACTAGCTTTGGCTAATCCTAAATAGAAGGTTAAGACCTTGGTCTAATCCTTAAACCACTCTGAACTTCAACTTCCTTGTGTACTAAGATATATGGACTATGTAGTTTCTAAACTGCCAAACAGCTATGTTTAGTGTTTTGGATGTGGAAACACAAAGGCTACCTCTTCCCAATGAGAGAATGAGCCTAGCAAGAGCAAGACCCTTAATTCTAACCCTAGTACTGCAAATAAATGAATAAATCTCTCTAAATATGAACAAAAAACTACAAAATTGTAAGAAGTAAGCAAATAATCTTGGGAAAGGACTCAGTGTGTACTGAAAACTGTTGGGTCATCCTGCTATGAACCCAGACTGAATTTCAGTGGCGTGTGGACCAGCCCATGTTAAAAAGCCCCCCTTATACCTTTGTCTCTGCCTCCAAACCCCATACTGGGTCTTGAAATCAGGGCTTCAGGCTCTCACTTGGCTTTTTTACTCAAGGCTAGTATTCTACCACTTGATCCACATTTCCATTCATGCTTTTCCTTGGTTAATTGGACATTAGAGTTTCACAGACTTTGTCCAACAGCGATCCTCAGATCTCAGCCTCATTAGCAGCTAGGATTATAGGTATGATCCACTGGGACCCAGTTCAATTTTTGTCTTAATTCCTACATGGCGATCTTAGATTGTCTTCTTTACATAAACCTTTTCTCCCTCCAACCAACAATAAGCAAACAACTTTGGAAAATCCTACTGAATGTTCCATCCATTGCTTCCTAGCTACTTGTCAGAATTTAATTTTCTACCCGCTGAATGGATTTCTTACATCCACTGTTGCCTTTCTAACCAATAGCATGAAGCAACTGGCCTAGGGCAAAGATAACAGCCAACAGCAGCAAGCTGAGGGAAGCTGTTTTATTGTAATGATTTTCTTCTGTGGTCCATTGTGTGGGACCCACTACATGAGCTATGTGGATTATATTCATCCAAGATGAAAAGGTTTCAAGTTTGCAAAAATTTGCATTTTCAGAGGCTGTCTTCTGGAATGCCTACATTTTAAAAACAATCTTCTGAAAATTAAGATCATACTTAAATCGGCCTTGCAAATTCCAGCAAGAAACTGTGTCCACATCACTGAAGGCTCTGTTCTGTCGAGTTCCCTTGCTTCCCCCTAGCCAAAAAGAGAAAGCATTTTTTTTTTAGAAAATAGTGTAACATTATTATAAAATAGTGTTCAAAGTGTTCAACATGTAGTTACCTAGGCTCCCTGAGAGTCATGGTCCAGAGGAGAAAGAGACAAAAAGGTAACAACGCCAAGAACTAGACAAAGAGAAGTGAAACACTGTATGTATGTATGTATATATATATGTATATATATCTATACTATATATATATCTATACTATATCTATATATGTATATATGCCAGCATGACTACTGCCCAGCTACTTTGTTTTGTGCTGAAGCTTCTTGCTTTGGGGTTTATTAAATCCTAGGAGCAGCAATAAGGGCCAGCGTGTCTGGGGTCTTGGTAGAATTCCTCTTCCCTGGGGTGTCAGCTGACCATTGGAATATATATATTGCGCTAAAATCTGGGTACTAGTGGCTCATGCCAGTAAATCTAGCTACCAGAGGATCACAATCCAGAGCAAGAGCATGGAGGAAAGACTCTTATCTCCAATTAACCATCAAAAAGCCAGAAGTAAAGCTGTAGTAAAGGGCCAGCCATCAGTGAAAAAGCTAAGGAATAGTGCCCCAACAGGCAGCAAATCATCATCATCATCATCATCATCATCATCATCATCGTCGTCGTCGTCATCATCATCATCATCTAAAATTAGAATAGAACAAGATGGGGTTTTTTGTTGTTGTTTTTGTGCTGGTCCTTGGGCTTGAACTCAGCACCTTGTCCCTGAGATTTTGTGCTTAGCGCTAGCACTTGACCACTTGAGCCACACCTCCCACTCCTGGCTTTTTGGTGGTTAATTGGAGATAAGAGTATCAAGGACTTTTCTTCTGGGGCTGGTTTTGAACCATGATCTGCAGATCTCAGCCTCCTGAGTTGCTAGGATTACAGGCATGAGCTACCTGTACCTAGATAACAACAAACATTTTAATGGGAAGTCTGCAAGGTTTCTGGTTATTTCTAAATTAACTTTGAGTTAACTTGCTCATAATGACTATCAGAGCTGTTTCAATAGAACAGGATATACTCACACAGAGTTTATTTTATTTTTTAAATGGCACCAGGCCATGAGGCTAAAACCCAACAGAACTATAGTACAGGAAGGGAAGCAGACTTTGGATCCAATTTACTACTGGCCCCAGAGAAACAGAAGTGTCTACACCTTGGTTTTCTCTCTTATACAATTCTCTTAGGTTATTGCATGGATTTTCAAAATCAGAACAAAAGAAGAGGTCCTTCTGACCATTGCCTGGCCTGGAAGACAGAAGCACCTCCTGCACTAAGCTCATCCGTTGCTTCCTAGCTGGTGGTCAGAGTTTCATTTCCTGCCCTTCGGATCTCTTGTAAGCCACACTATTTTTCTAACAATATTCCACAGAAACTGGAATAGAGCAAAGCAGCAGCTGATAGCAGCAAGCCTGGGGAAGACACAGAGGCCTGGAAGACAGGAACACATATCCTAGACTTTTTGCCATTTTTTTCCCTCTTTCCAAACAGGAGTCTTCCCTGCTGGGCTGGGAGCTCAGTATAAACCCACTCCTTACTAGCTCTGAATACTGGTAAATGGCTTCATTTTCTAAATCACATGTATTCAAGACGTACTCTTGAGCCACAATGTCTTTGTAGTTTTGTAAAGGATGGGGAACCAGGGGTGAGTAAGACAAACGCCTATTTAATACATTCACATTATTTCTGAAGGAAGAAGGAATGTGCAGCTGGATATAGTGACATGGCGTGTGCTGGCAGGTGGCACCAAGTTAGTAAAGGAAAGTAGGGCAAAGAGAAGATGCTGAAGAGGGAAAAGGATTTGTTTGGTTTTGGGATAGGAAGGCACTCGCTGAGTGATATAGTTGGATCAGAGACTGACTGAGGTCAGAGGAGAGTTGAGTCTAGGGAGTGGCACAGCCATAACAGACTCTGAGGTAGGAATAAGCCTGGCCTGTGCTGAGAGTGGCAAGGAACTGGTGTGTTTGGATTGACCAGTGTAGGCAGAAGGAAATGAAGTCAAGCTGGCCCATCGGGCACAGAGCTGTCCTGTGGGTCACTGGAGGACTTCAGAGTTTGCTCAGTGCCAGGAAGCAGCTAGAGAATTTGAGCAGGGAAGTGATGGGATCTGATTGTGTGTGTGTGTGTGTGTGTGTGTGTGTGTGTGTGTGTTCATATTTACTTATTTAAAGGCTTAGGTTGATGTTGTGGAAAATGGACTACATAAGGAAAAACACAGCAGTCAAAAGACCAGAGCTCCTTTGTTGGTAATGGGGGCTGCAGCCAGGGTGATGGTAGCTCAGGAATGGAAAAGAGTAATAGCAGCAATGGACTGGCACTGTTGGGAATAGTTAAATGAAATAAACTTATAAGAGGCTTGCCATAGTGCTTGTCAGAGAGTAATCACTGACTGGGTCATCATTACTCAGTACTGAGCATCATTACTGCCATCCTCATGCTTGTTACTTTGTGATGGTTCTTCTACCCAGCTGTAGAAGTCCCAAACTGTAGCTTTGGGACTTCCATTTGGGACTTCCAAGGGATCCCAAATACTACTCTATCCTCTCTGAACATTTTCTTAAAGTTCCTAGAGCAGCCTTGTGCACATGAAGGTTTATGTGCTTGCTCACAAATGTTCAGACTGCTTTGTGAAAGCTCTTTATTCCTGTGGTTGTCAACCCTGCTGTTAACAGCTAGGGAAGCAACAGGGTGGAGAGTAGTGATCAGGCATTGTCTTCATGGGGCAGAGGGCAATATTTGGCCTTTTCTGTAAGTCACAATGACGGGGAAGTGCAGGGATAGTACTCAGTGTGTGAAATCTGGGGGTGCTAACTCTGTAGGAACAACTCTGTTCAAGTAATTTCCCTACCCAAACCTCCCATGCTGTTGCTCTGAAAAGCACTTAGGTAGTAGGGTATTCTTTATACTAGTTGTACAAGGCCCAACTTCAGGGCACTGGTGCAACCTGAGGGTGCTTGGGGAAAATAACATGGGGTTGAGAATCAAGAAACAGTCCTAACAAGCAGAATGCCTAAAAAACAGAGATAGTTCACTCGTTGCTTCCTTCTCTATAAAATAGGAATATTTTCTTTCAGTATCTTCTGGGAGGACTAAGGGAATTCAATGAGAGGATATGTGTTTGTGCAGTTATTAAATTATAAATCATCCTAAGACTAAACAACCCATCCCTCTGCACATACAAGATGCAATGAGATAGAAAATAATCTCTGCCCTAGACATGCTAATTAAATCATCACTAATAAAGAGTTACCAGCTCCTATTAGAGAAGAAAGTAGGAAATATGCTTTCAACATTGTAGGCCTGTTTTTCACAAACCAAATATATTTAATTAAATCTTGCAAATGCCAATTCCTTTTCCCCTAGGGAAAGATATTTTCCAAAGCATATCTTTATTTATGAAAACATATTAAGTCAAGGATACTTAAAACTATTAAGCCTTTTTTGTTTCTTTGTGGGAACAGACACACATACACACACACACACACACACACACACACACACACACTCTCCATGCTAGGCAAGTGCTCTACCACTTAACTTGAGCCATGCCCCAACCCTTACTGATGCTTTTAATATCAAAACTACAAGTGACATTGTTCATAACACCCACCTTCTTATAAAAAAAAAAGATAAAGGGAACAAGTTGGTAAGCCAAATTAATCTTTTTATCTCTCATGCTTTTTTTTTTTTTTAAACACAACGTGATTGTCTCCTAATGGCAAAATAATCTCATTGAGAGCAATTCTAATCTATGGCCATACCATCCTGTATGTGCCCGATCTCGTCTGAGAGCAATTCTGGTCTGCTAGAGGAAAATGGAACTTATCCTTCACAACATTTCATTTTGGGGATTAGAAAATAGTTACAATTTATGCAGTCATTGATTAGTCAGTGACTAATAGACAATAACTATTACCTACTGTCTTAAAATTTTATTCTAAATTTATTTACCCAAGCCCAAATAAATAACAAAATAAAAATAGGACACACAGGAGCAACAAATACTAAAAGCTAGACTTTGTACAACTCTTATCAGAAAATAGTGTTTCTTAAACTAGTAAAGTGAAATAACAACAAAAATAAAGACTGATGTACTAAGGTTAGAAACTGGTCAAAGTATATTAGGCAGACACTGGCTGTTACTCTACATTCACTCTCCTTCCCAGTTAACACACACCAATTTCTTTAGGTGACAGAAAGAGATCCTTCTATTTCACTGTATATGGATTCCTTCTCCAATTCCAGAATAAAGATTTTTACTTATTTATTCCTGGTCCAAGGGCTTGAATTTAGGGCCTAGAAACTGTCCCTGAGCTTCTTTTGCTCAAGCTGCCATTCTGTCACTTGAGCCACAGCACTATTTCTGGCTTTTTCTGAGTAGTTTACTGGAGATAAGAGTCTTACAGACTTTTCTGCCGGGACTGACTTCCTGAGTAGCTAGGATTACAGGCCTGAGCTACTGGTCCCAGGCTCAGAATAAGGATCTTAAGTTTGTCTACTCGAGGCAACACCTATGGCCAGTAATTGAGCTAACGGTAGTAATGAGACCTAGTTTTAGCCAATGAGATGTAGACATCTACAAACTTCTTCCTACATAGCCTTCAGTGCACTGTATTAAAAAAGCAAGCTCTGGTTAGGGATATGAATTGTAATACAGCAATTACTAAAGTGATAATATTAAAAGGTACACCTAAAAGCCAATACATAAATTTAAATGGAGTACTAAGAGAAAACTTTTAAAGTCCTAAGATGGGAACAGAACCCAAAATTGAGGCTATTGCTGGACTCAAAGTATGGCTCAAGTGGTAGAGTGCTAGCTGTGAATAAGAAAGCCAAACATCTAGGTATTCACACACAGTGAGACCAAAGGAGGATACTTTTAGGAGAGGAACATAAAGGCACAATGCTAATGTGCACCTGATCATATAAAATAATATTTATTGAAATGAACTCCAGGAAATGGAAACAAGAGATTATTTTTCCTTGTTGCTAGTTTTGTTTGTTTTCTTTTCTCTCTGTCTTGTTTGTTTATTTATATGTGAAAGTAAGGAGGGACAAATGAAATGGAGGGACAAAGAGTGAACAAATGCATCAGTAGTTCTTACTAGACATTATGTTGAAAATGAACTATATAATTTGTATGTGGGAATGACAGAGAAAAAAGAGGAGAGAGCAAGGGAAGGGGTGACACTTTCCAAAAAGAAATGCACACTTTACCTGACTTACATAACTGTAAGTCCTTTGTAAGTTACCTTTATAACAACAATTTAAAAAGCACAAGGCCCTGAGTTTAAGCCCTGCTGCCAGCACACACGCGCACACACACACACACAGACACACACACACATGAGTGCACAAAATGGAGGCTATGATGAAATTATAGCACAGTAGACTTAAACTATATACCAACAATCACATTAAATGGCAACACTCTAAACATACTATTTATTTAATTTCAGCAGTACTAGAATTTGAAATAAGGTCTCCTATTTGCTAGGCAAGAGCTCGACCACTTGAGCCTTGCCCCAGTCCTTTTTTGCTTAGCTTGCTTAGGGATAAGGTCCCACATTTCTGCCAGGGCAGACTTCAGACTACGATCCTACTATGTCCGTTCTATAGGTAGCTAACATTACAGTCTGTATCACCATGACCAACTTGTTTGCTGAGATAAGGTCTCATTAATTTTTTGCTCAGGCTATCTAGATTTTCCTATCGCCAAGAAACATATCACTTCAAAGGTCAAGAGTGGATGGAAAAGTAAGCTCTAGTTATACCCATGTACATTAAATAAGGTTAGGCAAATAGGTTTTAAGGTATATGGAATAAAAAAGATATATATAAGCTCGGTAAAAAAAAATTAAGTAACCAAAGGAAGTCATAAAGGTAAAACAGATAAACAAAACCAAAACACTAACAGACTCAAGGAATTGATTCTCATAATTACATTAAGTATAAATGGAAAAGCACATTAATTAGAAACTAAGACTGACAGATTAAATGAAATACCATGATCTAGATATGTGTTATCCGCAAGAAACTCATTTCAAATATGGATTGTAAGAGCATTGCTATGGACAGGATATTTGTATCTTGCCCAAATTCCCTGGCTGAAACCTCTTCACCAGAGAGATGGTATTTGGGGAAAACCAGCATAAAGAGGCAAGAGGATATCAGATTAGGCACTAAGAAAAAGAAGTCTAGGATTGGAGGAGTGGCTTAGTTGGTAGAGTACCAGCCAATGAACAAAAGCATCAGGTACCAAGTTTGAATCCCAGTCTCAGACCTAAAAAAGAAAAGAAAAGAAAAAGGCTACAAGAGGCAAAGGGGAGCATGTAGCAGGGTTAAAAGAGGCAATCCATCAGCATGACATAATAATTATTAATGTGTTTATGTCTGAAAACAAGAGAACCTCAAAGTGCATAAAAAATAACAGAATTAAAAGAAGAAAGATAACATCCCACTCTAGAGGTAAGAGATTTTAATAATTTTCTTGTGTTAACTGGAGTTTGAACCTCAGGGCCTTGTGCTTGCTAAAAAGGACTTAAACTCTTAATTCATGCCCCCAGCCCATCTTATTTTAGTTTACTTTGCAAGTAGGGTCTCTCTTGCTTTTTATCTGGGCCTAGAGTCAGACCATGATTCTTCCACCTTTGCCTCTTGAATAGCTGTGATTATAGTTATATGCTACCACCCCTGGACTGAGATAGGCTAAATTTTTCCAGACTAGACTCCACTGCAATCCTCCCATCTCTACTTCTTCAGTAGATGGGATTACAGGTGTGAACCATCATGCCTGGCTCTGTTATAGTATATTTATTTTAGCAACTGGTAGAGCAACAAAACAAAAAGCATCAGGAAAGACAGATGATTTAAATAACATTATGAATTATCTTTATAATAATCAACACATATATTATTATCACATCCAATAAATGTAGAATAGGTATTCTCTATAGTGATAGCCTTGAGCAAACAATCTCAGGGACAGTGCTCATGCCCTGATTTCAAGCCCCAGGATTGACATATGCGTGCATGTATGCATGCACAAGCATGTAGGCATATGTGTGCACACGTGCGTGCACACACACACACAAAGAATAGGTATTCATTACAACTGCACACTTACCAAAATAGAATATATGCTGACTCATTAAAAATATCAATAAGTTTTAAGGAATTGATAGTTCATAGAGTATTTATGATTCAAAGAGAAATAAATTAGAAACAAGTAAAACAAGATGTCTAGAAAACCTCAGGTATTTGAAATTTAAATAACATGTTTCTAAATAAGCCATGTGTTAAAAAAAGAAACCAGAGTAGGGCTGGGGATATGGCTTAGTGGCAAGAGTGCTTGCCTCGTATACATGAGGCCCTAGGTTCAATTCCCCAGCACCACATATACAGAAAATGGCCAGAAGTGGCGCTGTGGCTCAAGTGGCAGAGTGCTAGCCTTGAGCAAGAAGAAGCCAGGGACAGTGCTCAGGCCCTGAGTCCAAGCCCCAGGACTGGCCAAAAAAAAAAAAGAAACCAGAAAGGAATTTAAAAATTATTTCATACTGAATGATAAACAACAACAAAACCTTAGCACATATGGTGAGACAAAGGACAAAGGGTGAATCCATACAACAATGGTACTCACAAGATACTATGTTGGAAATGAACTTTACAATTTGGGGGGGAGGAGATTGGTAGAGGAGCAAAAATGGGAAACAACAAGGGAGGGGCTAACAATGTTCAACAAAAAATATATCCATTATCTTGTTTATGTAACTGCAACCCCTCTGACATCATCCTTATAATAAAATAAAATTTAAAATTAAAATATATACATATATGGGAGGTTTAGGTACTGATGGCTCTTGTCTGTAATCCTAGCTTCTCAGGAGGCTGAGATCTGAGGATCGAGGTTCAAAGCCAGCCTGGGCAGGAAAGTTACTGAGGTTCTTACCTCTAACCACCAGAAAACCCAAAGTGGAGCTGTGGCTCAAATGGTAGGGCACTAACTAGCCTTCAGCAAAAGAGCCGTACACACACAAACACACACACACACACACACACACACACAACAAGGTAAACAGTAAAATGTAAAAACATGTCTCTTTAAATGCTTCTATTAGAAAAGAATTTTTGAAACTTTAAGCTAGCAGTAAATTCAAAATAAGCAAAGAGAAATAAAATTAAAAGTCAGCAAAATAGGAGACTAAAGGAAAACTCCATAATGCAAAAGCACATTCTTTGCAAACATCACCCTCGGGTCTGGGAATATGGCTTAGTGGCAAGAGTGCTTGCCTCATATACATGAAGCCCTGGGTTCAATTCCTCAGCACCACATATATACAAAAAAGCCAGAGGTGGCGCTGTGGCTCAGGTGGTAGAGTGTTAGCCTTGAGCAAAAAGAAGCCAGGGACAGTGCTCAGGCCCTGTGTTCAAGTACCAGGACTGGCAAAAAAAAAAAAGAAAAGAAAACATCACCCACAAAGAACTATTTTTTTTTTTTTTTGACAGTCCTGGGCCTTGGACTCAGAGCCTGAGCACTGTCCCTGGCTTCTTTTTGCTCAAGGATAGCACTCTGCCAACTTGAGCCACAGTGCCACTTCTGGCCTTTTCTATATATGTGGTGCTGAGGAATTGAACCTAGGGCGTCATGTCTACAAGGCAAGCACTCTTGCCACTAGGCCATATTTCCAGCCCCCACAAAGAACTATTGAAGCTAAAATTTAACTAATGCTGATGATGAGAATTTCTGAATGCCAGAAATCAATAACAGTTTAGTATTGACAAGAGATAAGCATCCAGATCCACAGAGCAGAATAGATCCCAAGAATACTATATATATGTATATATATATTTATATAGTTATATACACATATAACTATATATATAGCTGAATTTTTAAGTGGAAAAGCATTTAACATTCAATGGGAAAAGGCAAATATTTTGAGTTAATGGTGCTGGAATGACTTGATTTCTACATAAGGGAAAAATGCACACTGCTTATTCAAATCATGTCCAAATTGAATCAAGCTACGTAGCAGACAACTGCAGAACCTAAAACTATAAAACTTGTAGACGAAAACATACAAGAAAAGTTTTGTGACCCTAGAATATATGTTCTTACAGTGCTAAAATATATACTTAGGTATATATACTTAGGTATAAAATATATACTTAGGTATGACAGGAGAAAAACTAATGTATGCCAATAGATATTTTAATCTTTGTGAAACTAAAAGTGCTCACATTCATTAAGCTAGATCACAGTAAATATCAATCCCCAGCAAGAGAAGGGGAGACATAGTCCAAAAAGAAATGCACTCTATCTGACTTATGTAACTGTAAACCCTCTGTAGGTAAACATGTAATAAGGACTGGCCAAAATCCCAACTAATGTCTATTCAACATTAGCTTTTCTACTTTTTTTTTTTTTTTACAAGAGCACAGATTTATTTTATTTAATTTCCATTAGTTTAAATTCGGGAGGGGTACAGCATCACACGGATTCTGTGTCCAATGGCCTTAGCAGGAAGGTTGCTTCGGAATTTGGCATGGACCATGCCACTGTTTCCATGAGCACGAGTTACCTTTCCCCAGATTACTCTGGTTTTATTAGGTTTGCCGCCAGGAGTCACTGTGTTATTTTTTGCTTTGTATACATAAGCACATCTCTTGCCCAAGTAGAAATCGGTATCACCTCGGGCATAGACACCTTCAATTTTAAGGAGAGCAGTGTGCTCCCTTTGGTTCCGGAGACCACGCTTACAGCCAGCAAAAATGGCCTTGCACCACAGCCTTCCAGACATTTTGCCTTTTCGAAGTCCTGTTCCTAGAAGGCCTCCACAGGCTCCAAGATGGCGGAGAGAGCTAGCTTTTCTACTTGTATAAGTCAACTTTCTTTTAATATGAGAAAATGAGACTAGACAGAATAAAAGGTTTTTTGTTTCCTAGGCCTTGGACTAAGGGCCTGAGCACTGTCCCTGGCTTCGTTTTCACTCTGCCACAGCGCCACTTCTAGCCGTTTTCTATATATGTGGTGCTGAGGAATTGAACCCAGGGCTTCATGTACATGAGGCAAGCATTCTTGCCACTGGGCCATATTCCCAGCCCAAGATATACATATTCTTTATGTATGTTCATTCAATTACAAACCAAGAACTGGCAGAAATTATATTTCTATCAGTTATGTTTTATTACAGTAAAGTAACTAAATAGGATACATTTCTGTGTTTCTCTATTTTGAGTACTTGGGTTTTCCTTTAAATGACAGCTGGTAACATTTAAAAACAAGGCTAAAGAAATAACTGTGTGAAGTTTTTGTTTACAAGGGTTTTGGTTCCCAGAGTGGAGAAAATTACTTTCATGACCTTTCACTGTATGACAGCATTTGGAAATAATTACTCACACTGGATCATAATGATTGCCACCTGTTTGATGGCTGCTTTGAGGCCCTAATCTTAGAGGGAGCAAGGGAATGTTTGAGAACAGCATTCATTGTGTTGGTTTTGTTTTGGCTCAAGTCATCTATTGCTAATCATAAGCAATTATGCTGGTTCTAGATTTCTATTTTTTTTATAGACCTTAACAATCTATCTTTATGTAAATGACAAGGTATTTCTCTCTTAAAATCATCCAAAAGACCAATCACTTACTTTTCTCATGAAGTCAACTTAGAATCCTTAGATGTGATATATCCTTGAAGGACATTCTGACTGTTTCTGGTGACATGTTACTTCAAAGCAAAACAAAATCTCCACCCTGTTTTTCAAAAACCAGCATCAAGAGCTAGAAGAAACAACTGTATTTGAAGATTGACTATTGATATTATTGTAGAAGGTACTTAAATATTACTTTTAAAATAAGAGAAAAAGCTGTGTTTGCCAAGAAGCACCTACTACCATTTTCCATCAGAAATTTCCCCTCACATCACCCAGCCTCAGCAGCCAGAACACCACACCTCTTTGTCCATAGAAATAAAGGTAAAAATTGACATTGAGGAAACTGGTAGAGGAACCAGACACCTAGTACATAGAATCACAATTTTATTAACTAGGTCACTCTACTAGCTAGCCTCACTTGCCTGGTTGCTCAAGTCTAACCTTTCTTTCCCTCCTTGCTTTGCTCCCTTCCTTCCTCTCTCCCTCTTTCCCTTTCTTTTCTTTCCTTTTTATTTTTCTTTCTCTTCTTTCTCTTTCCTTCTCTTTTTCTCTTTCTCTTCTAGCTACTTTCTTCTCCTTCCCCTTTTCTAATTATGGGAAATTCAATATGTCCATTCTCACTGTCATCTACTAAGCTATCACCTGCTGGCCCATCATGCTCCTTACCTCTAGAGGAGACCTTTTGTTAGCCAGACTCAACCTCAGAAGTTGTCCCCAAGGACAGGCAGACAGACAGAAATGGACAGTAATAGGAGATAAATGATTCTGGAAGTTTCCAAGAGTTTTGGACTCTTAAAGACCCATCTCCTTAGAACAGGGGCAAGAAGTCAGAGTTATGCTTCAGAGGATTTCCTCGGGAGGAGAGCAACATTTAAAAGAAAATCAATAGTTAAACCACAGGCCAGGTACTTTGCCAAAGATCAAGGGAAATGATAGCTAAGAAATGTCTTCTAGGTGTCCGAGCAAGCCTCAAAGTCTGTCCTCTGAAAGTGCTTCCACCAAAATATAAAGGGGGCAGCCTGAGGAGCAATTTATTCCCCAGGACAATTTTGGAAATAACAAAGAAATCAGCTGGTAATTCACGGAGCTTTATTATATCTTGTGACACCACGTGAAGCAGACATCTTAACAGAGTTGGTGAGTAGTATTGAAACAAAACCAATCAAATAAAAAGATCTAGGCAGAGAAGAGAAAATCAGTATTGAAGTCCCAACAATATATAGCTCAGTTAAATTATAATACAGGCCAATAAAGAGGAAAAATGACCCATTCATGAGAATAAAAGAAACTTCACATGAGAGAAACTGGATACTAGATACATCAAAGACTTTAATATAGCTAATATTCATTTTTACCAAAAACTCAGGGAAAAATGCATTTGAAGTTCTTATTTTTTCTTTTCTATCCCTCCCCACCCATTGCCGTATTTGATGTCTGTACCTTTTGTGTTGTATGTAGATTTATCTGATTTGTGGGAGGGGAAAGGGAAGCACAGAAATGGTGGGACAAAGGGTGAACCAATTCAGCAGTGATACTCACTAGACATACTGTTGAAAATGAACTATACAACATGGGGAAAAGCAGGGTCAGGAGGGAAAAATATTGAGAGAAAATGAGGGAAGGGGTGACATCATTCAAAAGAAATGTACTCAATACCTGACTTATGTAACTGTAACCCCTCTGCACATCTTTACACCTTTACAATAAAAAAAAGATTAAAAACAAAAGGAAGAATGTAGAGGCTGGTGCTGGTATCTCATGTCTGTAATCCTAGCTACTCAGGAGGCTGAGATCTGAGGATCATGGTTCAAAGCCAGCTCCAGCAGAAAAGTTTAGAAGACTCTTAACTCCAATTAATCACGAAAACAAAACAAAACAAAGCAGGAAGCGACTCAAGTGGTAAAGTGCTAGCCTTAAGCATAAATCTCAGAGATAGGCCTTGACCACGAGTTTGAGCCCTAGGACTAGCACGAAGGAAGGGAGGAAGGGAGGAAGGGAGGAAGGGAGGAAGGGAGGAAGGGAGGAAGGGAGGGAGGGAGGGAGGGAGGGAGGGAGGGAGGGAGGGAGGGAGGGAGGGAGGGAGAGAGATGGGCCTAGTACCTTTTCTTCCTTTGCTCCCCTGGCACCCCGTGCAGCAGCACTCACCAAATCCAGGGCTGAGTGAGCCAGGCCCACTTCTGTGCTTTATTCCCTCCTATAACCCAGCTCACCAAGTCCTCCTTGAGGTGGGTCTCCCTTTCTGTAGTAATATTTCCATTCTTATGCTGATTCTGATATCTTACTATGAATATGGTAAACTCCAGAACCATCACTAAGGGAAACAATTGTTAAGTGAATTAAAAACATTATGGTAGACAAAACTTACATAAAGCAAAAGAATGAGTGTAATAGACAAATTTACAAAAAGACATGAGACATATAGCAAACAAACACCAAAGTGGCAAATGTAAATCCAACTATATCTATAACACCAAATATGAATTATGAAAAGATTCGATTAACAGTAGAGATCATCAGACTAGATTTATAACAAGAATTTTGTAATGTCTTCAGAATACACATTTCAAATTAAACGAATAAAAGCAGGTAGAAAGCAAAAGCATAGGTAAAGATGTTTAACACAATTAGCAAACCTAAGAAAGCTGTAGTAGCTCAGTTTATATCATATAAACAGACTTTAAATTTAAAAAAAAATGTTGCAGAGAAACTTATGATAAAAGGATAAACCCATCACAGCCCATAGCAATCATACACATAGGAAGCCCCATTGAAGGGCTTGCAGGGAGGACTGTTTGCGGTTGATTAGCCACTTCTAGAATTCCCGTCCACCTGGAACCTCGAGCTGGCATCTTATTTGGAAATAGAGTCTTTGCAGATCAACCAAGTTGAAGTCATTGTGGGTTAGAGTGGAACCTAAATCCAGTGGCTAGGGTTTGTATAAGGTTGTGTGAGGACATACTGGGAGGAAGCCATGAGACAACAGAAGTAGACACTGGGACAATGCAGATACAAGTGGAGATGTGCCAGGAGCCACTAGAAATTAGGAAGAAGGAGAGATTCTCTCAGCCTTCAACGGTGCATGCTCCTGATTTCAGACAGATTCCAGAAGCTGTTTTAAGCCTTACAGGTCACACTAATTTATTATAAAAGCTCTGGCAAACTAATATTCCACCTTGAATTATTGTAACTAATCTGTTTATCTTCTACATGGGTTACCACATCCATTATGAAAGTGGGAGATTGAGGTTTCTATTATCATTCAATTGTCTGCTTCTCCTTTGCATTTGGTCAATATTTTGTTTTATGCATTTTGAGGCTTTGCTGTTAAGTGTATAAACGTTTAAAATAGTTATATACTTAAGATATATTGACTTCTTTATTATTTTTCAATGCCTCTCTTTATGTAACATTTTATTTTTTGAAGGTATAATGGGCTGATAGTAGTACAGCCACCCTGACTCTCTCCTGGTTGCTGTTTGTATCTATGTATAATTTATGTGTGTGTGTGTGTGTGTGTGTGTGTGTATCTCACATATGGATATGTATATATAGAGAGAGAGATGATTAAAATTGGACCCAAGTCTTCACTTATGATAAGCATATACTTTGTCATTGAGCTTTATACTAGCCCCTCTTTGGGGGTATATTTTTACTTTTAACCCATTTAGTCTTGTGTCTTTGAATCTAAAGCATATCTCTTAAGGTCACTAAAGCTTTTTAAAATTCAGCCTGATAGTTGGGTGTGGTGGGACACACTTATAATCAGCAATCAGGAGGCTGAGGCAGGAGGATCACAAGTTCAAAGCTAGCCTAGAGAGATCCAGGTCAACCTGGGCTACACAGTGACACCTTGCTTTAAAAAAATCACCAGGTTTAAAAAGACAATCAGAACTTTTTCTCTCATAAGGGGAAGCTAGAGCTAAACTATGATTGGACGCGATGACATATACATTTACACACAGACTAAAGGATGGTACACTTAGGGAAGGAATCCAAAGGTATAACTTATCTGAACAACTAAAGGACTGTTTATCAAAAGGAGTATCAGGAGGTGAGAACATGTTTTGGGGGAGAGGGCAATGCATGGGGCATGTAAATGGAGGGAGGAAGGGTGAGCAGCCATTTTACCAATGTACATTTCGTAAAAAATGTACTATGTAACTTGAGGGTATGGACTGATAGGGGAGATGAAGGAAATGATGGAAGGGGTGACATTGACCAAGAAATACTGTACTCATAACTTGAATTATAGAATTGTAATCTCATTGTAACCTCAACTAAATAATAATATAAAAATCATCCACCTCAATGAAAAATAGCAAATCCAACAATTTCAATTGTTGGCTCTTTTTTTCTAATCTGCTTAAACATGTATTCATATTCTTAATTTCAGGATTTGGTTTTTTGGGTTTTTTTGGCCAGTCCTGGGACTTGAACTCAGGGCCTGTGCACTGACCTTGGCTTCTTTTTGCTCAAGGCTAGCATTCTGCCACTTGAGCTATAGTGACACTTCTGGCCTTTTCTATATATGTGGTGCTGAGGAATCAAACCCAGGGCTTCATGTATGTGAGGGAAGCACTCTACCACTAGGCCATATGACCCCAGGTTTTATATTTTTCAATTCTAGAATTTTGAATTGATGTTTTCTTTTCTGTGAGAGAATATCTGGCTATATTTCCCAGGCTGGCCTTAAACTTGAAAGCTTCCCAAGTACTAAGATTACAGTTGTGGGCCCAGCTTTAATTGGCTCCCCCCCCCTTATTTTTATCACTACTTTATCTTTTAAATTTTATTGACAAGGTGATGTACAGAGGGGGTACAGTTACAGAATAAGGTAGTTAGTACATTTGTTGTCATATTTGTTACACCCTCCCTCATTTTTCTTTCCCTTCCCTAGTTCAGGTAAGCATATATGCAATACCCACTGTACCAAAATCATATACAGTAACCACATGGGGTACGTCAAAGGAAATTCATCTAGTACATTAAACATAACAATAAAATCCTCCTGTTTCCTTCTCTTGGTGTTCATTTTGCTTAGCCTCATCTTATATAATTGTATGTACATAGCTGTCAAGCTATTGTGATCCTCTGATAGGTCTATCCTAGACCTTTTTATGTTTGTTTAGTAATTGTTTGGTCTTAGATACATAATGTAAGGTTGCTGACCCAAACATGTGGAAATACCATTTGAAAATAAGTTTGTTATTTTGCAGACCTGGTCTCTACTGTTCTCCCACAACACTCCCCCCTAAGAATATGTGTTCTAGGCTTGTCTTGCTCAACATTATTTGCTCAAGATCTGACCATTTCCCTGCAAATACCATTATTTTATCATTCCTAATCACTATGTAGTTTTTCATTGTGCACAGGTACCACATTTTTGGACCCATTCATCTGTAGTGGGGCATTGGGGTTGTTTTCATATTTTGGCTATTGTGAATTGTGCAGCAATAAACATGAATGTGCAGATGTCTTTATGGTCTCCTGGGACCTGTTGTTCAGGATAGATGCCTAGGAGTGCTATGGCTGGGTCATAGGGTATGTCTATGCTGAGTTTTTTGAAGAATCAAAGTGGTTGTACTAGTTTGTACTAGTTTGCACTCCCACCAACAGTGGAAAAGGGTTCCTCTTTCTCCACATCCCCTCCAGCATTTGTTGTTGCCTGAGTTCAGAGTATAGGCTATTCTAACTGGAGTGAGGTGGTATCTCAGGGTTGTTTTTATTTGCATTTCCTTTACTGCCAGAGATGTTGAACATTTCCTCATGTTTCTTTGCCATTTTTATTTCTTCTCCTGTGAAGTCTCTCTTTAGCTCCTTTGCCCATTTAATAATTGGTTTACTGAGTTTGGAGGTGGTTAGTTTCTTGAGTTCTCTGTAGATGATGGATATTAAGCCTTTGTCTGTTGCTGTGCTGGTGAAGATCCTTTCCCATATGGTTGGCTGTCTTTTTAGTTTAGTGACTATGTCTTTAGCATGCAGAAACTTTTTATTTTGTAGTAGTCCCATTTGTTGAGTCTCTCCCCTATCTGTTGTGCCCCTGGGACTCTGTTCAGGAAGTTCCGGCCTGTGCCTATAAGTTCTAGTGTCTTTCCTACTCTGTCCTTGAGTAGTTTCAGGGTTTCAGGTGTGATGTTAAGGTCCTTAATCCATTTTGAGTCGATCTTGGTGCATGGTGATAAGTTAGGGCCCATCTTGAGTTTTCTGTGTGTGGCTGCCGAGTTTTCCCAGCACCAGTAGTTGAAGAGGCAGTTTTTTCCATTGTATGTACTACTTTATCTTTTTGTATTAGCTTATGTTACACAGGGGGTGATATTGTTACATTGCCACATTAATGCTGTATTCCAATCAACCTCACTGCTTCTATCACTCACCATGTTCCCCACCCTGCCCCCTAAAACAACAACAACAAAAAGCCAGACAGGCTTGATTATTCCATTTTCATAGGTACCACTAATCTACTTAAATAGTATTCAACATCTTCATCCTCACAGCCAGTCAACTCCTTCCAACTAGTACTCAACTACCCTCTTAACCCCAACTGAGCAACAGTCCCATTGAGTATCTCCATGCTGCCCTCATCTAACTGGCTTTACAAATGACTGACACATTTCTCATGAAATTCTTCATCTTGATTAACCTTTTTATTTTTTTTTCTGATACTGGGTCTTAAACTTGGTCTGAACACTGTCCCTGAGCTTTTCTTCACTC
Source organism: Perognathus longimembris pacificus (assembly GCF_023159225.1). Lineage (NCBI taxonomy): Eukaryota > Metazoa > Chordata > Mammalia > Rodentia > Heteromyidae > Perognathus > Perognathus longimembris. The sequence goes on along the minus strand of NC_063162.1, from coordinate 88,781,188 downwards.
GTGGCCAGCATTTGAAAACACAACTACATGTCTGGCTTTTTGGTGGTTAACTGGAGATAAAAGTCTCATGGGAAGAGGGATTTGTGGTTCAGGTGATGAGCACTAGTCAATGAGCAAAAAAAAAAAAAAAAAACAGGTACTGAGTTTGAGTCCCAAATCTCAGACCAAAAAATAAATTAAAAAAGTCCATGGACTTCCTGCTTAGACTGGCTTTAAACTGTGATTCTTAGACCTTAGCCTCCTAAGTAGTCAGGATTACAGGTGTCAGGAACCAGTGCCTGGCAATTAAGCCTAGTTTTAAGTCTATCTCTGCTAATACTAGTAACCAGGTCAACCAGTAATGTTTTTTATTTCATTTTCATTATTTTTAGCATTCTTGTAATTTTTGACTTAATGCCTGAAATTATATATGGAAACTGTATCCAGAAATGGAATACTTTATTTCCTGGTGGAAATAAGACAGAGTGGGGAATAGATCACGTTAATCCAATCAATAATTCAGTTGATTTGAACCAGGTTGCAATTTTTATAAGGCTTATGTGGATTCTTCTCTGTTCTGGAGTATCGCTCTCTGGAGTTCTGTTTTGTGCTTGTTTGTTATTGGGGATTGCTCTGGAGCTTTGTACATGCTAAGCAAGCCTTCTAGCACTCAGTTGTCTGCCAGCCTTCTCCAGAGATTGTAAATGAGATCTGGAATTCATTAGGTTTCTATCACTTTCTCAAGGTGAAGTCTTTCTGCTTCAAGGAATTTTGTAAATTCAGCAAGTACTCAAGGAGATAGGGATGTTTGCTTTCTCAAGTGCTGGTCGGTTTAGTAGACTTTAACTTTTTTGTCCCTCCAGTTCTGTGTGGTTGTCATAATCTGTTTGTTTCTCCGGTTCTTAGCAGCATTTTCTTCTTGGGCTATTTGCCCCAATTTGTGTCAAAAGCTGAACATAAAAGAAGTAGCTCAAAACTTCTGTCCTGGTTACCTTCTTTATTGTCTTTCAGAAAGAACCCCACCCCCCTCCCTGTGCCCATCAGTGATTTGGAAGAAGAAATTCACAGGACTCAGCATACAGTTTTTTCATGACTATAGTTTATTACTGCAAAACAATACAAAGCAAAATCAGCAAGGGGGAAAACACACATGGGGTGAAATCTGGAGAAAACTTGGCAAAAGCTTCCAATAATCCTTCCTCTGTGGAATCACACAAAATTCACTAAACCCCTCCAATATTGAATTGTGATATGTATGAGATCTGATCTGGTAAGGATACTTATTGAAAGCCACTTAGTGCCCAATTTGTGTTGGGAGCTAGTTTTGGAGGTGGCTTATGTCTAGCACATGACTTCAGACTCCCTAAGGCACTGAGCATACATAAGGTTGTTTGTATAAACAGTTGCACAGAATAAACCACCTGATCACTTAGGGAAGGATGGGAGCATTCTCATAATCCAGGTTCCCAGACACAAGTCAAAGCTCAGCCTTGAAAGCTGACCTATGTATTGTTTCTTATATGTTTGCGCTTTCTTGCACATTTGTTCTCTGAGATTTTAGCTCCTACAGTTGTAACTGCCTGGAAGTTCTTGAATAACTCCAAATAGGTTTTAGGCTATTTTATCCAATGTTGCTTGGTCTGCTGCAGAAGTCTGTTTATTTTTCCTTCTCTGTTGAACACTGCACTTGAGAAATGGTAGAACGCAAGGTTTAATGAGATGCCCCTTGCCCCCAGGGCACCTGGAGAATATCTTTAATACAATTTCATAAATTAAGATGATCTAAGGCTTCACTGAATTCCCTGAGTATGTTGCGTCTGTGGGAGAATTGTACTGTTGATTCACTTTTACTCCTGTGGTCAAGGTTCTTAAGGTCCTAACCCAAGCATAGACAATTCCTCAGTTCTTTCCCAGGAGTTCACCCAGTAGGCACTAGTATTCAACTTTTATCCTCCCACACTCTTGGAGCAGTTCAAAGCATAGCTTATTGGTTTATTCTTCTAGAATCAGCTATCTCCAGGACCTTCATCTAGAACCATCTTTGGGTTTTTGGGTTTTTTTTGTTTTGTTTTGTTTTGTTTGCCAGCCCTGGGGCTTGCACTCAGGGCCTGAGCACTGCCTCTGGCTTCTTTTTGCTCAAGGCTAGCAATCTACCTCTAGAGCCACAGCAACACTGTCAGCTTTTTCTGTTTATGTGGTGCTGAGGAATTGAACCTAGGGCACTCTACCACTAAGCCACATTCCCAGCCCCTAGAACCATCTCTCATGGGGTTATAAGAGCACACTCTATTCTTACCAAGTAACAGAACCCTGCATAGTGCTGCTTGAATAAACGGGCGCAGTGTTTCCTTCTTTATGGAAATGGAATGTAGATTGTTTCTTAGTGCAGGTGTAGTTTGTAGATTTTCTTTCTGCCTTGTTGTCTCCTTCTTGCAAACATTTCCTGCCTCTTCAAATCCAACTTGGTTGATATAAATGAATTAAAATCCTTAAGAAATATACATGGAAATAATGTACAGTCCCATCCATTGTCTCAGAACTAATGATTTTCTCCACACCAGTGCCAATACCAGTTTCAATCTTTATCAACTTGACAGGTTCAAAACTTAATTTCTAATACCATTTTATTGTTATTATTAAGGTATTGTACAGAAGAGTTATCATTTTTAATTTGCTTTTTAACCATATTTTTAGTACCTGAATAACTAGCATTCAGCTTAACAATGAACTGCAAAATAGATTATTCGTAACACTTTCGTTTTATTTTACTTTAAAACCTAACCCTATAAGAAATATGGGATGAATGAATTCCTGCTTGGTAGTGCTTATTTACTATCATCTTTTACTAAATGTTATTTTTAAAAAGTGAGAGTTCAGTGTTTTGAGGTTTAGCTTTGTCAGTAGCAACAAAGTGACCTCAAATGGGTCAGCTACCCTTTTGAAAGCTTCAGTTTCCTCTTCTGTAAATGGGGGTTCTATTCATTTTATAATTGTTTGACTGTGAAATGACTTCATAATTTTAGTTACAAATATTAGCCATTACTACCACCACAGTAACAATGCAAGGGAAATTATTGAATGACTAAAATGGATTATAGTCCTTCTTTATACCTATATAATAATAATAATGTTAGCAAAATTGTATAGTACTATATAATAAATAAGTTAAGTCAACTATCAGGAGTCCTGAAGCCACTAAGAAGAGTTTGCAATTAATAGAGCTTACACACTTACTATGAAATTTGGTCTGGGCTTGGTTTTCTACAGGCTTTCTCCTCCTATCATTATCTATTTTTATTTTCTTATATTTGTCAACAAAGGGAAGACTTTCATATTACAAACCTAATTTGTTCTATACCATGTGGATGATGCTTATACTGAATATTTACACAATAGCTTCTACAAGTCCTCTTCTAAGCGTAACACAGAAAATATTTACTAAATTACTTAGTTCTTTAGATTATGTATTATCCAAATACATAATCAACTGCTCACCAAAATTTTGACATGATCATGTTTTTAAGTATTTACAATGCAATCCAAGCATTGAAATTTCCTATTGCAAATAAATGAATTTCTAAACATTCAAAACTAGTTTTTGATTCCTTTCCAAGGCTAACACCAACACAACCTATTCACTTAATACCTACCATTTACAAGGTCCTTTGCTAGGCACTAGGATATATAATGTCCACACACAAGAGATAAACTCATATTAAAGTTAAAAGATCAAGAGATGTTATCTAAACTTGCCTGTGTTTCTGGTAGGACAAGTAATCAGCCATTGCTGTGTGGCCATGGAGCTCCTCTTCTTTGATGGACACTAACTTCTGATGCTCCTTATCTCTAGGCCATGTAAACCACAAAGCCGGGAATAAGATGTCACTGTCCTGAGCTTAGCCCCAGCAGCTCTCAATGGCTCCACTCATCTAAGTCTTCCTCCTTTGCTTTCTTTCTCCATACCATGACAATTGCAACTTTTTAGAGTAACTTTTTAATGAATAAAATAATCTGGAAAAATATTTTTACAGTTTTTATTTCAATAAAACAACAGGCAACACTTGATATATAAAGTACTACATATGGAGATCATTTACACAAATGTACAAAACTTCAAAAAAGCTAAACTACAGTTTATTTCCATAGCCTTAAAAAGGTCAGGAACACATAAAAATAGCCAGTCATGTTTATTCTTTAGGAATGTAAAATCTAGGAACACAGTTAGAAACAAGAATATTTGCTGGGAAAAAATATCAATACATGTCTGAGAAAGTAGGAAGTACACAAGATACCCCATATGAAAAGAAACAACAGAATGTGAACTAGAATCTTGACACTAGTAAAAAGCACATATTCAGACACAGGTGCACTAGCATCCTGTTATAAAAAACACAGTACATCTTGAAAATGTTCACTATTAGTCTTCCTAGATAAACACAAGCTACAAAGTACAAAGAAGACAACATACTAATGTGCTCTGATAAAAATTTAACAATATTTAATGTAAATCTCAATCACTGTAAATACTCAGTACAATTTCACTAAGCAATAAACCTAAAAGCATAAATTCATGCTAAAGAATTAGAGAGCTCTAACTTTTCATTCCAAGACTAGGAAGACACTATTATACATTATCCTCTATCTACAGTGCTTAATTCAAGTACCTACAAAATTATTTGTATTTTTTAATTTTGAAAATATTTTTCAGTTACTCTACTTAAAATCTATTCTTTGATGTTCTTTTCTTTAATATAGATTTACTGTGCCTTTAGACCCAAATATTCACCCCAAGTATTAGTTTAAAATTACATCTCAGCGTAGATTTTGTTTTCCTTTAAAATTTAACAGCCTAAATACTTCAGTTATATTTTTTCTGGGCTTCGCAAAATCTTTTATATTTGCAATCACTTTCACTTATTTTGGTTTAAAATATATACATTTCCTTTTAGTTCAACTTTTGAAAAAAATGAGAGTAATGTTTGCTGAGCAGTTGCTTCACAGTTAAAAAGGGTGATGGAATATTGCTTTTTCAATACAAATTTTAGTTATCATGTAAGTACTAAAATTTTATACTTGACATTTCTACCTTTAAAAGTTCTGGTGATGTACAAGGGACCTCAGGGGTGCTTACTTGCAGTTTCAGAGTGAGAAAGGCAGACGCTTGCCTTGAGTGTTTTGGAACAATCCCAGCTTGTATTCCTAGAAGCTAGTGCTGGGTCCAGCTTCACTGGAACACCCAGGCAGCTGTTTTAAGTGCCATAGGCTGGGTGATTTCAAGCATCCATTCAGGTTTAAAATGTGGAATGGAGCTGTGATACCTTGATAAAAAGTGTGATGATGCTGGTTACACAGATCTGTGACCACAGCATTGTTATAGGAAAGAGACCCACAAAGCCAGCCCACCATTCAAACTTGAAAGGTTGAGTGGAAAAATAGTAAGGATAAGAACAGTTTTTCCACAGTATACGATCTCCAATTTTATAACTGCTATAAAACTTTCAATGTGTAATCCCCATTGAAAATATTATCAAAGGTACTATACGTGGCTTTTATTAATATATTTCATGCTCCAAAAATCAATTGGTGCAAGTCATTTGGAGCAAAATTAGAATTACTCCAGTGAGTAACCCTCAGAGATTTTTTTTACAAAAAGAATACACGTGCACAAATTTGTTGTGCATTGTGCAGAAATTTAAGTACAAAAGGGATCAACTTTCATACTTAAACTTGTAGGCATTTATACCTCTGATTTCACGTATGATTAACAAGAAAAAGAGAAACTTACATTTTCAATGCAGAAGTAAATGAGGACCATTACAAATTCAGACTTAGAAGATTTAATAAGTCATGTATCATGTTATTAAAAAGTTAATTAGCTGTCAGAAACAGTGAAGATTATAATGATCTAGTATGTAATATATTTGATTAGGCATTGTAAGACCACTGAGAGCCTACACATTAGACAAGTAATTGGTTTGCACTCTGACACTCTCTTCTCAAATATTAATGTTCATGAAAATCAGTTGGCACCTAATTGAAGTGCCAATTATGACTCAACAGTCTGGCCCTGAAATTCTGCATTTTTGACTAGAAAAAGTTTTTTAAAATACCAAAAATGAGGTTTCAATACAGTGGTAGAACATTAAAATCTCTCATTTGTGCCACCTAATGTTTCTTCAAACTTATTCTTTGTCCAAAAGCACCTAATTTGTTTAAATGCCAATATTTAAGTATTTTCTAATAATATCAATTGTTAGTAGCTAAGCATAGGGGAATTAAACAATTGTAAAAGACAATAGAAAATTCACAGTAACATTATACAGATATTTAAAATTATACACAGGATTACTATTAATCCAATAGCAACTTCACTGTCCAGTTGCCTTGTAACATTGGTTTACAATTTATATCAATAGCTCTTATTCCAGTCTGTTACTGGTATTAAAACTCACCAAATTAGATTTTGCTAAAAATTACATGGTATTCATTCTAATATGTAATCTAGTTTTTCATGATTTCTGAAGAATGAGGTTTAAACTGGCAGGCAACAAAACAGTTATGGTAAAAACTATTCAGAGTGTAAATGTTTAGGACTCACATATATACACATACATACACATACAAGTTTTACATATATTGAGCTGTGCAAATGCAGGGTTAAGGGGAAACTTCTAGGATGTTATCCCTGTGAGAGACCACGAAAGACCATTAAGAGTCACAGGGTACAGGAAATGGACATCTTCCTATCCTAGACCTTCCTCCCCAAAAGTTGACTCTCATCCTCACTCCAGCTTTTCTCCTTAGATTATTACTCAGAATTACTTAAATATACTCACTTTACAGGGAAGCTCAACTCTGCCCTAAATGACCACCACCAGCAAAAACAAAACTTCTTCCTTTTACAGGTCATAGAGTTCCCTAGAGCTACATACTTGTTTGTTTGCTTTTACTTTGTTAGTGTCACTATTTTTATTTTTTGGTAGGGGTAACTGTTCTTCCTACAATATAACAACTTAAAATAGACCTGCACAAAAACAAGAAACATTTCTTTTATGTTAACCTTAAGGACACGATTATAAACCCTAAATTAATATACAAATGTCTCTGTCCATATCTCACTACCTTCAATTTTTTCATTACATTTTATACATGAGAAATTTATCTAATTTCCTTCATTCACATACACTTCAATATTATACAGGTGACACTAATATCTTGACAGCTGTGTTGCAAGATTTATAATGGTCTCCAGAAAATCTTCAGTGATGTGTACTCTGAATAACAGGCATCCAACCTAACTAGGATTTCCAAAATCAAGCAGCAAGGTCAGTCAGCTTTATGGTCTACTCTACCCTAGGAACTTGGAGATCTTTTTACCTGCTGAATACAGATCAAACACTTCAATATATCTACCATCAGTCTGATTTTTGACATAAAGTATGTTCAAAGATAACAACAGAAATGTATCAACTCATCTCCTGGAATCACACCATAGTTCAGGTACTGAATGTTAGGCATTTCCCAGCACTTTGAACACAAACTGTTCTAATTAGAACACAAACTGTTCTAATCTTAAAGATGATCTGACTACAAACATTTTTATCAGGCACTTTTCATTCTCATCATTTTTGTTTTCTCACATGCCTGTTTTTCAGGCCAGCTCTGGAATTCTGGGACTGGATCCTCTCCCTCATGCCTTATAACAGTTACCTTATATAGAGACCCTGCTTTGACACCTAAGGGCATTGGTATAACAAGCAAACTGACAATCTCACATGGTTGTAACCAACTTCATCAGACAACTTGACAAAATTTATTGTCACACTGACATCTTAGGGCAACAGTATCAAATAACAAATAAAAAGAAAAAAAAAAACAAGGACTCAAACCAAGGAGGTAAATATAACCAAGAAATAATAAAACCATATTTAGCTTGCTGTAAAGTAGACATTCCCTCATAAAGTCAAAGGAGCCTTTGGAATTTAGGACACCAGGGCTCCTGACAGTAATAGGCATGAAAGACCAGAGACACTTTCATAAAGAAGTAGTCACATTTACAGATTTACTGGAGAAAAAAATATGTTATGAATTAATCTGTGGACAGAGTAATGCTAATACTAGGAGGTCTCTGTTGACCTTCTTGATATTTCATTGGAAGTTCAGTCCTTTCTGAAACATAAATAAGCTTTTCTTCTTGGAGACTACAAGCAGAAAACCTATTGGCATCTGTCCCAGTGCCACAACCAGCAACAGATGCTGGGTTATGTGGAACTGTGACACCACTGACCTGTTCAAAGGATTTACTAAATACAGTTGCCGCAGTCTTAGCCAAACCATGGCTACTGGGCTTAGGTAGGGACTGGCTGGTGGTTAAAGTTAGTCTCTTCAAAGAGAGAAGCTCAAGATTCTCACTTTGGGCTCTCTGAGTCTGTTTTCGAGCAAAGTGATCTTTACAAGATTCCCCAGTAGTTTCTTTTTCTTTTACTCCAGTTTTGCTTCCTCCTGACCGTCTCTGGTTCTTTCCTACACTTGTCTTGTTACTACAATTGTGACTACTGTTTGATAAACCCGACTGGCTGGTACTAGACGCAGCCCTGGAATAAAATCCCTCGTCAACTTCAGATATGTCCATCAGTTCTTCTTGACCTGTTAATTCTGTATTTCCTAAACAGAGAAATGACAAAGATTAATTAACATTAAGTATCTTAAGCCATCCTCAGATCTATACCAAATCAATTATATTTGTCAATTATACTTTAAGCATAATTTTACAAAGCGTTAGATTATAAAAATCAAAGGATAAATCAAAAAATTTTATTAAATGTCAAAATATTTCATTGTAACTGAATTGTAACAGTAATGTATAGTGCATTGAACAGTAATTTATAGTGCATTGAACAAAATACATGCCATAAACCACATCCCATTGTGTTTTTAGAAAGTTTTCCTGTTATGCATGCAAAAGATCAGAAACAATTAGAAAAATTGCCATACATTAAAACTAGAGATAAATGCTCTATAATAGCAAAGCAGTATAAAATCAAAGCTCTTACCAAGAACTTTAAAAGAATAATATTACAATATTATAAAGTGATTTTAGAAGGTTGCATTCTCCACTCCAGATTATTTTACTAAAAATTTAAAAGACTATAAATGTTACAAAGTTCTATATACATTATAAAATTCTATATACAATTCTTTAATGATACTAATAATAAAAATAGAATTTTAGATACTAAAACATAAGCAGAAAATTACTTTGGAAGCAATTTTCTGCCTCATTTTCTGTATCAATTTACTTGGAGACAACATAGGTGTGACCATTCCAAAGAGCAGTAAGAATTCATTGAGAAGTTTTGTGATGCATAATTCATGCATTTTTATTATTAGATTACATGCAAAAATTTTGTGACTGTGACTGTTCTTAACATGCATCAGTGGCTCTTTGCTTTGAGATACCTTGGAGTGCAGCTATAAAGTGTTGTGCTAAAACTGCACTCTGCCAGGTGAGTTTATTCCATCCTCCATCAGTTTTCTTACAGATTTTTGCCTCCTGATCTCTGGCAAGCCTTTGCTCTCAGTTCTAGGATCTGTGGCTGTTTCCTGTACACCCTGCATTTGCTGAGCATCAATCTCTCCTAGTGTTCTGCCTTTTTCCCCATTCCCGGTTTTCTCTCCAGACACATTTGTGACACTAATCTCAGGAAGGACAAGGATGCCCAGTTCTGAAGCATCATTATTGTTGTCAGGTTGCTCTAGAATTGAAGATGATAAGACAAAATGATGGCTGAAACAAAACAAAATAAAAATGCAAAACAAGAAAACCAAAAGACTCCATAACACAAATTGGACAATTGATGTTATGAATTAAGTCAACTACATTGGAGGAAGTTCCACAATTTATAATCCACTGACAACACCAGAGACCACAGGGATTTTTAAAGGAAAAGCTTCACAGAGCATTGGTTCATGTTCTGTAATTTTTCACACACATATTTGACATGGAATATATAAAAAAATTGTAAATGAAAACAATTTCTATTGTTTTTAAAATAATGCTGTGGCCAATTGAACTTATGTCTTGCCTTAAGCAAATGCTCAAAGTGGAAAAAAAAAAAAAAAACCTCTAGTAGCTCTTGGAACCAAGTCACAGAAAATCATTAGGAAACATAACACTTAGAAATTTCCCTATGAATACTTAAAATTCTAATTTATTAGACTACATTGAAGCTGAGTCAATCAACCATAGAATTTGAGAAACTGCCTATCTACTTATGATATCATGATTAGTAATGCTATAGGTACAGTTTTTGTCTCACAGATCCCCTATCTTACATAGTGACATGACTGTGGCTAAGATGGAATTACGCAGTCCATTTCTTTTGACTAATATGAATTACACACATTTTAGGCCAGCTTTTAACAGTTTATTACTACACTGGTGAAAAATGAAAATGGATTTGGAAACACAAGTTGGCTTTTAGTCCTTTATTGCAAAAGGAGCCATTATAATGGAAACAATGAACACAACTCCTAATTAATATCTGTAGACATGACTTTGTGTTTTAAATCACAAAATGCATGGTTATAGCTAAAGCTGTGAAATAAATATCTGTAGCAAATGGGGGAAAATATCATGAATATAGAATGGACTAGTGGTGAAACTTTAAATTCAAACAACACAAAACTACACAAAACATTATATACTTCAAAAAACACAGGCCACAAATCTACTTGAGGGACATTTTCTTTTCAAATTGTTTTAACAACAGGGTTGTTAAACTCTAATAGTGCTAAAGCCTGAAAAACAATGTTAGGCAATAAAATAGTAAATGCCAGAATCATGACTTCCTACAGTAGTCTACCTTCGGAGTACAGTAGTTATCACCTGCAACTACCTGTACCTGGCCCCCGACCCCAAATATTTGGATTCACAGTTAATTAGTTAGAGGCCATTAATAGTTTGAAAGTTTGGAAACCACTGCTCTATTCGGATTGTTTTATATTTTAAAAACAATGCTGTTATGAGTCCCCTGAACACTTCAGATGGTCCTCTCCTTGAAGTCCTCTTGCCCTGTATTTTGCTGGTATAATTATCTTCCCTTAACTTCATCTTTCATGTGCATCTGACTAAAGGTTCTCCAAATGAACTTTGGAGAAGGATTTTGGTGAGGCCTGATGGAGAGCTCTCTAATAAAGGTTTAATAAGTCTGGGTGCTCTCTAATAAAGGTTTAACAAGACTAAAATGTCCAACCAAGCCTATTTCAACTGTTAACAGCTAACAGCTGTCTTGAAAGTCAGGGCAAATAAATTCTTACATGCCAGAGGTCACTGTAATGGAAAAATCACGATGGTGCTGTTGGGTGAGAGCCAAGACTTGTCCATTTACATTGCAGATGTCATTTCACACAAGAACATTAAAAGGACCTTCAGTCCAAAAGAAAATCATAAATAGTAAAAATTCTAGTCATAAGAAATAAACACTTGAATTTAGTAAAATTTTAAAAGATGTACATTGGCAGTCAGTTTGGGTTTTTTTTTTTTACAGCATTCACATATCAGTGTCAATATTCTCAAAACTATCAGGGAGCCTCTATAGTAGACCATTTGATTCCCATTTACAGAAAAGGAAACTGAAGTGCAGAAAGTGCTACATAAATATTCAGCAAAATAGTGAACTCTTTTGACTTAAAATGTTTATTCTAACATATTATAAATTCTAACTCCTCAACTCATTACCATTAACTTGAGTTAAATAGCCTCTCACATCTCCCAGTCAGATTTAATTTATTTGCTTAGATTCCTGGTCATTTTACAGGAAGTACATAAAGCTAGAGAAAATAAATTCTAGAGGAAATCTAAGTCATAACTCTTAAGGTTAGCTTATTTTTTATATTCAATTGGTGTTTAAAAGTTACTCATTCAAAATGGTGCTTCAATGGTGAAAATTTGTAAGAAAACCTAACAATGACATGAATATTTCATAAAGCACCACTAGCCACTGGAATTGTTAAACACATTTATCAGGAGAGTGGTAAAGATCTGCAGCCCAACAAGAACTGATACTAATTATTTTTTAATCCTGAAATTAAATGACACATCAAAAAATGAGATCACGTTTTTTTCCCACAAGAATATTTTACTAATTAACAGATGTATAATAAATATTAACAATGCAAAATTTTAAAGTGATTATAAATTCATAAAATAGAAAAGCACATCCTTCTGTGCACAGTAAACATGACCAGAACATAATTCCTGGGGAAATTACAGACTCAAGAAAGATAATATAATCCAAAGAAATATCTGCTATACGATCTTCCTCCCTAATGTTCTTTTTACTTCTTTCCCTACATAACTCTGACCCAGCCTCCCCACATACACCACCTCCTAGCTCTCCTCCAGAAATCATGTTTTCCTCTATATGGAAGGGATCATAATTCCTTCAGGTCTTTTCTTAGAACCCAGCAAAGTTTCAATACCCCCTGATTTGATTTTTCCTAGCTGTTATAACTCTCCAACTTACAATTGCTTTTCTTGTTTACTAGGTAAGTGTAACTTCCATGAGTGCAGAGATTTTTGTCAGGTCACTGCTGCCTATCCAATACCCAGAAAAGTAGCTTGAATATAGTAGACAATATATATTTTAATGAATTGAAAGAATCTCCTGTTACTGATGTTATTTTTTAATTTGAATAACAGTTAAAAACATATAGGACACATGAAAAAGGTAAACTAAACATGCTATTTTTTCTAGTTAAATAATATGTAGCATATTCTAATGAATATATCTTATGGCAAAGAAAAGCAAAGATTCTTTGTTTTGCAACAGTGAAGTAACCACTGTAATCCCTCTGTACAACACCTTTATAATAAAATAAAAATTTTTAAAAGTGAAGTAGCCACTGTAAATGAAGATTTGATAATGTGCTAAAGTAAAAAGATTAAAGACATAAAAAGATTAAAGTAATACTAAAAAAAAAAATTCTTTTATAAAATCTGGTTCTTGGCTCATTCCTGTAATCCTAGCTACTCAGGAGGCTGATATCTGAGAATCATGGTTCAAAGCCAACTTGGGCAGAAAAACCCTGGAGATTCTTATCACCATAAAGCACTAAAAAAGCTGAAAGTATAACTGTGGCTCAAGTGGTAGAGTTAGCTTTGAGCAAAAAAATCTCGGCACCTAGGCTCCAAGTTGAAGTCCCAGGACTAGCCTGCACACGGGCACGCACACGCACACGCACACACACACACACACACACGCACGCACGCACACAAAATCTAGTTCTTTTTAAATTTTTGTGTTGTTTTTTTGTTTTGTTTTGTTTTTTTGCCAGTCCTGGAGCTTGAGCCCTGAGCACTCAGGGCCTGAGCACACTGTCCTTGGCTTCTTTTTGTTCAAGGCTAGCACTCTACCACTTGAGCCACAGTGCCACTTCATTTTTTTCTATATATGTGGTACTGAGGAATCCAACCTAGGGCTTCATGTATACAAGGCGAGCACTTTACCATTAGGCCATATTCCCAGCCCTCTTTTTAAATTTTGTTTTCCACAAATATAGTTAAGGAGAGGCAGTAAAGTTCTTTTTTTAAAAAGCATATATAAGACTGTATAAGAGAATATAAATTTATTAACAATAGAATTTGTGCTGGGTGCCAGTTCTCACACCTAGCTACTCAACAGGCTGAGATCTGAGAATAGCAATTCAAAGCCAACCCAGGCAAAAAAAAAAATCCCTCAGACCATTACTTCCAACTAGCAAGCGAAAAAAGAAAAAACAAAACAAAACAAAAAAGCAGAAGTGGAGGCATAGGCCAAATGGTAGATGACCAGAACAAAAAAGCCAAGTGAGAGCTTTCAGCTCTGAGTTCAAACCCCATTTTACCCTATATTTAATGCTTGCATTATACAATTTTTGACATTGTGAGAAGAATTTTAGAACAAGTGTCAAGATAAGTCATACATATTCCCTTAAAATTTATAATATAGCCATTTTATTTGGTACAAGATGCCTAAACAATTTATGTTCCTTAATCCAGTAATTTTTATCATTATAATCAATTTTATTCAATGGAAGAAAAATGTATCTGTACTTATTAGGCTATTCTTTGCAGAATTACTTATAATACTGTGTATACAGTAATAACAAAGTTAAAAACAAATAGTATATAGTAAATGACAGTATTAGCTCAATGTGGTATTATGTAGCCACTAAAATAACAACTGGATTTACTAGGAAAACTTAGGGAAGTGTTTGGCCAAGTTAAACAAAAGTAAAGCGCCAATAAAATTTAAATATATCAGAATTATAAAAATACACAAATATATGAAAAAAAATAAAATGAAAAGTCTTTAAGCACTAGAATAGTGAATGGTTCCACTCAATTTACTATCATGTTGTCATACTGAATTTCAATAAAACAAGAACAAATAAATGTTTTTATTATTCATTCACTCATACATGCATTCAACTATAATTTGTTGAGTAGTTAGTTGAGTAAGACAGGGTTTTAGGTAGTGTGGGTACAACAGTCAACAAAACAGAAAAAGACTTTGCCTTCACTGCAGTGTAGGAACTGAGAAGTTAAGCAAACGTAAGTGGCAGAAAATGCAATGAAGAAAACAGTAATGAGAAAGAGTAAGCACAGTGGCTACAGTAGATGGGTAGTCTGGGAAAACATACTTGAGCTGAGATGTGGATGACAGAAAAGTCTGGCTACAGAGCAATCTGAATGAAGGAAAAGAGCTCAAACTGGTTTCTTTTCATGATTCAAATTTCAGCTTAAAGATCTCAAATAATGAGACAAAGATTATGACTTAGTGTGTTAAAAGGATGGCAAAAAAATGTCTACTGAATCTTTGTGGTCTTAAAGTGAGATCAAAGCAGTAGGCCACATATGATAGAATACAGTCTGGATTTCATGATTGAAATGGGTTGCCCTTGACAGGTACATGGATAAATGCTTTGCATTCTTTATTAGAATCAATACAAGTTGATACAAGTCACATGTGTAACACAAAACATAGAGCATGAAATATGTCTCAAGTGAGAAAGGATAGTACTGTAGCAATGTTCAACTGTAGCTAGTAATTTGCACAGCAGATAAGAGGAATCAAAACTGTCAGAAAAACACAAAATAAGGATCAGGAAGTTAAAGGGCTATATTCTAAGCAAGGACCAATACCAACTAAGAGGCAGAAATCTGGGTCCTGGGAGAGTGTGGTAAAATAGGCCTGTAATCTCAGCTCCACTTGAGGCAAAGGAAGGAGGATTGGGAGTTCAAGGCCAATTTGGGCAGAGTCAGAGAAACTCATAAACAAATATAAACAAAAGGGCTGGGGGAGGGAGGTGGCTCAAGTGATATGGAGTTTGTCTAGCCTAAATGAGGGCCTTGGTTCAATCCCCAGTGCCCAAAAAGAAAAGGTCTGGATCTGGAAGCCAAAAGTAGTTTTTCTAGTAAGAATATGAGTAGCCTGGGTACACAGAAAAATAGTCTGGACTAAAGTAATATTTTAGACTGTAGAGCCATTATTACCAGTTTTCTTAAGTAAAGACCAAATATTTTCCATTTGTTGTACATATAGTAAATAATAGACATTTATTTATTTATTTATTTATTTATTTATTTATTTATTTAGCAGTCCTGGGGCTTGGACTCAGGGCCTGAGCACTGTCCCTGGCTTCTTTTTGCTCAAGGCTAGCACTGTACCACTTGAGCCACAGCGCCACTTCTGGCCATTTTCTGTATATGTGGTGCTGAGGAATCGAACCCAGGGCTTCATGTATACGAGGCAAGCACTCTTGCCACTCGGCCGTATTCCCAGCCACTAGACTTCTTATTGAGATAGAATCAGACACCCTTTTCTCATATTTTTTTATATCTCTGGTTTGAAAAACTTTTTATCATCTGAATTGTTTACAAATTCCATCATATGGATGTTGCTCAGATGCATACTTTATGATAAATAAAGAACTTTATGACCAGAGAGGCCTAAAACAGATAAGCTACATTGACTATAACACCTGTTTATACATATCTACAAAATCCTTGTCTTTGTTGTGCAATGTACTACAAGTGCTTATAAAAAGGTCAAAGGAATAGTGCCTCAAAAATAAATAGTAATCTTCTTACACTACAGCAAGAATGATAAAAGGCTTCCTTAGTAAAATGTAGAACACAGTAATTTTCAAGCAAGGGTATTTGCCTCATAAGAACAATAATTATAAACTATCTTGCCTCATGTGTAAATTTTTTACTTTACTGTATCTAGAAATACAGTGAGGTTTGTTGTTGTTGTTTGTTGCTATAATCTTGGCTGAGCCAGGATTCTTTACTCAAATTTTCTTTTCTTAAATGGAATTTCATGTATCCAATGTAGTTTCAACATATTTGAGCTCTCTGCTTAACATATCCTTTTTCTTTATATCATATAATATTTCCTACTATTTAATTTTGCTCTCCAGGAATGTAAAGTTTTATATAAAAATGCTAGTAAAAATTCATAAAATGCTTGGTCAGAAAGGAAAGGCTCTTTTTTTGGTCTAAATGTTTTATCATCTACATTGAGACAGAAAGTTTTGTTCTTCAAATAGCATCTTGGATTCTGAAAGCAATAGAACTCCTCAAATGATACCAAAAATTTTAAGTCTTTTTATAAAACTGCCAGCTAGTTTTTACTAGATTTCCTTAGTAAGTACAAATTTTACAGTAACAACACAAGCATTATAAGTTCTAATTGTAGATACAGAAGTGATTCCAGTAGTTACTTAGTTTAAAATTACTACCATCTCTTTGTTTTTTTTCAATTTTTTTTGTAAAACAATTAGCAATTTTATTTCTCCTCAATTTAAGACATTTCTCATGAAGTCATAAAATAAAATTTGCAAAATAAACATCCCATCTGTATCTAGATTTATAAATTTACCTTCCTCAAAAACTGGAAAATTACAAATGTTTTAAATATCTATGTGCAAGTATTACAAAGGCCTCAGCTAAAATTTACCTATGATTCTTTAGATTTGTTCAATAGGAAGTATTTTCCTGTGTCATCCATTTTATGATAGAAACTTACCAACATTTTATAAATCACAAACCAGTTTTAAATAAAGTATTTCAACACATGATCATTTCTTTTTCCCCTTCATCTAATAAGTCAGTACTAAACTACTGAGCAAGTTATGACACTATGTTTTTGATTCATTTTGTTGTAGTAGTAACAAAAGCATAAGTGTCTCCAAACTCTGTTGTGACCAATTAACCTTATTTATTTAAAAAAAATTTTAAATTGATTATGGGGCCTGGGCACTGGGCACTGTCCCTGAGCTCTTCAGCTCAAGACTACCACTCTACCACTTGAGCCACAGCGTCACTTCTAGTTTTCTGGTGGTTAATTGCCTGGGCTGGCTTTGAACCATGATCCTCAGATCTCAGCCTCCTGAGAGATAGGATTACAGGCCTGAACCATCAATATCCAGCTGAAATTAACTTTATCTAACTGCCATAGAAGATATTAAACAGAAACCAATTTTCTAGGCCAAAAATACAGTAATATTGCTCTAACAACTTGAGGGGACATTTTCTTTGGGTTGATATGAGTAAATTGTGTTCACTTTGATTTTTATTTAAACATTCCATATGATAAAATATTGTAAAATTCCCAGGGCATTTATTTTACATTACTAAGTTAGACGGTATGTATTTTTTTCCTTAAAATAGGATTTTGTTATAACAAATATAGTTTTCATGTTCAAGTTTTTTTGTATTGCTTAATACTGTACTCTTGGACTCTCCTATGTAAAAACAAATGAAAAGCAGCCAGGTATGGTGGTATACACCTATAATTGCAGCACTTGGGATGCTCAGGCCAGCCTGGACTACATAACAAGTTCACTGGCTAGCCTGAACTACATAAGGAAACCCTGAGTACTTGCCTATAGGTGCAAGGCCCATACCTAGTACCACTAAATAGAAATGATGCTACCAAAATAAAACCATTTAACATATGCCTACCAAAATAAAACCATTTAACAGATGCCTATCAAATAGTATCTACTTTGTAAAATTATTTTTATTAATATAAACATCTGTTGCAGTTACAATCATATGTAAGTTTCTATTTTGACATTACCTGGAGATTAAGATAATAGATATTAAAACAATAGGTTTAAAACCATGACTCTAATAGAGACATAAGTCAGACAAACAAGTTGGAAGAACTATACTTCAGGGCAACAAAAATCACTAAGCTGATTTTTACTATTATGTAACATATCTATACTTCTGTTTTTGATAGTGCTCACAAACTGACAATTTTTTCTTTTATTAATTTCTTTTGCTTATTAGGTAGGATTTTCTGGCTTCAAATTCATGATCCTCCTGCCTCAAATTTCAATTATTCCAAATGAAGAAAATTTGAATTATAAATTTTATGAAAGGAGTAACCAATTACAAGATCAAATGGTCACATGGCCACTTGAGTGGTAAATTAGCTAATAAAAATTAACTGTAATTGTTGTATAGCTAATAAGATAAATTAAATAATCCTTAGCCTTTGTGTGGTGCTTTAAGTATACCAATGCCTTTCACTTACTTACCTAATCATCTCAAAAATATACAAGTGGAAAGAATGGTAGGTAGGATTAGAATGGATAGGGCTTTTTATTAGATACTAGTTGGCTAAAATTATAAGGACTTATTATTTGTAGCCATAATTTAATAAGAAACTTCCATACAACAAAAGAGTGGTATTTCAAAACTATTTTTAAAAATGAGAGAAAAACTGTTTAAGTAGATAATTTCTTAAAGTAAAAGAGTGAGTCACACTGGTGGTAGTAAATGTGGGAAACAAAAGAAATAGCTCTTATATTTGCTCTGAAAGATGTACCAGTAAGAATGAAAAGTACAGGAAATAAGCATAGCTTATATACTAGAATTTTGGTGTGCTGGAAAACCAGTCAAGGACTGAAGGAAATAGGCTCTTACTTTTTATTATAATTTACACATAAACATATATAATAAATATAATTTTATGTATAAATCAAAATTTAAGTCCATTTATAATTTGCGAATTGTTAGAGACAATAACAAAGATACCTATCTTTTCATACAACGCCAGAGCTGAGTAGAGAGCCCAGAAAAATAATGTATCCAGACAGGGAGCAGGATCATGAAGGCAGAAAATAGGAATGTTTTAATTAACTCAGAACATAGAAATTTAATAAAAAATATTTCTCTAGGAAGGTGCTATGTGTTTTAAATGGTTTGAGTATGTCTCCAAGAGTTCATGTGCTGGTGGCTTGGTCGTCAGTGTGATGTAAAAGGTGGTGGAATCTTCAGGTGTGGAGCCTCCTGGGAGGTATTAAGGTCATTGGGGGTACTTGCCCTTCGAAGCAATTGATGTAGGACTCTGCTTAGTAAGTGAGAGTATATGAAGCAAAGCCATCTCACACAGTTGATCGCTTCCTACACAGCTGTTTCTGTTTCCCTTTTCCCACTGCATTGTGATTTTGCCAACATTGTGACAAGCCAAACAGATGAGGTTGCCCAACCATACACTAAATAAACTTTGTTTCATTATAAGTACTCAGCTTTGTGTGTTTTGTTATAGGAACAGTTACAGAAGGAAAACCAAGACAACCCAAAAAGGGAGAACACAAACTATCTGTAGGTAAGTAATGATCACCATAGACATGGAATATTTTATAGCTCACTGGATAAAGGGAATTCCCAATATAGAAGAGGGCAAACATAAGCAGTATTATGTATCTGCTCATGAATGTGACTTGCTTTTTCACAGTTCATTCTCTTTAACATCTTCATTTATGACATTTTTGTTATCATTAGTAGGACTTTCTCAAGTGTTAAGAGTTGTGAAGAGTGAATAAACATAAAGGAGGTACTAAGAAGGGTATTTTATGAGACAGTAGCCCTATTACAAAGTGAAAACCTCTCAAGTGGCTGCAAAAAAGGAACCTAGAAGATATTTAAGAGCCTAATAGATAACCATATATTCAAGTCTTTAATTTTGGTAAATTTTCCCACAAAATATTTCTACAAAATAGTTTCCATTTTATTGCATGGTCTATATTTCCTTCTGTTAAATCCACACCTTGACATGCACATACACACACATACACACATATCCATACACATGTACAAATACACACACCCAAATACATACTCACAAATACAAGAGTGCTGAAATATTTTTTACATTTTAAACTACAAAACCTGTTTCCCCCACTAATTCCCAACATGTCCACTTAAACAACAAGAAGGGAAAGTGGAAAAGGAATTAACATTTATCAATTTCCAGAGGCAGTAGTTTGAAAGTTATTATCCACTAAACCCAATATAATCTAGTTCATTGCCTCTGCAACTATTTTTGGATGCCAAAAAAGAAACACTGAACTTTGAGTTATCACTATATCTAATTAAGTTGCTTTATACCTGCCATCTAATCTTGTTCAACAGCATGATTTTAACTGAAGAAATCAAAACATGAGTAGATATTGGATGTTTTGTTTGAATAGTAGTACAATTTGCCTTCCTAACAGCAAACATCTCCACTCCTCTTTTATGTTTTCCTTCTAAACTTTCAGCAACGTTTTTTAAAGAACAAGGCCAAGAATAATTATTAGTTAAACTGAGTCATTACTAGAGTAATAATTTCATCCTTAGTCTTTTTTTTTTTTTTTGAAGTACCATCTCCTAGATTCTGGGAGAGGAAAAAAATGTAAACTGTTCTCATATTCAGCTTTCTACATGACCTTATTCTTTTCACTTCCCCATTTCCTCTACAGAACCACAGAGAGCACTGAAACCAATACAGTATATCAAAGGAAGCTACCATTTTCACCACAGAAATATACACTGGATTTTGTTTTACCCCTAATACATATGTTTGCATGGAACAAAGAATGATTTTGCCTCCAATCCAAAGGTCACCTTCTGAGGAAAGTGCTATTAATCCTCTTCTTACACTGATCCTTGCCACTATAACCACTTCTAGGCAGAAGGAAGATATAAAAAGAAAATGCAATTAAATAAGGAATAAATTCAAAGACAAGAGAGGACAATGAGGGAACACTGAAAAGACCATGGTAAACAAAATTAACTTCCAGTATAATTTTAAAATAATAAAATGAAACAGATAAGAAGAAATAATAGCACAAAAAACAATCCTAAAACCTAAACAACAACAAAAAGAAATATTTAGTGTATTCTTTACCAGGAAGTTCAGACAAGATGCTTAAAGCCCTTAGTAGCTCTTCTACTTCAATATATAAGTTTACCTACTAATCAATTAAATAATATCTGAAAATACTTAACAAGAGAAAACCAAAATGTATGACTAACTTTAAAATGAATTTTCCTTCCTTTCCTACTCTATCAAAAGAAAACATAAAAGCCTAAACTTTTTAAACTACATATTTATGTTATATGTTATATGATACATATATATGTTATATATATGTTACATATATGTATACTCCATTTTCCTTATTATTGCTCTGGATAATAAGTTAGGAGTTAAGGGTGACTTGATAGTCTTTTCTTGCAGGCTACTGTAGTTCTGTTTACTACAGTTGAAATTTGCAGCACCATAAGCACAGAGAAAAATGTGAACAAACCAGCAGTGCTCTAATTTGAAGAATTATGTATTTCTTACCGTGTCTTTTCCACCTGTGACCTCTTATCGACATGCTGGTGACTGCATTTCTTGATATTCTAGAGGAGGTTGGTGTGATTTCAACTTGAATACACCTTGTGCCTTCCTTACTAGATTTCAGGGCACCATGAGGCAATGAAGCCTTTATTGCATTAGCAACCTAAAATGGAAAAATATAGTTTAAGACTGACATTAACATAATATTTTCCTCAGATAAAATATAAGGCTAAATGCTAACAGGTATAAAAAGATTTTCTCTCCAAGATATTCACAAGATGATACATAAGTCCTCTAAACAATAAGAGGCTCAGAAGAAATCTTACAGTTAAAAATAATGTGATGAAAAAAATTAAAATGTTTAATTAGGCTTCCCAATTTTTAATGATAATTAATGAAAGCATCTATAGTATGTTAAGAAATTCCTATAAACAAAAAGACTATTTTATTAAGTAACTAAAAAGTTAGTCTAATTAAAATTTTAAACTTTACATATACTCTTTTATAATTTTTAATTTTATTATCTTTAAGTAGTTGTACAAAGGAGTTGCCATTTAACAAAGCAGTTTATGAATATAAGGTGTCTAGATCAATGTCATACCTTTCAACATTCTCAGCTGTCCTTTGCAACCTACTCCTTTCCAAACTTTTCTTCATTTTGTAGGATATACATCAAATTCTTGACTGCTTTCCCTTCCTCTCTTCATTCCTCATTCCCTCTCCCCATCACCCCTCCCATCCCTTTCAAGTACCCCTTTCCTGGTGTTCATTTGGTTGAACTTTGACTTTGCCTTTCTAAGGGCTCACACTATTTGAATTCTCCCCTGGATCTGCCATATTTCAGCAATATATTTATATACACTTCCATACCACCTAACGCATTTACTCATTCGTTTATAGGCTAATTCTAGGTTCCACATCTGCAGAAAAACATGCAACATTCCATATACCTTTTAAATATAGTATTTCCTCAATACTATAGGAACATAAATCAGTGGCATATTAGTATACTATGAATGACTACTTCTCTACCTATCAATCTAAACTGAAATTTCATAAATTAAAAATTTACACAATTATGTGAGACACTTACCAGCAGTGGCTCTGGATATAATTCAAGCTGGGCTCTATATATAATATCATCCAATGCTTTCTGAGCTAGATCCCATTCTCCATTGTATCTGTTAAATTAAATGAATTAAAATATTGTTATTTTAAATAACTGAACGAAATATGAGGAATTTCTTCATTAAGGAAAGTAATTGACCATATTACCACATTGTGAAACATTCTACTCCACTTAAAAATGTATTTTTAAATCACTGAATTTCTATTATCTGAAAAACTATTTATAGCAAAGACAATTTTATAGAAGTGCATTTCTTTCCTAAAGAACATGACTATTTATAGCACAGAAATAAAAAAAGCTAGAACAATTTCAAGCATCTTATACTTTTAAGGCAAATGAAATGATTTTATACATACATACATACATACATACATACATACATACATACATGAGTAATACTCAGAACATTTTCTGGTCAAATTACTCTGTAATTCCTATGGCCTTTAATAGGAATCTACTACACTTTAGAATCTTGTATAGTTATTTTCCACATTGTTTTTTTCCTTTTTTTGGTGCTGGTCCTAGGGCTTGAATTGAGGGCCTAAGGCTCAGTCTCTGAGCTTTTTGGCTCAAGGGTAGCACTCTACCATTTGAGTCACAGCTCAGCTTCTGTTTTGGTTGTGTGTGTGTGTGTTTTTTAAGTAGTTTATTGGAGATATGAGTGTCATGGACTTTCTAGCCTAGGGCAGACTTCAAACTATGATCCTCATATCTTCAGTAACTAGGATTTTAGGCATGAGCCATTAGCAACTGGCTATTTCACTTCCTGATGGTCAGTCCAAAATGTACATAAGGTATATTGCAATTATGAGAGAAATATGATGAGCAAAGCGTGTAATATATATGCATAATTTTCAAACACATGCCAAACCCTTCCTAAATCAGCCAACTAGTAAAAGTAAACAGCATATAATAGGAAATGTACTCATTGCCTGCCTAATGTAACTACAACCCCTCTGGTTGTTTTTTTTTTTACCATTTCCAAATAATATTTTTTTTTAAAATAAACAGCTTGATTATATGTCAACAAAATTAAGAGATGTAGATTATATCAAAAGTGCATGTGGTGATGGGTCAGGCTCAAGTGAAAGTGCACCTGCCTGGCAAGCTCAAGGCTCTGAGCTCCTGAGTTCCAACCTTAATGCTACCAGTTCAAGTGAAGCTGAAGCCTAAAAGACTGGGAAGTGTAGTTCACTCATTCTAAAACCAAAATAAATTCAGTAATCTTCAAAATAGTAACTTGTTGTGACATCAAAGAGTTGGGGCCAGGGGGCAACCATGTAGCCTAAACCCTAAAGAGAGTGAATATGATACAAGTGAGTAAGAAGAATCCATTTAAATTTTTTAACAAATTCCTGAAAGGCAAATTCTTAAAGCTGTCTCACAGTGTACCAGGCAAGTACTGAGCCTCTAGGAGAACATATAAGAGCACACTTGTCCTAGACTTCTCCACAAACTTCCTACTTCACATGGAAGACAAAACAGCCAAGGACCAAAGAAAGCTACACTCCATGGTGCAGGCCTGAGGAGCAAAGTGCCCATTCATGTGAGAAAGGTACAGAGACACACACAGCCAAACCCTTCATTCATGTGCAACAAAAGTTTAAAGTTTTAGGGGAGAGAGAAAAAAATGCCTTGCACCCCTAGGAAATAGGTGAAGCCCAACTGTGGCCTTGAGGAAAAGAAAAAAGAAAAGAAATAGGAAATGTCAATCTCTGCCGACATCATTAGGGGTCTCTTACACCAATACAACTAGAGAAGGACTGGGGCCACTGGGAAACCACTATCTCTGAGACACAGGGAACAAGGAGACTGCCCCCAATGGGCTGGACCAAGACAACATGCCACTCCCCACCATCACCTCCAGGCTAGTGTATATATACCTAGAAGCAAGCAACAGCACTCAATGCTAGAAGAGAGATAAAAACACGGGGACCCTTCCTGAGGGGCAGGCCTGCAGGGAAAGCTGAAACCTGAGGATAGAAAAGGAATATTGAGGAAACCCTCTAACAATCCAGTTTCCACCCTAAATAAATGCCACAAAATAGCACTATAGGAATTTGAAGTAAATTGTGGCCTGTGAGTAACCACAGAAATAAAGAAACCCAACCCTTTGCTCTTGCCTGTTATTCCTCTAGCAGTGAGGCAAAAAAAAAGCAAGATTATTCTCAGACATAAATAATACTTATATCATTCTCTATTTTCCTAACTCTAAACAAAATTATTAACAATGAAAAATTACAAGCAGAGCTGGAAATGTGACTCAGTGATACAACCAAGCAACCAAGCAACTCCAGTGTTGAAAAACAAAAAATTACAAGGCAAGGCAAAATAAAGCAAAGAAAAAAAATCCATTGTTAAGAAAGTTAAAATTACTATGAGCCTAGCATCAGTAGCTCATATCTGTAATCCTTATTACTCAAGGGACTGACATCTGAAAACCACAGTTCAAGGCCAACTCAGACAGAAAAGTCCATGAGACTCTGAGACTCTTATCTCCAGTTAACCACTAGAAAGCAAGTGGAGCTCTAGCTCAAGTGGTAGAGCACTCTCCTTGAGGAAAAAAGCTCAGGGACAGCACCTGATATGATTGAAATATTAAATGTTCAAGTGGAAAAGGTAGACAACATGCACAATAGGTGGAGAATTCCTCAAAAATGAGAACTATGAGCAAATCAAATGAAAAGACTAGACCTAAAACAGTAATGGGTGAAGAATGCTCCCAGTGGCTTCACAGTAGACTGTCAAACCTACCAAATCAAGGAAAGGATAAGTAAATTGAAGACAGTTCAACAGATATTACTCAAAATAAAGAAAAAGGAGCATGATGTGTTTTAGTAAAAAGTTTACAAAAATATGTAGCAGGCTAGATTTGGCTCACAAGCCATAAATTCTGCCTTCAGTCAAGAAGCTGATAATGTTATAAACTTTTTTTTTTTTTTTTTTGCCAGTCCTGGGCCTTGAACTCAGGGCCTAAGCACTGTTCCTGGCTTCTTTTTGCTTAAGGCTAGCATGCTGCCACTTGAGCCACAGCACCACTTCTGGCCTTTTTCTATATATGTGGTGCTGAGGAATCGAACCCAGGGCTTCATGTATATGAGGCAAGCACTCTTGCCACTAGGCCATATTCCCAGACCAAGCAGCTGATAACGTACCAGGGAAAATGAAATGCCATCAAATGAGTATAATACAAAGTATAGTATGATATGTGTAATAAGTGAACTATGGAGGAAAAGATAAGCTTCAAACATGCATACTAATACATAAGTTATTACATAAGACAACACCACTGATTAATAGTAACAAATGATTTCTGGTTAAGGAGGCTCTAAAATGATTTTGCAGAGCAAAAAATTTCTGGAAACAAAGATATTCACTAGACAAAAATCCTTTTTGTAAGCTATAGTTAAAAAAGAGTAATGAGTAAAGAGAATGAATATATTTAAACATCACACACTTTCATTCTGTGCTTGAATTAGTGAAAAACGATCATTTTAGTTGGTTTCTAAGTGTTCACTACTTTAAAAGATAAAATTTAAATAATACTGTTATCAAGATCTTGATTCCTAGTCTCTCATAAAAATGCCACTACTACTGGGATTTTGTTATAGTAAAATAGATGAACAAACTATAATACTACAGAAATGACATACTTTGTATATCAGATAAACTTACAAGGCAAAATAAATTCCTGTTAACATCTGCACCATGAATCCTGAAGAAACCGGTATCCTGTTACTCATGCCTTTGTATTTTCTTACTTGTTGTCGAGGATATCCACAAATACAGATTCTATAAATAAATGCATTTGTAAAATTTATATAAATTAGGTAATTTTTTTTAAATTTTACAAGCCAATAATAACAATATATAGGAAACAAAGAATCGTTCCAAACAAAATAGTTGTCTATAACACTTTTCTCAATAAGTAAAACTGAAAAATGTTTATCAAGCTAGAGGCATACTGATATCTAATAATAAATAAATAATAAATAATAAATCACCCTGAGTTTAATCCCCAGTATCACAATCAAAGAAGCAGAATCTCTTACTCACTGGCTTACTAGCTTTAGCCAATTCAATTATTAACTTTTGGCTACCACAAACTTATCACATGGAACTTCTACAGTATAATTTCCAATTCAAAACTGCAGAATCAAAAAAAATGTTTACATACCTTCTCTAAATTTTCTATAATAAATATGTACTTCTTTTATAACAACAAATTTTCATTTTTACTCTATAGCTGTTATTATCTTCATATTGCTATATAAAGGGCTTCAATTTAACATGTCTATTTATGTGTACATGCATCTTGATCAATTTCATCCCTTCTACTTTTCTTCATCCTGTCTGTTCCCAATCCAAACTTTCTCCTCAAGTTTCTGAGTTTCATTTTCACATATGTACATTATTCACCAGCCATTTCCCTCTCCATTCATCCATCGCCTTCCTTAGGTACACCCCCACCCCAATCATATAAGTTTTACTTTTCTGATATTCAAGCTAGATATGGTGATTTATGCCTGTAATTCAAGCTACTTGAAGATGAGATCTGAGAAATTATGATTCTAGGTTAGTCCAGACCAAAACAAAACAAAATAAAAAACAAACCTCAAGACCTCATCACAATGAGAAACTGAGTGCAGTAGTACACACCTATCATTCCAATTACTTGGGAAATGTAAATAGGAGGACTAGCCTGATAAAAGCAAGACCCTTTCTGAAAAATACTGAAAGCAAAAAAAAAGCAAGAGCAAAATACTATCTCAAAAATGACCAGTACAACTGGGAGCTGGTGGCTTATGCCTTCAAACTCTAGCTACTCAGGCAGCTAGTATCTGAAGATTGTGGTTTGAAGCTAGCCCAGGCCAAAAAGTCTGTGAGACTCTATCTCTAACCACCAAAAAGCTGGAAGTGGAGCTGTGGCTCAAGTTGTAGAATACCAGCCTTAAGCAAAAAAAAGCCAAGAGACAGCATCTAGACCCTAAGTTCAAACTGTCGTAGCAGAGTGCACACGCGCGCACACACACACACACACACACACACACACACACACACACACACACTGAACACAAAAATGCACTGGAGGTCTACCTGCTTCTGTGGTAGAGTACCTGCCTAGGTACAAGGCCTTTCGTTCAATTTTCAGTACCACACACAAAAATAAACTTCTGGGGGGCTGGGAATATGGCCTAGTGGCAAGAGTGCTTGCCTCGTATATATGAAGCCCTGGTTTCGATTCCCCGCACCACATATATAGAAAATGGCCAGAAGTGGCGCTGTGGCTCAAGTGGCAGAGTGCTAGCCTTGAGCAAAAAGAAGCTAGGGACAGTGCTCAGGCCCTGAGTCCAAGCCCCAGGACTGGCAAAAAAATAAATAAATAAATAAATAAATAAAAATAATAATAAAATAAAAAAAATAAACTTCTGGAAAACGTTGATTCAAACAACTTTAAAGACTAAATACAAATTCATTTAATATTGAGAGGATCTCAAAACTCTTTAAAAACAAGAATAAAAAATAAGTAGGAAACCAGAAAAATTAGCTGCATGAGACAGTAAATCAACTCTAATTTTGTTTGCAATTAGAAATACATATTACACTCTAAAAGAGACTTATCTTACTTTTAGAATCTAAAGAACAAATTTAGGAAATTTTACTTTCCTATACCTTTCACCTTATGACACAATGGTAGTAAATAATGGAGAGCTACTTATGAAAAATGGATTTTAAAATTTATTCATTTATGTATGCAGTAAAGGCTTATCAGAGAGATACAGAAGAACAATGTAGATTCCAAAGGGATTCACAACCTGCTCATGGAGAACGTGTACTAAACAAATGCTTGCAATGAACAAGTCCCAGAGGTAGAAAAAGAAAAGAATGAAATTCATGTGGAAAGGCAAGGAGGGATTGCCAGAAAGATTCCTCTGAACAGAGCATTGAAGCATTAGTATTTTTAATATAAAAACATAGGAAAGTTGCAAAAGTAGAGAAGGCATAAACAGCACATTAGGAGCCTGAGAAATTTTAGTAGAAGTATTGCTGGGACTCTAGAAAATAAGGAAAGCTAGCTAGTGAGAGTTAGATCACCAAACATCTTCTAACAAGCTAAGTCTTATCATGTAGGTCAAAAAAAAAAAAAAAGCCCAGCAACAAAAGGGTTTTGTTTTGCTCTGAGAATTGTAAATCAATAAACAATTATCAGATTATTTATTTGATATCATTCTTAGATGGGTAAGAATAATACTTAGAAAAGATGGTTAATATCCTGGAATGGTTATACATGGCTATAAACCAAGAAATCAGGAGGCTGTTGTAGGAGGATCATGAGTTTGAGGCTAGCCTGAACTACGTAGCAAGACACTATCAGAAAAGACCCTGTCAGAAAAGGGAAGGGGAAGGGGAAGAGGAAGAGAACAGGACAATATGGTCATCTGCCAAGTAGGTAACATTTGAGCCGAGACTCAAAACATTCTAGACCTATCTGCATAGCTAGCTAATAATGGGACCACATTCCCTTCTTTAGTAATTAAGAATGATCTGATTTTCTTTTCAATTTTCTGATTCCTCTATTCAGGGATATGCATTTTCTCAAGTACACTTCACTTAATTTAAATAAAATTTAAGACAAAAACAAGTAATAATGCTATCTGCCATATGAAGTTCTGATTCCCCTGTCACAAAATCTAAAACATACTGACTAAACCTTACAAAAGAACAGCTGAGTGGCATAACTTCTACCTCTATGTTAAGTTTTCTCTGTAGTCACAGGTATACATTTGTTAAATTTTTAAGCTATGCTACAATAAAAACACTTTTGGAAGGTATTGGCAATACATTTCTGGGAGAAGTTATAGGAACTAATTTGTGAGGAAAACTTGCTGTGACTCTTATTCTCTGTTAAGAGACACTTTCATTCTCTAGTGAAAAGAAACTCTTGAGATTGTGTTAATATGTGTTCATTAGAAGGCTCACTTCAGTGAGACTATTTGGGAAATTTATTAATTCATGAATATACCAGAATCTTCTTTGAATAAAGAATAGTATAATATCAGAAATGCTGTACAACTGATGATATAGTAATAGCAAACTGGTGAGGAAAAATAGAAAGTAACACTGTACTACCACAGTCAATATGTGTTAATCATCATTAGGGCACAATAGTATAATTGTCTCTTTCTTTTTATTTTTTTTTCTTGAATTCTTGGACACCAAATCCAATCTCAGGGCCTTGGGCATGCTAGGCATGCACTCCACCACTGAACTACCTCTCAGATCTCAGGTAGCTATCATTAAATAGATGACACCAAAGTAGCTGACAGTGTGTTAAGACATATTGGGTATGTATGTATATATCAAATTTTATTAGTCGGAAAATTAATCTACAAAATGGCTTTCTCACACAAAAGTGCCTTTGATAGACAGAAAGCAAGAAGAAATCTGTTCAGGCCAGAAAACTGACTTACAACTGAGGTAAACATATTTGATAACAGATACAAATTAATAAATATACTATCAGAAAGTCAAAACAGTACACATCCAAGTGAGTCAGCTAGATGACACAACTCAGCAGCTAAACAAAACTCCAACTGGGTGCTGGTGGCTCAGCTATTCAGGAAGCTGAGAACTGAGGATCATGGCTCGAAGCTAGCCTAAACAGCAAAAACTCTGAGACTCTTATCTCCGATTAATTACAAAAATCCAGAAGTAGAGCTGTAGATCAAGTGGTAGAATGCTAGAAGACTTGAGTAAAACAACTCAAGGATAATGACCAGGACAGATGCACACACACACACACACACACACACACACACACACACACACACACACACACAGGGATTCCCTTAAAGGGGGGAAATTAAATGTAATAGCTTAGTAAGTCTTATCTTCAATAGTTATATTCCAAAATGAGGATGTAATTCCATGGTAGAGCACTTGCCTAGCATATGCAAGGCCCTGAGTTTGATCTCCAGCATCACAAGAAGGTAAACAGAATAACTTCTTTAATATATTGCACATCAAAAAGCAAGGTAGGCCAGCTAAACAGCCAAGTGTTGAAAAAAATTTCTGACTATAATAAAAAGAAACTATATTGAAATGAATACCAGGAAATGGAAAATAGGGTTTTTTTGTGTTTGTTTTTGTTTTTGTTTTTGGTCTTTTTGTTTGTTTATCTGTCTTTGGAAGGGCAAGGGGGAACACAGAAATGGAGGGACAAAGGTTGAACAAATGCAGCAATGGTACTCACTAGACATGGCTGAAAATGAACTACACAACTTTTGAGTGGGGACAGGAGGGGAAAAACTGGGAGAGAGAAAGGGAAGGAGTGACACTGTCTAAAAAGAAATGTTCTGCATACCTGACTTATGTAACTGTAAACTCTGTACATCACCTTTATAATAACAATAAAAATAAAAATTAGTAATGTCCTTATCTGAGTGAGATGACTTTGAACTGGAATTGATTCTAAGCAGTCCTGGCTCACTGGTAGTGATTTTCTAGGTCTTGAGAATGGGTTCTGCCTTGCATCTGGAATGGCAGACCCCTTGCACACCCCAGGCCACCCCTGGCCCTGTTTCCAGCCTTAGGAAGCTCGGTGGCTGAACAAAGCATTTTCTCAGGTGTGGATTGAGTGAGTAGCTCAAGATGAATCTCTAGGATCTCAGGGCTAAGATGAATGAATAATGATGACCCTGCACGGGCTTTAAAAAAAAATTAGTATTAAGCCTTGAAACCATTAACTTCTTTACTCTGCATTATCCATTGTCATTTTGCAATTTAGACCGCTGAGGATTGAAAAGGCAAAGTGAGTTTCCCACAAGTACACAGTAAGAGGGCAAGAAAGCTGGAGAGGACCTAGCCAGTCTCCCCAGTTTGCCATATGTGGAATATCCAATGCTAATAGGGGGAATGGCCCAGGCCAAATGGAATGAGTCACATGTAATGAAAAGCCGACAGTAAATTCATACGACTTCAGATTCTATATTCTCTCCACTGTTGCACACATTTCCCAGTTCCTTAGGTGCCCAAGAAAAT
Source organism: Perognathus longimembris pacificus (assembly GCF_023159225.1). Taxonomy (NCBI): domain Eukaryota; kingdom Metazoa; phylum Chordata; class Mammalia; order Rodentia; family Heteromyidae; genus Perognathus; species Perognathus longimembris. Next base: position 88,749,367 of record NC_063162.1, on the reverse strand, counting down.
TGTAACTATTAAAGAAAGCAATATGAATTGTGTGTGTGTGTGTGTGTGTATGTGTCTGTGTGTGTGTCTGTGTGTGTGCCTGTGTGTGTGTGTTTTCAAGGACTGGGAATAAAGATAATACTTCGGGAGAACAGGAGAAAACAGTAGGCAAGGAAAACTGGTTTTACATTCTATCTTGTTCACTTTCAAAAATAATTGGTGAAGAGAAAGAAAGGCAGGCAAGCAATTAGACTAGAGAGGCATTAAAATGAGAAAAGAAAAAGGAAGCCACCGATGGAAATTTGTATATATATTAAATGGCTTATAAAAGTTTTTTGTTCAAAAAAGAAAACAATGTATGGTTCCTGAAAAAATAAATAAAATAAAAGTTAAAACAAAGAGCAAAGGATGTTGCTAAAAAAGGAAAGAAATTATTCTTCAAATTCTTCAAATTTAGAGGACTGTAGTACATACTAACAAAATTTCTTTATATTATTGGTCAATATAAAATTTTTGTAGTCCCATATACAGTATTTAGCACTGACAAAGAAGAAAAATTTGTTGTCTATTACTAGATCTTGCCTTTCAGATCTTTTAAAAATTGTCCATGTACACACTACATAGGAAGAAAACACAGGCTACCAACTTGGCCATCAATCTGAACCAGGCAGACAAAGCTTAACTGAGTTTTGCTTAGTATATGTTTTGGGGTTTTTTTGTTTGTTTGTTTTTGTTTTTTATTTTTGTTTCAGTCCTGGGGCTTGAACCCAGAGCTTCATTTTGCTCAAGGCTACCACTCTACCAGTTAAGACACAGCTCTACCTCCAGCTTTTTTTTTTTTTTTTTTTTTTTTTTTGGCCAGTCCTGGGGTTTGGACTCAGGGCCTGAGCACTGTCCCTGGCTTCTTCTTGCTCAAGGCTAGCACTCTGCCACTTGAGCCACAGCGCCACTTCTGGCCATTTTCTGTATATGTGGTGCTGGGGAATCGAACCTAGGGCCTCATGTATACGAGGCAAGCACTCTAGCCACTAGGCCATATCCCCAGCCCTACCTCCAGCTTTTTGGTGGTTAATTGGAGATAAGAGTCCTAGGACATTCTGACTTCAAACCCTGATCCTCAGATCTCAGCATCCTGAGTAGTTAAGACTTTTGAATAATTTCTCCCAGTTGCATTTTCCTATAGCTAGTGAAAAATTATACATAATTAATTCTTCTTGGTAGCATAAATTAATCTAACAGATTTCTACTAAAATCTTTTTTTAATATATTTTTTTAAAAAGTATGGAACGCTTCACGAATTTGCGTGTCATCCTTGCGCAGGGGCCATGCTAATCTTCTCTGTATCGTTCCAATTTTAGTATATGTGCTGCCGAAGCGAGCACTCTACTAAAATCTTGAATTAAAAATCTTACAGCTACTTTTTAAACAATCTATTGTTTTTAAAACCAGTGTTTACTCCATTCATTGTTTAAGGATTGCTCAGTTCTTTCACCTGGTTAGGTAAAATTGGTATTTAGCAATTCTCTATCCATAATGTAAAGTGATTACATTAATGAGGGGCATCTGTGGCTCACAGATATAATCCTAACAAGTTAGGAGGCTCAGTGAGATGTGAGGACCTTGGTTCAAAGCCAGTACAGGCAGAAAAACTGAAGAGAGTTTTACTGCCAATCAACCAGCAAAAAGCCAGAACTAGAGCTGTGGCTCAAGTGATAGAGAACCAGCCTTGAGCAAAAAAGCCAAGTAAAAGTGAGGGGCTCTGAGTTCAAGCTCCAGTACACACACACACACACACACACACACATACACACGTGATTACTAAAAGGCAGTGTATTCAAATTATGGAGAACAAAATAATCATCAACCCATGTTATTTCCTAATTTTTTCATCAGTAATTTCATGGAAACATCTATGTTGGATCTCAGTAGAGCATTGCTTTAGAACATCTATGAAGGCTCAAATCTACATGTCTGTATAAATAACATGCACACGTGAACATACACACATATGCATTTCTGGATCCAATTACCTCAGATAATGCTTCACTCCTTAGCAGTGGGGGGTTTTGTTTTGTTGGTTGGTTTTGCGCCAGCCCTAGGGCTTGAACTCAGAGCCTGGGCACTGTCCCTGAGTTTTTATGATCAAGGATAGGATTAGTGCATTTTAAGTTCTACAGGTGAAAACTAAAATTGCTGCATCAATTTATTCCTAAAACTAGTATTCCAGAAGGGAGATTTTTGGTCTTTATGTTTCAGTCTACAACAAACTTCTCACTGAGCTACAGTGAAATGAGACACAGACAAACTGACCTTATCCCATCATTATCTTGTAAACTGTTTTCTCCTTCCATCATCCTCTCACTTGGATGTTAAAAAAAAATCTCCTTTGAACTCAAATAGTGTAATTCCTTAGAAAGTAGAAGTCAAAGTTCAACAACAACAAAAAAATACCAGGAAGTAGGTTTGAAAGCGGTGGAGTAGAGTCAAAGAGAAAGAAGTAGATGAATGAAGAGGAGAAAAGGGGGAGAATGAAGTCAAAAGTTCCATGTTAAGCTAGGTGCTGGTGACTCATACCTGTGATTCTAGCTACTCAAGAGGCTGAGATTGGAGAAATGTGGATCAAAGCCAGCCCAGGCATGAAAGTCCATGATACTCTTTTTTTTTCTCAAATTTTTATTATCAAACTGACGTACAGAGAGGTTACAGTATCATACGTTGGGCATTGGATACATTTCATGATACTCTTATCTTCCATTAATCACCAGAAAATTGGAAGTGGTGCTGTGGCTCAAAGTGGTAGGGCACTTTGCCTTGAGAGAGTTCAGGGACAGTGCCAAGCCCTGATTTCAAGCTCCATGACACATAGATAGATAGATAGATAGATAGATAGATAGATAGATAGATAGATAGATAGATAGATAGATATAGATAGATAATCAATACAATGTATATTCTACAAAAATAAGAATATGGGAAGGTCAGGTAAGGAAGGGATAGGTGAAAATGTTGAAAGCGGTGCTTCAGTAAATGGCAATTCCTTTGTACATCTATCTAAAGATACTTTTAAAAATGTAAAAAAAAAAAAAAAAGCTGGGCACTGGTGGCTCACTCCTATAATCCTAGCAATTCAGAAGGCTGAGATCTGAGGATACCAGTTTGAAGCCAGCCCAGGCTCTGAGACTCTTATCACCAATAAACTACTCAGAAAAGCCAGAAATGGCACTGTGGCTCTAGTGGTAGAGCACTAGCCTTAATCATAGAGGCTCAGGGACAACACCCAGGCGCAGAGTAAAATCCCTAAGGCCAGTAAAATAGTAATAATAATAATAATTTTTAAAGTGTCTCCATTGGAGTTAGTTTGTCATTCAGTAATTAGAATGATTGCCTAATGTGTTCAGGGTTCTGTGTTTATCCCCAGCATCTCAAAACAATTAAAGTAGAAAATCACCTCATGCCTGTAATCCTAGCTACTCAGGAGGCTGAGATCTGAGGACTGGCTCAAAGCCAGCTGGGACAGGAAAGTCCATGAGACTCTTACCTCCAATTAACCAACAGAAAACCAGAAGTGGCACTGTGGCTCAAGTGGTAGAGTGCTAGCCTTGAGCTAAAGAGCTCAGGGACAGCACCCAGAATTCAAGCACCATGACCAACAACAACAAAAAAAAGAAGGAAGGAAGGAAGGAAGGAAGGAAGGAAGGAAGGAAGGAAGGAAGGAAGGAAGGAAGGAAGGAAGGAAGGAAGGAAGGAAGGAAGGAAGGAAGGAAGGAAGAGAAAGTCTCAGTAATAAGAGGTGTGGCACTTGGTTCTATTCTTGAAACAGTAAGGTTTCCAACTCAGGAATCACCTGAAAGACTCTACTTCTCATCTTTTCTAACATGTACCCTTTTCTTGTTTTCTTTCTCTATGTGGTCCTCAAGGCTTTCTGTCCCATTTAGTGTCAAATTCTTCCTCTTTTAATTTTGTTTTAATTAATTTGATTTTTAAGTGTTGCTCAATGGATCCTTTGTGAGAAAAACTGTCTTTTTAATGGAAGCGCTTAAAAGTTCCTTAAGGAATTTTGAAATGTAAGGTTTTGCCTTAAATTGGTTTCCTTTAAAGATGGATTAAGACACACCTCAGACTGTTCGAGAAATAGCAGAGGGAGGGTATAGGTTTACTTTGAGACTATTTGTGTATTATTAATCTTATTTCAATGTCACTTTATGTAAATACATTTTACCCAATTAAAACTAGAGAATCATGAGCAGATTGTGAATCTGAGAATAACCAATCTGAACAGAGGGGCAGGGCCTACTATGTTAAAGAAAATAGGGGAGCAGCCTGCCTGCTCTATGTGCTTGCTTGTCAGATTTTTGGCTGATGGGATATCCTTCCCCAGGTTTAAATTTTGCCTTGCTGAAAAAAATTATTTTTGTGTCTATTGTTATGACTCCATGGTTCTTGGAGAACATATTTATAACACTGTCGTCTGGCTAAGTTTCATTCTCTAAATAAACTTTCCAAATATAAATTTCTTACAACTTCTGTAATGCCATTTAATTTACCTTATTTACTTGAATCATAAAAGGCAATAATCGTTTTGTTTTCTTTAAAAAAAAACAAAGAAAATGTAATATATTTATCACAGAATCAAAGTGTCATGCAAAGTTACAAAGAGAAAAATGTAAATAAATCATAATTCTACCAATTAGGCATAAGTACTGTTAATATTTTGGTCAGTCAATAAACACAAGTCATAACATACCATATGGTATATATGGTTAGTACCATACCAAATATGCTATTGAATGTTTAAATATTATTAAATACTTACGTATGTATTTATTTACATGTTTATTTTACTTGAAGTACTGGGTATTAAACCCAAGAACTCACACTTGCTAGGCAAGTGCTCTTAGCACTTAGCACTCAACCATACTATTAGCCCTTTTTTTTTTTTTTTTTGGCCAGTCCTGGGGCTTGAACACAGGGCCTGGCACTGTCCCTGAGCTTCTTTTGCTCAAGGCTAGAATTCTTTCACTCGAGCCACAGAGCCACTTCTGGCTTTTCCTATTTATGTGGTACTGAGGAACTGAGCCCAGGGGCTTAATGCATGCTAGGAAAGCACTCTACTGCTAAGCCACATTCCCAGCCCCTTAAGTGCTCCTTTTTAAAAAATGATTTAATGTTTTTGTTCATTTATTTGTTTGTGATATTAGGGTTTGAACTCCAGGTCTTGCACTTGTTAGTCAAGTGCTCTGCCACTTGAGCCACATGTCTAGCCTGTTTTGCTGTACTTATGCTTTAGATATAGTCTTGTGTTTTTGCCTAGGTTAAGCTGGACCACAATTCTCCTCCCTACAACTCCTTTGAAGCTGGGACTACAGATGCATACCACCATACCAAGCTTATTGTTGAGATGGGGTATAACTTTTTGCTCAAGCTGGTCTCAAACCAGAATCATCCAGATCTCTGCCTCCCAAGTAGCTGAAATTACAGGTGTAAATTACTGTGCCCAGGCCTTCAATTCGATTTTAAACCAATAAAATTTTAAGTGTCACTTAATATAATTGTAGTTTATTTAAGCAACAGTGTAGGACAATTTTTAAAGCAAGAAAAACTAAAAAGATGTATCTCTTATTTAGTTCTTGGCACCAAGTTAGAGCACAGTACAAGTAATAACTAAAAGCAAACAACAACAACAAAAAACTCAACCATATACCAAGAGATTAAAAGGACCCACAACCATTCCATCCTTTTATTTACACAGTATAATCTTTTTTGGATTAAAAAGTCCATTAAAATGTTATTCAGCTTCACATTGTTCATCATATTTTGGGGGTATCATTTATAAGGAGCTTTCTATGTGCTGAGTAGGCTAAGCTTTGTAGCAGCTTTGCATTAGTTAATGTTTTAAACATGATTATACTAAAGGAGCTTGGATTTGTAACTAACAATCTTAGATTTACATATTTCAGTATTAAAAGCATTTGAATTTGAATTTACCTTGAACAAATTTGACACAGTGATTGAAGAGAAACACTGGGCATATAGGTTAAGGCAGCATTGTAACACAATAAAAGGAATGTCAACACTTCAAACCTGAAGACAAATCAAAGAAACATTAACAAATCTTTAGAATTCTAAGACGCTAACCATAATAACAGAGAGGATAGTTTTAATCAGAAGATATTTTATAACAGAACAGGCTTGTACAATAAAGTATACTAATAACTAAAAGAAAAAGAAGATTTGCCAACTAACAGCCATACAAAGCCTCCTAAATATTCAATTTTCTAGTTGACATCTGAAGCAAATTACAGTGACAAATCTAGATGTGCTTTCCTGTCCTACAAAATGATTTAATATGCAAATAAGTTGGTTCGTATAACTCATCACACTATTATTGTAAATCTACTAAAATACTTTTTTAAATCAGTGTAATAAGATAGTAGTTGTATATGCAGAATATACCTGTTCTGTGCTGTCAGCATCTCCCTCTGAGGGTGAGGCCCACTGTACACGACTTTTGACAAACCATGCTGTGACAGCGCACTCTCAGTCAGAGCCATGGAGCCAATGCTGGATGGCTAAAGAAAAAGATATGTGAAGAAAGAAAAAGCCATATATTCTGCTGAAGATGTGATATTTAAAATATACAGAGCACCAAAAATGTCTACCAGAAACATCATACATCTTAGAAACATTCAGACTGCCTACCAAATTTTCTGTTCAAGCATCTAATAACAATTTAGAACCAAATCCTTAATGGTCAGTAAGTTTATTTTCTCAAATATTTCTATTAATTCACACAATTCACACACAGACACACACACACACACACACACACACTTCTCTATCACAAAAGACAGATAAGAAAATTCTAAATATCCAAAATGAGTATTTTCTTTGTATTGCTTTTCAAGGCAAGATTTTGTTATGTAGCTCAGCTTGGCTTCAAACTCAGTAAGTAGTGGAGCTGGCCTCAAACTTTGGAGACTTCAACCTCCAATTACCTCATGCTGGCATTATAGGTGTCTCCTCCTATACCCAGAAGGCAAAGATCCTTTCAGTAGCTCTCTTATCATCAGATTTCAGTTCAAAGTTTAATGATCCTCACTTTTCATTTAATTTGGGGAGTAGTATACTTTGTGTGGTACTTTATAATTTTTGAAGCACTAATAAATTTATTTTTTTCCTTTTGCCCTAACAAATAGCACTATCAATGATTAGGATACAATGAACTCACTTTGATAAAATGTCACTTACTTCATGATAGACAGATGGTTTGGATAAAGACGGAATCGTAAAACTCAACACTTTGCTATGACCCTGTTTGTCAACTATTTCCTATAAAAGTGAAAGAAAATATCTTAAAATGTTTACCTTTTCACATATAATATCACTTAAAAAATTAAATTGTTAGACCAGTTTTTTAAAAAAAAGACCTGAGTAGAAAGAAATGTTAAAATCAATTTAAAATCTTAAATACATATACATAATCCACTATTCATTATTCATAAACACCAGTAGTTAAATGTACATTGTGTTCCACCTTTAAATAAAGGAGAGACTGGAGGATGTAGCTCAGTGGTATAGCATACACTTGTGGTCTGGAGATTAGTCACTAGCACTGTTTAGAAAAAACACTAAAAGAAAACTAATGTTTTCAGTATAGCTTATACACAGAAACACAAGTTTACTAGTTATTGAACTTCATGTAAAAAGTTGTATTTTCTAAATTAATTAGTGATTTAAACATGAAGTCTCACAAGAAAAGGATACTAAATTTCCATCTTAAGTACAAATCTTAAGTATAGGACATTATCATAATTAATATACAAATAACTAGTAATGCAAAGCATACATTAAACAAATGATGCTAACTCTGGAGATAATCCAGATTTTATAGATTATGGTTGGTAAATATTAGACTCGATTTTCCCCCTAAATTTCTGTGAAGGTCAGAAAAAAAACCCTTATAGATAAGTTTAAATGGACTTTAAGTTTAAATTTTTTCAATACACCACTGCTACTTTTCATAAAAGTACTTTTATAAAAGTATTAAAATGGTTCTGATGTTCAGCCTTCAAACAGTCTAGAAGGGTATATTTACATAATTATATGAATGCCTTTTGAGTCTCCATAAAAAGTTATTCTCAAGAAAATGCATAGGAAACAAATATTAGCTTCACTAATACTACCTTTACTAAAATGAAAAGCAATTGCCAAAGATATGCATTTGAACTACAAACCAAATTGTAAACTCCTAGGAGAAGAGCTTCAATGCATCCACTGCTATGTACATTTCTGCTAGCTGAGACTGCAAGGTAGCACCAAATCAGTTCTGGGAGAAACTGCAGTGTAAATCGAAGCAACTGTTCCTCTCCACTCCGATAGAATTCAAAGAGCTGGTGACAGACAGGTTCTAGCAACTGGAAGAAAGACAAAATATTAATTCAAGAACTATAATATATCAGAATGATACTTTTACATAAAATATTAAAAAGTTTCTCAGATTGGTAACTATGTAAACATTTTCATCTTTTCAAATCAATCTATTCTGTGCTAAGCTACCTAATAAGCTTTTTAACCACTGGTGGGAAGACTGTGCCTATAAATATATGTGCATAATGTAAGTAGCTATAAGTACATAAAGAATATAAGCATATAAGTACTTACATATAAGTACATAAAGAAGTACACATAAGTATATAAAGAAGCATCTATAAACTAAAATATTCTATAACTCCACTGAATTAATTGATTTTTAAACCATGTCTTTTTAACCTGTGTGTGTGTGTGTGTGTGTGTGTGTGTGTGTGTGTGTGTGTGTGTGTGTGTGCACGCACTGGGAACTCAGGGCCTAGGCAATGTCTCTGAGCTTTGTGTGGTCAAGGCTAACACTCTACCACTTAAGCTACACTTCATTTCTGAATTTGTGGTGGTTAGTTGGAGACAGAGTCACAGGCTTTCCCGAGTGGGCTGGCTTTAAACTGCGATCTTCAGATCTCAGCCTCTTGAGTATCTAGGATTACAGGCATACACCACCAGTGCCTGGCTTTTTAACTTATTTTTAAAAATAGCTAAATTATGGCAAGTTTTGTCTTTAATTTACTTTCTTTCTGGAAAATTACCTGATAATCTATAAATGATTAGCTACAAGGTAAAAGAAATTGAAACCAGAAGTCAGGAAGGAGTTACTGTCATATCTTCTTCTAGAGCTTCCAATTTGGCATCATGTGACAACAATGACTGAAATTTAGCATGGCTAAGTAATTACAGAGTCCCTAGTCCTAGATCCCTATTGTAACCATGGTTAATTGCCCTTTGACAATCTAAGCATTGCTGTAATTTTATTTTAAAACATAATATGGAATTATCTTCTTTTCCTCTCCCATAACATAGTATATACAAAAACCAGTAGCTTTTCAACAATGAGAAAGAAATCAGGAAAACATTGTATTCACAATGGCCTCCAAAAAATATCTATAAATAAATTTAGCTAAGAACATGAAAAAGATTCACAATGAAAACTATAAAGCCTTAAAGGAAACATCAGAAGAAAGACTTCTCATGTTTATGGAATGGCAAAAGTAATATTATGAAATTGGCTTACTACCAAAAGCAATCTACAGATATAGCATGATACCTATCAAAATCCTAATGACATCCTTCACAAATATCAGGGGGAAAAAAATCAATCCTAAAGTTCATGTGAGAACAAAAAAGACCCTGAATAACAAAAGTCATCTTCAGACAAAAGATCAACATTGGAGGCATCATAAAGTTAAATTTTAATTTTTACTACAGTGTCACAGTCACAAAAACTGGCACAAAAATAGGAAGATAAATTGAACAGCATATATGACCCCAAAATGAGTCCACACACCTACAGTCATCTGACTTGTGACAAAAAAGCCAAAATTATACATTGGAGAAAAAACAAGCCCTTCAACAAATGGTGATGAGAAAAATGGTTATTTACATGTAGGAAACTGAAACTAGACCCATATCTCATGCTGTACAAAAATTAATTCCAAATGGATCAAAAATCTCAATGTAAGACTTGAAACTTAGAAATTATAACAAGAAAACACTAGATGATATAGGCATAAGCAATTATTTTCTGACTAGGACTCTAACTGCCCATATAATAAGAGCAAGAATTGACAAATAGAATTGCACTAAGTTAAAAAGGTTCTCTGCACATAAAAGAAACAAATATCCCAATCAAGAGACCACTTGCAGATGGAAGAAAACCTTTGTCAGCTACTCAACAGATAAAAGATTAATATTCAGAGTATACAAAAGTTAAAAAATGAAACAGCAAAAAAATAAATAATGAATAACAGGCAAATGAATTGAACCAATACTTCTCAGAAGAACTCTAAATGGTTAAAAAATATATGACACAATATTCAACACTTTTTGCCATAAGGAGATGCAAATCCAAACTACACTAAGATTCCATCTTACACCAATCAGGATGGTATTCATTAAACAAACAACAAATGCTGGTAAGAAAACAGGGGAAAATAAGCCGTCCTACACTGCTGGTTAGATGGTCAACTATGGAAAAATTAAAATGGACCCACCTTATGATCCTGTTTCAACTCTTAAGCATAAATTCCAAAGCAGTGTAAATCAACATACGAGAGATACTTGCAAACTCATGTTTATTTCAGTATTGTTTACAATAGTCAAGTTGTTAAATGGGCTTACATTCCCAAAAACTGGTGCATAGATAAAGAAAATGTGGGATATATAAATTATAAAATTATGTAAAGAATGAAATCATATTATTTACAGAGAGATGGAAGCAACTGGAGAGCATCATGTTGAGCAAGACAAAGCAAGCTCAAAAAGACAAATATTGCATGTTTTAGCTCATATGTAGAATCTAGGCCTAAAATAATAATAATAATCACATTAATGATGCTCCTCTTGGAGAGCAGAAACAAAGTGATCAAAGAAAAATGTATTTGGTCATGAAGAGAGTCAAACTCTTTTATATATAGCCAGATGCCAGTGGCTTACATCTATAATCCTAGTTACTCAAGAGGTTGAGATCCGAGGATCATAGTTCAAAGGGAGCCTGCGGGAAAAAAATCAGAGAGATTCTTAACTTCAGTTAACCACAAAAATCCAGAATAAGGGTGAAGTAGTAGGGCACTATCTGCGAGTGAATAAGCTGAGTGAGAGTACACAAGACCTTGAGTTCAAGCCTACATACTGATATAAAACAAACAGAAATATATGCATAACAAAACTCATCAAACATTAGAAAAAGCTGGAAAGCAAAGAGTTTAAGGGACTATAATAGAGGAAATAAATTTGTTGTATTCACAATGAACCCCCCTTTTACTATTAGAGTATGCTAATAAAAATAGTTTTAACAGTCTAACTATACATTCTAGACAAATTAAGCCTTGTAGAGGGGGAAAAGGCAAGCCAAATACAATTGCTTATTCTAGTTATAGTTCATTTCCTTGTCAATACAATCCCTTCAGCATCTAAAATTTACAATGTACTTTTAGTATAAATAGAATGTGGGCTATCCTATACCCTCTTCCATAAGAGATTAACTATTCAAATAACAAGACCCTTGTCTGCATAGTTTTGTTCTAGTTTTCTTTCAAAGGTTTACAGATCTATTTAGGCCTGTACGCCAGAATATATTACCCTACTGATGAGTAATGAGATTAATGGTATGAGAAATCATTACATCATCCACCAAACTCAACATACTGACTGGTATTAGAACTAGGAAGTGAAAGGGACTATCAAAATCAAGAGACAAAGGATAAAAAGACAAACAACTCCAAAAGCAATACTTACAAAACCATTTGGTGTAAACCAACTGAACAACTCATAGGAGGAGAGGGAAAGGGGGAGAGGGGAAAATGAAGGAGGTAACAAATTGTACAAGAAATGTACCCACTGCCTTATGTATGAAACTGTAACCCCTCTGTACATCACTTTGACAATAAATAAATAATTATTCAGAAAAAAAGTAATTATGCAACTCAGATCCCAACCTACCACTAAAACTCTCTCCATCCCTGCTCTTCCCACATTTAAGTTCTCAACATTTCCTTCCTAGGTAGGCTATTATCATAGAGAGCTCTTCCTGCTTTAAATTGTTCTATTCCCCAGCCTAAAACAATATTCTATTCAAGGCATTTTTTTTTCAGTACAAAAACGTCCAAACAGTTAAGACAGAACTAGTCACACCACTGTTAAGGTCCTAAGCCTCTTTCTAGTTCCAGTTCTTTCCAATCTTATCCTTTTCTTGTTATCTACTGTATTATCATCTTTTTTAAATTTTCCAAATGTTATGCATTTCTACTACTTCCTGTCCTTTTCTATATCTACTATGAATGATATTTATAAACAGATTATTACCTTCAAAATAAGCTGGTTGTCCTAAAATGAGGAGGAGGGAGAAAGGCAGCAGACAGACCAAACTATCTGCTATTCCTTAGAGTCTTTATACACTACCCCTACAGCTTGTATTGTTTTGTTTTGTTTTAACTTACTACCACAAATATATTTATTCATTTTCTTTTCTGTGTTGCTCTAACAAAGCATCACAAACTGGGTAATTTATTAAGAACAGAAACGGTTTCCTCAGTTTGGCAGGCTGGTAAGTTCAAGACCAAGGGATTTCTTCCTGCATCATTCCACAGCAGGAGGCAGAAAGGCAAGAAATACAGATAGATCATTTATATTTCACAATTAACAAATAAAAATCAATCAACTAATATCACTAAAACAAAACACTATAAGAGTACTTACCTCACTTTGTGGCTCCTGGATAACTTTATAGAGAGATGAAACTAATGAACTCTTGTCTTTCAGATTTGTGGCATAATTTTGTAAAGATGTTTCTGGTAGTGTCTAAAAAATTTGAAAAATTTCATTTATTTTTATGATATTTCAAAATACACAAATTAATACAGATATATCAGATAAGTTGGTGTCAGAGATTGAATGTGGAAGGAAAGATTAGAAATGATTTTAGCAGTAAAGAAGTTTCATTCCTTCTTTCCTTTCTCTTTCCTTCCTTCCTTCTTTCCTTCCTTCCTTCCTTCCTTCCTTCCTTCCTTCCTTCCTTCCTTCCTTCCTTCCTTCCTTCCTTTCCTTCCTTCCCTCCCTCCCTCTCTCCCTCCCTCCATTCTTTTTTTCTCTTTCCTCTCTCTCTGTCTTTCTCTCTGAGATAAGATTCTTCTAGGCTTTCCTGCCTGGCCTGGCTTCAAATCTCAGTCCTCAGATCTCAGCCCCCTAGTACAGGAATGAGGTACCAGTTTCCAGCTAAGGGGTTTCTAAGAGTTCTGGAAATGTTTTGGAATCAGATGTGATACTTTGAATTTACAAAAGCCAATATTGACTAAAAATAGTGAATTCATTGTGGCAAATTAGATCTTAGCAAGAAATTTAAAATATATCTCATCCTTTTATCCTCAACAGGGACAAAAATCAACATCAAAACTTCATTATCAATCATAGTTTGTGATTAGAAACTGAACATGGGTCACATTGGGGACCAGGAAGCTGAAATTTGAGGATGGATGTTCAGAGCCCACTGGTCAGATACATGGGAAAGACTCTGATCTCCAATTAACCACCAAAAGTTGAATGTTAAGGTATTGCTCAAGTAGTAGAGCACAAGACCCTGAGTTCAAGATCCTATGATGGCCAAAAGAAAAAGAAAAAGAAGGAAAGAAAGAAAGAAAGAAAGAAAGAAAGAAAGAAAGAAAGAAAGAAAGAAAGAAAGAAAGAAAGAAAGAAAGAAGAGAAAGAGAGAGAAAGGGAGAGAAGAGGGAGGGAAAGGAAGGAAGGAAGGAAGGAGGGAGGGAGGGAGGGAGGAAAGAAGGAAGGAAGGAAGGAAGGAAGGAAGGAAGGAAGGAAGGAAGGAAGGAAGGATGAGAATATATATAATGTATAATGCTAGAGATTTACTTTTGTAGAATCATGAGTAATGAATCTCATTAGCTATATTGATGCTGCTCATTATATGATGATCCAATAATACTTCCACCTTAAAAGCCACAGGAGATCACCTGATCAAGTAATCTCTGAGTTCCATAGTAAGTGTAAAGTCTGACGAGGCTATTCTATCTTATGAATTGTGCAGAAAACATAAACTTTCTCAGAACTGGAGAAAATGATATCCACATTACCAACAAACTAATTTTCCTAGTGCCCTTTAAAATACAGACAGTTAAAGCTTGGCAGCACCACCTATCCAGGCAGAAAACTATGACCAGAAAAGACAGAGAGGACTGGAAAGATATGAAAATGCAGTTGTAAGTCATACAGCTTTGGGTGGGAAAAAAGCAGTAATCTAAAAAAAAAAAAATCATCATCATCATTCCCTATAATTCTAAAGCATACCTCTTGAATAAAGATTTTGTGTCCTAATTCATTATTCTTTCTCACCCAAATTCTTTCTTGCCTTCAATTGACGTCATATTTCAAGATATTCCTCATAGTTACTATTTCTTATATATGTTATAAACTATTATTTCATCAGTTAAATGGGTTTGTACATAGTAGGCACAGAGAATTAAACTAAAAAGTGTTTTATTATATATATATATATATATATTTGATTCATTTTTACTTGGTTGTGAGCTCCTAGAAGGGCAGAACTGTCATCACCTCGCCACCCACATCACTCAGCCAAAGCCTCACACTCAAACTTTGCTGAGGAAACATATTATGAAGGAAGAGAAGAAGAAATAAAAACTGCCACTGTTTGCACTCCAGAAGATTCCTTAACAATAAGTCATAATTTACTTTAGGTTGTATAAGTGAATAGATTTTTCTAATATAAGAGTTCTGTTTGCCAGAATGGTAAGTAAATGTGAAAACTTTCAAAACCTTTCTCCATTCTCCAGAACAAAAAAGTATGTTTGCTGCACTATTTACATAAAGAATAGATTAAGCATTCTTCAATATTGCAAAAGCAAGTAACAAAAGATCTCCAGGCAACATTTCATTTCCATTATTTGATCAAGAGTAATGTAATACTGGGGAAATTTATATAAAAGTAAAAGTATGAAAGACAAGTAAACAGCAGATTTCTAATCCGTTGAATATAAATGAATCTAAATTATATGCATAAAATATATGGTCAACATAAACACGTTAAGTATATGATATATACAGAATGATCTATAAAATTTAAGAGTAAGTGAATTAAAATATAAATCTTTAAAAACTTACAAGTACAAAGAGTATTAAGTTGTATATATATATTATAGTATATAGTATATATAGTATAGTATATATACTATGTAAGCTAAGAACTAAAAACACAAATTACCATTTTAGTATATGTATGTATCAATTAATCTTCTTGAAGTAAAACATTTTCTGTGAAGTAGCAGAAGACAAAAGGACAGCTCTTTTAGCAAGGTCAAGATCTGGAAACTATCCTGGAATAATACTAAAGCTAAATGAGAGGAAGAGTACCTTAAAATTCAGTGTAGTAACTATTACACTTTAATCATAATTTTACCATTATTTCATTTAGTGGATGTGGAGTAAGTTATTTTTGTCTGTAGATGGGGAGGGGATATAAGAATTATGTTTGCAAATGATGTTTTGAAAAAACTTAAGATCTAAAAAGGTCAAATAAAACTAAGTACCTTTTAAATTTTCCACTAGTATACAAGTGGTATACTAGTTCCAAGGTATTGGCCTTTTTTATTACCAGCTAAGGTTTCTCAGGCTTTAGAGGCCAAAGTGGAGATAAAAAGTAATAATGGGAAATTATGTTGAAATGGTTCTTGAAAAAAATTGAAGACAGATGCTTCACATTAAAGTATTATTTGGGCAGATGGTTTTTTTTTAAAAATGTAGGGAGGTGAGATGGGTTCCATGAAAGAGAATTAATGAAGATGGACAGATGGGTGACAAATCAATAAGTAAAACAGTCCTGTTCAGCAATATCATACATAAGACTGGATTTTAAGTAACATATTGAGACACAGTGACTACAAGAAAATTGAAAAATTAGGAGTCTGGACACATGTTAGATATATGTGCACAAAGCATTAAGAAAAACATAATACAATCTACAAGATAATATTGTACAACTGAGTCATTGAAAAAATAGATATTGCTAATCAAATCTTAAAAGAAATATTAGTTTAATCACTGCTGGCATATAAGGTAAACAGTAATTGGAAAAACTAGCTAGTTTGAGAATTAATAGCTTTTCTATGGGTAAATATTTTTAAAATTTGTACAAAGCAAATCATGTTGTTTCTGTGTTTTTGAGAGACTGTTGAGTAAGATTATGAGGTTCAAACTGTGACCATGGAAAAATGTAAAGGTAAAATCATCTTCAACATCAATCTATTTCAATTTTTTCTGAAGGTACTGAGGCTTGGAGAGGCTATATGATTTGCTCAAAGTCAAAAAAACCAGGGCTGGGAATATGGCCTAGTGGCAAGAGTGCTTGCCTCCTACACATGAAGCTCTCAGTTCAATTCCCCAGCACCACATATATGGAAAACGGCCAGAAGGGGCGCTGTGGCTCAGGTGGCAGAGTGCTAGCCTTGAGCGGGAAGAAGCCCGGGATGGTGCTCAGGCCCTGAGTCCAAGGCCCAGGACTGGCCAAAAAAAAAAAAAAAAAAAAAAAAAAAAAATCTTAGTAAGAGGGCCAGGATTCAAAAGGTGGCTAACTCTTATCAGCTTAATTGATCATGGTGGTTTTGTCTTTATTAGCACCATGGTTATATTATTAATCCAAACAGGCCTTTGTACAAATATGTACATATCTCAACACATCCTTTCTTAAACTTTATAACTATATATAATTTTAACATCATGATCATTTCCAAAGTACTGAAGCAGATTTGTTCTCAAGCTTTTTTCTACCTTATGTTACCTCTGGTATATTGCTGATTTAGCCTAGATAATCATGTTCTCTTTATTAATAAACACAGCTGAATTCAACACACATTAACATGAATCAGAATTAACATTCAAAATCATTTTCAGGAAGACCTACCAAAGTAACCAAGAAATAGGAAGTACTTTTCCTGGAATGGGTTATAATATGACTTGAAGATAATTTTGAATTGCTGATTTTTTATATATCAACAGTGATTAAACTAGTTTTATATTAAGGTTTTGTAAATAATTTATATCTTTTCAACGATTTGTTGATTGAAAATTGAATGCAATTAAACCTGAGAGCTTAAGGCGAAACTAACTTTTTTTAGTTCCATGTAGCCTGTCATTTCATTTCCTCTTCTCAATGGAAAAGTGTCCTCAGCATTGTTATAATTTTATTTAAAATTTTAATAAGATATTGCTACCCAGATTACAATAATATATGCCTTATTGAAAAAACATTAGCTAGATAATACTTTCATGCATTCATACATTGGTTTCTTTAGTGGAAGATGGTATTTAGAAAACAAGGTGCTTGGAGCACTCATTGCTACTGGGATGCCAGTTTCTATGTCCTCTCTATGGATAATGCATATTTAGAACCCATAGAGTCATATTGGTTCTTTCAATTCCAATCTAACACATTAAGTTTTTCTGGAGAGTTATACCCATTCCTTGTTTGTAATTCTTTTCTCAGACAGACAGGAACATAATTCCCATCATCCTCAATATTTATGCTTATTTGCTCAATTAACTTGTTAATGAATATAACAAATCCACCAATGCAACCTCTCTGGGTAGCTCTTGTACCTGCCACTTTTATAGCCCCTCTCCCAGCTACCCACCCTCTTCCCTCAGATAAAGGATATCACTGCCAATATTGCTAGACTGTCCTTTTTTTCTTTCCACTGCACTTGCTAGGTATCTACATCCCAAGGCATGAGTGGAAAAGAATAAACAAACAGATGGACAGGAAGGGAAGTAGTTATGATTTTCAGTAATTTGCCTTTATAGTTAATCCCTTCCCTGTGACTGCCTTCCCCCACCCCACTTTTAACATATCTTCTTTCTATACCTCTCATCTTAAGGAATTAGTAAGTTGCTATATTTGCTTTTACAAATTTGACTTCACTATTAAACATACAAGTGCCCTACAAAGACATACTCAAACATTAAACTTGACAATTTCATCATCAACATGACACATTCCATACACACACAAAAATCATGAAACTGTGTAGCAAACCATATTAAATTCCTTTGAAGCAGGAAAAAAGGTTAAACATAAGTAGGAGAAATGCAATACAAAATTTAATCATACTATAGATGAGAACAGTTGGCAATATGTAGAAAGTATTACAGACAGTGCACCTTTATAGCATTACTTCATAATAACTTCTGGAACACATAGAAAGATGCTCAATTCATGACTAATAAAAGCTGAGAAAGTTTAAATCTACCTAACCTAGAAAATACTGCCTCTCCTAAGGACTACACCAACTGAAAAATGTCTTAACCACTTCTTTTTTTTTAAAAAGAGACTATTATATTATTTTTCACTGAGAAGCCTTGTTGTCTAAAATCATAGATGATCAAAACTCTGTTGTTTGCACATGTATTAGTAAGAATGAAACACCCTCCACTTGTCTGAAGGCTCTAAGTCACTCTGACACAGACAAGCAGGTTTGGTTTCCATTATAGCTACAAGGGCTTCAGATAAAGGGTTTCTGAACACAGAGTCCAAATCCATGTTACCTTTATATTTTCAGGATAACAAGATCCATGGTCCTCTTTGAAGTTCACCCTATCACCCAGCTCTGCTTTGTTTTGAGTACTATCCT
The DNA here is from genome assembly GCF_023159225.1 of Perognathus longimembris pacificus. Taxonomy (NCBI): domain Eukaryota; kingdom Metazoa; phylum Chordata; class Mammalia; order Rodentia; family Heteromyidae; genus Perognathus; species Perognathus longimembris. The sequence goes on along the minus strand of NC_063162.1, from coordinate 88,730,654 downwards.
TTGAGAAGCAGTACTAATTTTCTCTTTTCTTTGTCTGATGAAATATTCCCATTACAACAGTTGTGTGAAGTCTCTTTCATTTTACCACATCTGTAAGTCTGACACTATGCTGGATGTTTGCCATCCATTTTAGGCTGATTAGACTAGACAAAAATCGAAGTGACATTTGCTGCCCATTTCTTAATTTCTGTGGCCTATGATCATGAATTTCCCCCTAATTACATGTCACCATAAGGACAGAAAACAATGAATTGGTTGGTTGAAGAAATACAATTTTATCTATCATAGTGAAGTCATGAGGAAAAAAATATCTAAATTTTACTTTCTTCAGCATCGAATCAAAGGTTCTACATAGATAATATAGCTATTGAGGTGGCCATTGAAAGATTCACGAGTAAAATGTTGGGCAGGTATCTTCTCATCCTCTGCTAATTGTCAATTATGGCCAGTTCCATTGCTCTTACTCCCACCCTGGGAGAAATATTTTGACAATAAATCATTGATGATCACTCAAGAGTAACATCAACATTCATAATGATTCTTGGTGGTGCTGTCCAGAGAGGGAGAATAAACAAACAAATGAATAAACTCTTTGAACAATTTGGAAGAACAAGGAATTAATTTACTAGAAAAGATTACTAACATAGATCCCCATTCAGATATATTAGAACATTCTTCTTTCACAGCTAGTTTTTCAGTCAAAAAAATTAAAAGCAACTTTTTAAATACAATTACCAAAGTAAGAGTCAATATTACCTTAAACTCTGATAACCAT